>NC_135343.1:58568244-58887907 GCF_023851605.1 Tamandua tetradactyla | reverse complement strand
TACATTTCACCTGTTCTTTTCCGTGGTGATTCGCCCTTCCTTGCTTACATGCTTACTAGTATGTCATCTGTTCTAGGGCAACAATTATGGCAGTTTCATTCACTCGGGTATCCTCAAGACCTGCTGTAAGACCTGGCACAGAGAAATGCCCAATAAATATTTGTTGGATGAATGACATCTATACTTTGCACCCACTCTTGCAGTTTAAATTGCTGGACACCGTGTCTGATATGTTGCATTAAATGTTTAATATATGTTAACCTAAAATAAGCTGTTTATTTTATTTTTTCTGGCTTTAACTACAACTTATAGGCTGAATTTTTATTTTCCTTCCAGATCTTGATCTTCCTGTCCATCCTTCCTTCAGAGCACCCAGTTAGGAGGCCAACAGCTTGTCAGCCACAGGTCTACCTGGGTGCCCCAAGGTGCTTGACCTTACCAAGGGGGCACAGAGGAATCTTAGCTGAAAGCACAGATTCCTGACCCAGACACTCTTGGTTCTAGTTCCAGTTCTGCCCCTTACTAGTCATGGGATCTTGGGCTGGTAGCTTGGCTTAACTCTTAACACTCTGGGTCTCTGTTTTCCCACATCTGTAAAATGGGACTAGTATCACCCACTGCCCCACAGGGATGCTGAGATGGTTAAACAAGTTAGTAAGCTGGAGTCACTTAGCACCTGGGTCAGGTAGGCGTTTGTTTTTATTGTAAAACCACATTCACCCCAGGCACATGCTGGGGAAATGAGCACTGTCTAGGAAATGAGCACTCCACTTAGGTCCCCCCTTCTCCCTCTGTCTGCACACTTCACAAATCCTGTCAATCTGCCCCAAAAGCCTGCTGGTGCACTTCCCTGTAATGGGGCTCTGACCTTCCTCTCTTCTGCCCCAGGACCTGCCCCTGCCCCTGCTCCTGGTCTTGCCTCCCCTGCAGCTCACGCATTCCCCTTCCAAGCCCCTTGGAGGTCCTGGGAAGGACCAAGATGTACCGTTGCCCCTCCCGGTGGCATTACAGCCCTCTGGGACGCGACCCCTGAAAGCCTCTCCAGTCTTACTTCCTGCTGCTTTGGGGCTGACATGTCTTGCCAGTGTGGTATTTCACACACCTTGCTTCTGAGATGGAAAATCTTCCTCTGCTTTATCATGCTTTGCCTTTAAAAACCAGCTCTGACAGCCCCTGCTCCTCCCCCAGGCCCCTGCCCTGGCCTTCAGGTCTCTCTGCACTTATGGCAGGCGGTGTAAATGCATGTCCATCCACACTCCAAAGCCCAGTCCTCCGGGAAGGGAAGCCAAGACTGTCTCACCTACAGTGAATCTTCTGACTCAAGCACGGCAAGAACTCAGTATTTTGGTGAACAGTGGAATAACACGTAAGAAACATGGCAGCCATGTTTCCTTGCCATTTAAATTTAACACACAAAGTAATTTAAGGCCCAAAGTAACCTGTATCTCTTTCCAAAAGAGTTTGTTTCTGTCGTAAAATCCACCAAAATCTTGATACTGCCGAAGTAATTCAATCGGAGGCTGAGAGCCATAGTAATCCAGTCTGGGCATGTTTAAATCATCAACAAAAATCACAACCCGTTTGTTTCCTGGTGCTCCTGGGGGAAATAAAATACATGACTTTCATTTAAGATTTATGATTTGCCCTTGGAAAGTGGAAGGCATGGATTTGGACTAAAGGGACAGATCCTTGTAGGTCAGAGAAGCTCAGTTCTTCTCCCCTGTGTGAGCTGGGCACTAGCAGAGCCCCTCCACGAGGAGGGGTACCCGTGGTCCCATCCTGGCCCCTGCAAGGAGAGGTGGCCCTGGCCAGATCATCCACACAGTCAGGTGTTCTCTCACCCCCACTCTTCCAGACTCTCTCTGGCAAAGTCTCGACCTTTCTCAATCCCAGACATATCTGCTGCCCTTGCCAAGTGGAGGGATGAAAGCCATTTTCTTTTCACACTAGGAAGCAGAATGCCAAAAGTTTCCTTATACAAATGCCATCTCACCATCCTGGAGATTCTAAAGCATCCCCATTGCATGCAAGGGAAATCCAGTACAGTGGAGCTGTAGGATGCCACATTTAATTTATGGAGAATACATACATACAAACATGGGGGGAAAATAGGAATGAGTGATAGCAAAGGGAAGTTTAAGCAAAGCAGATGACTCCACTGCTCAGGAATGCAGCAATTGACACCACCATGTCCCCAGGGACGGGTTTTCTCAAGACCACAGAGGCAAATGCAGGGCTCTACCCCCATCCTCTGGCCCCTGGAAGCCAAGCAGCTAGGGCCCTTGAGCCATGCCATAGGGCTGGTCATTGGTTCATGCTGTCACTTATAAAAGCTGAACTCTCACCAGCCTCTCACTGCCTCTGGACCCCTGTAGTTGTTCTATATGTCCAGTCTGGTTCTGGGGTTATCACCCAGGTAATTCTAGTTTCTTTTTCCAGCTCTTTCATTTTTCTAGTGGAGGGAATGATTTGTAAAATTTTCTATTCCACCATTTTGTGCCTGTGTGCTACCAATTTTAAAAGTATTATAAGCACTCTGTTAGTGACTTATTAACTTAAATAAATTTTGTGGGACAAATTAAAATGGCATTCTTACCTAGAATATTTTTTCTTTTCCTTTCCAGTTTTGACTCAATGATCTCTTGCGTCCTTGCAGAAGAAGTTTGAGCAGAAAAATTTAGATAAACAGGAACATAACCAGCTGATTCTTGAATTTTATTTAGCAATCCTCTTGCAATAACAGACTTTAAATTTAAAAAAATATATTAATTAGTTTCAATATAATATCTTTCATTTCTCTATATCAATAATAATCCTGCCCAATGGGTTATAAATAGGATAAAAGGAGAGAGGTTAGAGTCAGATTTGGAATGTCTGCTTTGATTTTACTGGAGATTCCATTTAATTATATTTACCAGAGTCAAAGAAACGTTCTAATCAGCTCTGCTGCAATGTCAGACAGAAGTAAATAGGCAGAGTGGACAGACGAACCTTCCCTGACAGCCCTGCTCTGGACTATTCCTACCCTAATCAGGGAAATTGTCAGCCCCAGAAACCCCACAGGTTACATGCAAAACCACCAAGGCACCAGCACCTGTCCTCAGGGCTCTGGCTTATGCAATGTTGACACCTAGCACTTATTCAGAAACTGGGAAATTTGGATTTTTTACTAAGGTCATTAAAAGCTTACTAAGGATGTTTATATCCTTAGTATATAGGATTTACTAATATCCTTTACTAAGGATATTACTAAGGTCGATATAGGTTCAGAATAGTTACTTTCTAAAAAGTTATCAAAATCCAAAAGTATTCCCCCCTGAGAAATAACATATTATTTCTAGGGCTTACACTTCTAAGGCCGCTGTGCTCTCATTTCTAGACACACACTTCTGTTTGCTGTGGATTTCCTACCTTACCAACTCCAGTTATTCCAGTAAACAGCACTGAATGCCTGACCGCCAGCAGTTTCTCCATTAAATACCCAAAGCGCACGGTGTCAGTGGTGGGGACAAGCATTTCAAAAAATGGTATATCTCGGCTGTACTTGAAGGTAGGGATGATCCGCTCCCAGGGGTCCAGCCGTTTGGTGTCGAAGTCCATGTGAATGCTCCACAGATCGCCAGAACTGGGGAGCTAAAATAAAATGTAAACAGCACCTTCAACAGGATTGATGCACGGCAATAGCGATATTCACACGGAAACACAGGCAGTCAAAGAACACGGACGAACTGGATTTCTTCTTTCTTTTTATGGAAGTAGTTGTTCCGGTAGCAGACTCGAATTCCTTAGACATCATCCTATAACGTATCATATATCGATTCCACTAAAACTCTGTATTAAAACTGTAAAGCATTTTCTAGTCAATGCAACCTTCAGGAGCTAGCTTCCTGTTGAACACAGTGCTTAGAGCTGAAGGAGGCCCAGACTCTGCCTTCGAAGACCTGGGAATCCATGTGGTGGGGACCAACATGTCTTGTCAACACCCCTGGGAGAATAGGGCTCTAAGCGGGTTTAGTACATTCACAAAGCAGGGGGTGGGGTTCATTTCTACTTGCAGGGGAGTTATGGGATGGCTGAAGGTACAGGAAGCCTTCCAGGGAGCGATGATGCTACAGCTCAGACTTAAAGGACAAGCAGGAGTCAGATGGACAGAGGAAGAAGGGATCAGCGTTCAGGCTGGGACCACAGGATGGGAAGACTGAAGCTACGAGAAGTGTGGTATGTGCTGGAACTACAAGCACACTGCCCATGGCGACAGATGAGGCTGAGAGCCCTGAAAGGGGGGGTTCTAAGCTGAGGAGTGACAAGATCATATTGCATTCCAGAAGGTTTGTTCTAGCAACTGTCCAGAGTCCTGGGCTTTTAAGCTCATTTGATAGTAACCCTCAGTAGGAAATTAATTTTACATGGTGATCCAGTACACATATGGACATGTGTGTCCAAAAACGTAAAATTTTACCCTTTCTCTGTACAAATCACTCTATTAAAGAAATTTATTGAAGTATGTGGTGGCTTGGAGTTATATACCACCAGAAAAACATGTTCTTAATTTTAATCCATTCCGGTGGGTGTGAGCCATTGTACATGGGCTTTTTTTTTCTTTTTTGTCTGCTATGTGATAGGAGTCATATTTCATTCTTTTTCCATGTTAATATATCATTTTTGCAGCATCATTTGTTGACTATTTTTTTGAGTGCATAGGCTAGAAAGTGAACCCTGGTCTTTCACATGGAAGGTGTGAATTCTACTACTGAACTATCTGTGCACCCCCCAAGAAGGCCCTTGACATGAGTTTACTTCAGTTAAGGTGTGGCCCACCTCAATCAGTATGGGTCTTAATCCTATTACTGGAATCCTTTAAAAGCAGAGTGAAATTTAGACATACAGAGAGAAATCCACAGGAATAAGTGACTGGAACCCAGAGAAGGCAGGAGAGGCTGCCATGTGCACTGCCATGTGACAGAGAAGCAAAGGACCAAGGATGGCTGGAGCCAGCCCCAGAATGTCAAAGTCTGGGAAAAAGTGTCACCTGAGGTGCCTTGATTTTGCACTTCTAGACTCAAAACTGTGAGCCAATAATTTTTCTTTTTTAATCCAACCTATTGCCTGGCATTTTGCTTTAGCAGTCAGGAAACTAAAGCAAGATGTAAGATAACATCTTTTGTCAGCTCTTAAGAGTCCAGTTCAAAGAGTTTTCACATGTCAACATCCATCTGACCACCCCTGGATCAAGCTATAGAACATGTCCAATGCCTTAGAAGTTCCCTTTGTGACCCACCCCCTCAATACTCTCCTCCAAGGTCATCACTAGATTAGTTTGCTTGCTCTCAAAATTTATATTAATGGATCACACAATGTGGACTTTTTGAATCTAACTTCTTTCAGTCAACATTATGTGAGATTCACCTGTGTTGTAGTATGTGGCAGTAATTTGCTTTATTTAATGCTATGTAGTATTCCATTATATGACTATACCATAATTTATATTCCATTCTATGGTTGATAGACATTGGGATTGTTTCAAGTAGCTACTAAGAATAAACTAATCACTTCCTGGATATTTGACTAAAATCAAGTGTCATCATCAATTCTCATCAGTTTAATGTGATGCAACTCCTATCTGAGGAGAATATATTAAATGACTAAAAAAATAAGATCCTCTCTATAGACACAGAAAAAACATTTACAAACACAACATTCATTCTTGATAAAATTTTTCAGTAAAGTAGGACTAAAAGAGAACTTCCTTAACCTAATAAAAGGCATCCATAAAAAACCTACAGTGAATATCATACTTAATGGTGAAAGACTGAATGTCTTCCCACTAAGATCAGGAACTAGGCAAGGATATCCATTGTCACCACTCCTACTCACTGCTGTTCTAGCCAAAGCATTAAGGCAAGATAAAGAAATAAAGGGTGTCCAGATTGGAAAGAGAGAGATACAACTATCTTTATTTGCAGGTAACATGATCATCTATGTGGAAAATCTGCTGAAATCTACAAAAAAAAAAAAGGCTACTAGAATTAATAAGCGGGTTTCTTAAAGGTTGCAGAATGTAAAATTAATTAAAATAGTTTAAAATCCATCTTATTTCTATACACTAGAAATGGACAATTGGAATTGAAATCTAAAAAATTACAATTGCATCAAAACTATGAAATACTTAAGGATAACTCTTAGAAGAGATGTGAAACACACTTTCACAGTGAAACTACAAAACACTGCTCAGAAAAATTAAAAGAACACCCAAATAAATTGAGAGAGACACATGTTTGTGGGTTAAAAGACTTAATATTGTCAAGATGTCAATTCTCTCAGAATTGATCTATAGATTCAACTCGATTCCAATTAAAATCCCAGCAATGATCATCTTGAGAATCCAGCAGGGTTTTCTTATCCACTAGAAGGACCTAATCCAGAAACCTCAGATTCTTGACTTGGGGAATCCTTATTTTGGGGGGGGGGGGGGTAACTTTTAATTTTGATGTATCTTAAAACTTATGGAAAAGTTAAAAGAATAGTACAAACAAGTCCCATATATCCTTCACCAGATTAACTGATTGTTAATACTTTGCCCCATTTGCTTTATTGTTATCTTTCTCTCCATCTATAGGTGTCAGTTGTATCCACCATACCCCCTTATCCTAAATACTTAATGTGTATTCATTAAGAAGAAGGATATTTATATTTATAACCAGAGTAAAATGATCAAAATCAGGGAAATGAACATTGATATAATATTATCTAATTTACATTCCCTATTTGTAATTTGTAATTGTTCCAATAATGTCATTTTTATTTATATTTTATTTATATTCTTCCTGTCTAGGATGCAATCCAGGATTATGTTTTGCATTTAGTTATGTTTCTTTAGTCTCTTTTAATCTGGAACATTTCTTTATATTTCTTTGTCATTTTTGAAGAATATAGTCCAGTTTATTTTATAGAATGCCCTTCAGTTTGGGTTTTCCGGGGGTATCCTCATGATTGGATCCAGGCTATGGATTTTTGAAAGGAATACCACAAAAGTGAGGCTGTACCCTTCTCAGTGTACCATGTGAGGAGGTGCAGGCTCGTCCCAACATTGGTGATGTTTATTACCCAGTTACGGTGGGGTCACAAGTTGCCTGTACTGAAAGATTCTATTTTTTTTTCTTTGGAAATGACAAGTAACTTGTGGGGAGATACTTTGAAACCATGCAAGTACTCTGTTTCTCATCAAACTTTCACCTATAAGTTTCAGCAGCCACTGATGAGTCCTGCCTAAATTAATTATGATAATACTGGCTGCTAAATGATGACTTTCTGACTGTGCAGTTCCTTTTACAGAAAATAGTAAGGAGCTGCTGCTTCTCCCTCAATTATGTATTTATTCACATATATTTTTATTATCAGTATGGACTCACAGATTTTTATTTTATTCAAGGGGTGATAATCGTTTACTATCATGATTTATTGTGATGCTCAAATTTTCCCAGGTTTGGCCAGCAGGACCCTGTACAAGCTGGCTCATGTGTTCTTTTGACACGCCCCATCGTTCTTTGAGCACTGCATTCCTCCCTGGCATTAGAAGATATTCTCAGCTCAATTTGTACTTCCCCTGTTCCAGTCCTGGAGTTAGCTACTTCACCAAGAAGTCTGGGGTCCCTTTAGTAGGCAGTAATATTTAGAAATTAAGGTCTGGGTTCTAGGTATACTCATAGCTAGTCGCTGCCATAGCTCTAGGAACTTTGTGCAACTATCACCATATACATGTATATATATAAATTTCCATTTTGATATATTTATATGCATATTTATGTTTTTAAAACACCATTAGTTCATTCTCTAATCCCAATCTAACAACACAAGGTACAGTCTAATCTTTCTCTTTCCATATTTATAAATCCCTTCTCTAATAGTGAGAAACCTGATTACCATTATCAACATATTTACTAATCTGTTCTACATTAGAATGTACAGAAAGTAATTACAGAATTGTCCATCCATCACAATGAGAAAAATAAATCGACTAACTAGAATTCAATTATAACGTATAGTAGGGAATTTTAAAATACTTTTCTATCTCACTTTCTTCTTATGGCTGGGAAAGGATTCATATACTTTTTAAATACAATAGATGTTATCACGGCTAAAAAACCCGAATAATTTTAGAAACCCTTTTAGCAAAGAATTTTTACGTACAGTAGGACTAGAGCTCTGAAAATTTTAGTCTTGAAATTTATTTTAATGATTCAAAGTTATCATCTTAAATTTATTTGGCTCTTACCCTGGCATCAGGATTGTCATCGAACTGGGTCCTAATAAATGTATCAAAAGAATCCCAGTGATTTTCTGTTAAATTTCCACCCACAGACCATAAGTAACAAAATACAAAAGTCTGACATAGTATAGTGTTCAGTTTTGATTGTTCCTAAAAGAAAAAAAGAGATTAGTATTTTTACATGTAAACCTAAGAAGAACCCTAAATTACAAAATCTAAAGACTTTTTTCTTTCCCTTAGACTTTATTTATTTAGAAAGGGGCGTCGTTTGTGTTTCTTAGGCTTCATTTGATGAATCACAGAGCAATATTACCTTTCAGTAATATATACTGATGAGAAAATGAATGGCAAGACGTATGCAGAGAAAAAAGCCCAAGGTTATTGTTCATCTGACTATTATAACTGATGTATGCATGAAGCTATTAAGCAATTGCTAAACAGGCACATCATATCATAGATGATATTAAAGGAAATTTAGAGACATTTATTTGCAAAGCATCTATACAATAACCTCACTTTCCCAGCTTCATAGCAGTAGGAAAACCCTTCATACCATTGTCAAGGTAACCTTATCTTTCTCCAAAAGCAAAGACTCCAATAAGCAACAGAGCGTAGTAACTTTACTGATATCCACTTGTGGAATTGCTTGGCTGCATTTTTTGTTGATGAAATTTAAACCATCATCGACATAACGTTGGAAAAGGTTCAATAAATATTGTTGCGTCTCCTCATTCAGCTGAAAATAAAGCACACAATATTTTAGCAAGACCAGATGAAATATATAATTAAGTTTATAAACAGGTCAGTTTAAATCTGTATATTTCATGACCTTTAGACTAAAGGGTGTAAGCATCAAAAGATATGAAACAAATTTTAAAAAGTCTTCTACAAACTAGGAAGGGACACGTGTAGGGATTCTGGGTAGCTGATAATGTCCTACTTCTTGGTTTGGTAGTGGATACACAGGTGTGCATACAAAAATTATTTCTTAAAGTGCCAATATATATGTTTCATGTGTCGTCTACATTGGTGTCATCTCTCACAAATAAGAACAGTGAAAGAGAAGAAATAGAAGAGAAAAATTTAAGTGTCTGTATAAATTCAAAGAAATTACTCCCAAAGATTAAAAAATGATAGTAAAGATTTAAACTCTTATGGTAATACATGATAAATTCCCAATTCTGAGAATTACTTTCTTTTCTTTAGTAAGGCACTCTGAGACTAGACCACAATATCCTTGAAATGTTGATGCCTAAGAGTGAGGAAAACAAGAACTTTCTGATTCCTCTTGTTAGGAAGTGTGGGAGGCAGGGAAGAAGAGTGGAGTGGCGGTGGGGTAGGGAAAGACACTTAGGCAAAGGTAAAGTCAAAATCCTATTTCAGAATGGAGGGGTGCAAAAGAGGATATGGAGTGGAGTTGTTCTGAACAACAGTGTAAACGTTTCCCTTCACTTCATGTGGAATTGTACCTTTGAGGTTAAAAGTGTCTTTTGGGTCATGGACCTAAGTGTGGGGTGGGCGATATACTGGTCTTTCTTTGTCTTGATTTAGGTTTTCTTTTCCCTCATTGAAATCCCTTCTCATTATCTCCAACCCTCCTGCAAAGTCTTTTTAATGTCCCATTCTGTTCTCAACTGTGTTTGTGGTTTTTGGGGACTTGAGGAAGTGGCCTGTGTTTGTACAGGAGGAGGCAGTGAGGGAAGGAGTCAGGCAGGAAGGAGAGTGAGGTGGCTGGCTGGCTGGTTGAGGTAACAAATAATGAGGGCAGATGTGGGAATGATATAAACATTCCTGGGTGGGCGGGTGAGGGGTGTCCAGGAATGCTTCGGGCAAAAGATTATGTAAAAGGCTGGAATTCCTGCAGTTGAGCAGGAAACATCCCTAACCTATTGTTTGGGCACTCAAGGGCAGAGTGAGCCCTGAAGGGTGGAGGCACTGGGGGCATCTGGCTGCACCTACTTTTTTAGAAATCCCGTTCATCCAAGTTTGAACATATGGCATCCATTTCAGTTCTTCGGGGTCCACAAATACCATTCCACATCGACTGACAGTCGCAGGGGAGGCGACCCTTAGATCTTGAACCTAAAATTGCAGGATGGTGACGAGAAAACTGCCAGTGTGATATTTCTTTATTCCTCCTACTTCAGTGTCAATGAATTGAACTTTTAAAGGTTACGCTAACACAGAAAGGCTCTATGTGGAAGAGACAGGGAGAGCTATAAGAAATTAGAAACACTCTCCATTTCTGGAAGGTGAAGTGAGGCTCAAGGTAGAAAATGAACAAGTATGATAGTAGGTGATCAATCAGCTTTCGATGAGTGACTAGAGCAGTTGTATTTGGTTCACGTCCCTCTTTCAGTCCCTTTATTAATGGCATATGACGGTGGGGAAATTTATTCATTTGAATACAACAACTTTTTTTTTACTTAGAAACATTGCAAATAATGTAAAGTCATGAATATATCTATTAACCACCTTCTAAAGAAAGCAAACAATTGCTGGGGAAGCCAGAGTTTACCGCAAGTGCTGTCTAAATAGAGACAGAAACATGCAAGAGAGTTGGGATGGACAATCAGGTGCAAAAGAACAATTTAGTAAATATTTAGTGAGTAAATAGAACACTATAGTAGGCCTGACGGATAGCAAATGATATACTGATGTGAGAAGAAAGCCTCAAGATGGTATATGTCCATCTACTGAGTGATTTCACTGCACTGTAGTGCATACGTTTACCTCAAAAAGCATGTGGATTTGGGGTGTCAGTTTGATCCTCTCACTGTTAGCCAAGCATAGCATCTTGTTATCATCCAACACTGTGTTCATATTTTCAATCCAAAGGGCATCCACGGGCCCATCGCTGATGATCCACTTGTGGTCCTCTGATGTGTCATTCACAGCTGCGCGGACACTCAGCGCCATCAAACCGTCTTTCCATTCCAAGGTTATGCTGTTAACTTCACCATATAATTCACCCATCGTAATTGATTTAGGATTAAGGACGTAGGTTTTAACTGGTTGGTAAAAGGGATTATCTGTGCCAAGTTTATTCAAATTCCCTAAAGTTTCTGCTAGAACTTGGTAAACTGTGGTCTTGCCCCCTCCTGTTGGTCCAACTAGCATAACACCATGCCTTACCAGCATAGTTTCAAACAACTGGATCACTTTTTTAACCATACACATCTCAGGCTGAAGATTTTGTCTAGTCATGACATCAATAATTGTTGACTGCAAAATACCATAATCATGTTCTGGAATTTGGACTCCAGGAAAAAGGTCAGATATAATTCCACTGACAAAACAAAAATAAAATTAATTAGGAACCACTACTCATTGATATTTCCCCATATTTTTATACTGACTTGATAAAAAATTAGAGTGACCCTTATTTTTTCTCACTTATTACCTTTTATTCAGAACATGCACAGAATTAGTCTTTTTTATGAGCCACCCAGAATCTATAATTTCTCTGATAACCTGTATGATTTTGTTTGTTTCCTGTACACTGGACCAATGTTCTTAAGTATATAAGGAGCTTCTTGAGGTAGGCAATATAACTTATGTTTCTTTATCACCCTTAGTGTATGGCATAGTACCAAACATACAGAAGGTAGTGAATTTATCAACTAATGTTTTAAAATTATATTTATATCACAGCTTTTTCAAAAGCATGCATACATTCTTATAACTGCATATGTGGGTATTCCTAAAAATAATACAGAAATGAAAATTTTGTACAATGTAAAAAAGGGAGATAATAGGGAGAATTGTTTTTATGGGAAAAAAGATGTTAAATCTTGACTTCACTCTATATACACAAATACATTTGAGATACAGTAAAGACCTTAACCCAAAATAGCAAAAGTATTGGTCATTAGAAGGTGAGTATTGAAATGCACCAGGATAGAAAAGGATTTCTAAGAAAGACAGGAAATCTAGAATTACAGTTCTACAGCATTTGTGTTTTGTTTGTCTTTTTCTTTGCTCATTTTTGCAAGATGAATAGCATTATATATAAATAATAAATGATAAATTTAGAGAAATGTTTCCAATATTTATACCAGATAAAGGGTTTGATTTCCTACAAATTAAGAAGAAAAAGAGTGCAATAGTAAAATGCCCCAAGAACAATAAATATAATTGGTAAAAAACATGAAATGATGCTCAATGATACTAATAACTAAAGAAAGGCATATACGCAACAGGTTATTACTTTTGGCCTTTCTTTAAAACATTTAAGGGGAAATAAGCACTTTCATAAAACTGTCTATACAAATGAAAATGGTAAAGCTTCTGGGAGACAACTTGATAGATCTATCCAAATTTTAAAATGTGCATAGCTATGAGCCAGGAAACATATTTCTGAAATCCAGCTTATAGAGATATTATCATAAATGTGCAAAGATATATGTATAGGAATGCTCATCATTAGCATTGAAAGCAATTTAGAAACTGTAAATGCCCACATACAATACATTTACATCAATGGAATTCTGCTTCCTTTATCCCAAATTACCAAGGTATACAAGAGTAAATAAGCAGTGATTACTCCAGGAAGATGTAATAGAGATACTTTTCCCTATCCCTTCCATTCATTACAACTAAAACCACCGTATATTAGGAGTAAAACAAATATAAGAAAACTCCAAAAAGTAGAAGGAAGCAGGCAGACTATTTAGGGACTGTGACATAAAGAATAATATAGTGATGAGTACCTTTGTTCTAAAAATGATCATGGTGATGAACATACAACTATGCGATGATATTGTGAGTCACTGATTGTATACCATGTATGGACTATATGTGTGAAGATTCGTCAATAAAAATATTAAAACAATAAGATTAAATTAAAAACATAAAAACCAAGACAATTGACAACTGCAGGATAAAACATACAAAGGGATGGGTGGTGCGACAATGGTTCAGTGGCACTGTTCTCGCCTGCCATGCTGGAGACCCAGGTTTGATTCCCAGTGCCTGCCCATGCAAAAAAAACAAAACAAAAAACCCATACAGAGGGAACATATGACTCAGGTGAGAATTATTTGTATACAGATACTACAGTAAATGATGGAAACTATGTTTAGCTCAAGCTGAATTGTAACATAACTATAGAGAAGTTGGGTGTAGGGGAAGAAGTGCTTGTGTGTCATTATCTCTCTTTCAGTAACTTAATAGATAATATTTAAAACTGAAAAATCAAGAAATGGTGTAAATGTTGTACTAAGAAATATGGAGGGAAATAGCAAAATAAATAGATAAAAGTTGAAAAATTATTGAGTCTGGGAAGTAAGGAGTTGGAGAATGGCATGGAACTGTTGTTTTTCATGAGACTACTTTATGAAACTATTTTATTTCATGTATGTAAAACTACATACATGAATAACTTGGAGAAACATAAAATTAAGTAACAGATAAAAGCAATCATATTTATGTTAATTCCAAAGTTTGAATTTGGGGGGGCATGAGTTTCTGTTAGGCTAGGAACTTGTAATCAATGCTAATTTGTAGAGCATAATAGCCCAGTAATCAATATCATGAAAAAAAAAAAAAAGAATGAATTGATGCTAAAACTTCAGTGTCTTTACTTCAGACTAATATTTTTTAAACTGCAATAAACATCACTAGGAAAGATAAGTTATTACCTTGTTAGAGGCAGAAATAATTGAATGCAAGACTGTCCTTTACCTCTACACAATATCTCTACTTTATTCTGAAACATTTAGAAACTTACCTGAACAGAAGAGCATCATCTGTAAGGAATTTGGGTAAGTTGGAATCTCGTAAAGCTCTTATCAATACCACATCTTCACTTAGGTTTGGATTCTCTCTTTTTAAAGACCTGAATTCAAAGGATAGTTCAGATGCTACTGTGAGAAAATAAGACTGATTGTGCTTTTCCAAACCTGGGGGTCAAGGATTGTGCTGGTAAAAAGTTGTAGGGGAGGTGAGGTGGGGTGGGGAGTGGGGGTTGGTTCTGCCTGCAGATTTCTGCTGGAAGGGGGGATCATTTTCCCTTGTGAACTCGGTGTCCCTCTATCCCCTCAGACCACATGGAAGGTTCCTGTACAAGCCATGTAGCCTCTCTCGCCCCCCTACCCGTACCCTGCCTATGATTAATCTGGACTTAATTCAACCTGAATTTGCAGTTTCCAAATTCATCATGATGTTTCATGTTCCCGGGACTTTCCTTCTCTCAGCCAGGAATGCCTTGTCTTGCTTTTGTGCCAGCCCTCTATTTTCCCCTCCAAATGCCAGCCCAGTTGTTCTCTCTTGCAGAAGGCTTTCTGCCTCCTCCTCTGTGAACGTGGGATGTAGCCCTATCATTGCCTTCACGGCACAGTGTCCCAGATGACCATTCATTTGTCTGTCTCTCCCACTGGTCTGGAGTTTTGTTCCTTGAAAGCAAGTGTACCCGAGCCCTCAGGATCCCCTGTGAAGAGGAGGATCACTGAATCTGGGAGGTTAAAAGAATGGAGGGTAGAGAAGGGCAAGGCGCTTTGTGCAGCGCCCAGAGATTGAACCCAGGCAGTGGAGGCCCTGAACGTGCCAAACCCGAGCCAGTGAGCCAGGTCTGAGGGGAAGGGCTAGAGAGAGAAATGAGAGTCCCTCAGAGCCTTTGGACAAGGTGGGGTTTTTAGCAGCTTCATGAAGTTATAAAGAGAGAGGCTGGGGTCTGAAAATGGGAGACTCTACTAGAAACTAGAAAGAAGCTCAGCCTTGGACCAACTGTACAAACAGTGGTGAATTTTACAACATAAGCCTGTATTGAAAGTAGGACCATGAAACTAAAGAGGTTCATCTCCCAGGCTTTGTCAAGGGTATAATGTGCCTGATTGTGGAAGCATCACAACTTGGGCGTCTTCTAAGCTTAGCCGTTGCTCCTGTGTTAGTAAAGTCTTTTGGTGTACTTGAATCTAACGGACGTGGTCAACTCCGGGGGAAGGAAAACTTAGCTGGAACCTGGTGGGGACTCAGGCTCAGCCTGAGGGTGGCTATGATGGGCACTGGGGGAAGGAAGAGAGATGCCCTATTTCACTGCAGGGTGGGAGAGCAAAGGGGAGACAGGCTGACAGCAGCAGTTACCACCTTTCATTCACTGGCAGCCTTCGGTGGATGTCTATTTAAGCCATTAGATTCGGTGATTTGTAATTCCACTTCTAACCGTGCTGGGTTCTTACCCGGCCATGACCAGCACAGACTTCACAGCTCGCATGCCAAAATCATAGTGGTCCTGCTGTGAGAGCTGCTCACTGCAAAGTTTGTACATTTGAGTCATTTTTCTTGCTAGTATTTTACTGGATTCAAATCCTTCGGAATATAGAATTACCTAGAATAGAAAAGCATGGTGCAGTGCTTATTTTGTTGTATTATGTTGACAATTTAATATATTAGCATAATGCCAACTTATTCAAAATCTACTTTTCGGCATTGCACTTCTCCAAGCTATTATATTATTTAACAAAGAAATGCACATCTAAAGATTGAAGGGAAAAGGCTTTTGCAAGTCCCTGGAGGGAGGAAGGCAGGATATTGTGGGATTGCTGTGCACCAATTCTGTGTTCTTGCTCTCGAGGGAGATGTGGCCTTGGTGACACCTGGCTCAAGGGGAAGCAAAGGCCAAGGTTTGGGGATGCTCACGTCACGGAGGTCTGAGTGTGAAAGGGCCACACTGGAGCAAGACCTGAGCATCTCTGGTGTGGCAGGAGGGTACCTTGGGGAGGTCTCAGGATGGCAATGCTCCCTCTGGATCCTGAGGTCAAGAGAAGCCACACAAGGATGTGCAGGCCCTCCCTGCCCTCGGAAACTACCTTGTACCTGACAGGTCTCTGCAGTGTCTTTGACGTGGGGAGAGGGCACGGGCCCCTCCCCCAATCCACAGTCTGTCAGAAACACTGTAGTTGGCCCGAGAAGCGGGATTTGAAATGGCACAGACATTCCTTGCTGGTGCCTACTTTCTTTTCTGCTCTACCCCTATATATTAGCACAGCCCTCTGCACACAGCAGGCACATAAAAATATTTACTGGTGACAGACCCTGCTTCATTCAACCTGTAACACAATACATAACACTCAGGAGACTGCAATTTTAAATACCTTCAATTAATGACTGAGTATTATAACAATAAGACAATACAATCTTGGTTGGGCTCTAAACCTGGTTTTCTTCCTACCAGTTTACGGCCAATGAGCAAATCATGTCTCTTCCCCATCCAAAGAGAGGGTGGAGAACAACCACAGCACCTGCTGTACCTGCCCACCACCCACTGTGTCCACCAGTAAACAGGGGGCATCATGAGGTGCTGAGAACATTACACTAAAAAAATTTGCAGTTTTTCCAATGATAGGATTTGGCATGTCTATTCTATTTGTAAGCAATCATTTTTACTTCATAGAGACGAACACTTAAAATTAGTTGTTTTCAAAGGCAAACCACTTCATGTCATCATATACATCTGCATAAAGGCCCAAAACTAACTCAGGGTATTGTTTTTAAACAAATTCATTGTGGGCCTTTTAGCAGTAATTTATTAGCCGAAAGAGTAATCTGTTTTGGCAGAAATTCGTCTCTTGACACAAAATGTAACACTGAGAACAAAGGGTCTCCCTGAAGGCCTGAAAATGTCCTATATTTCCATGTTGGTGGTGGTTACACAGACTAATGGAAATATAAGAATTGGGATCTATGCACTTTATTGTATAAAAATAATGCCCCAATAAAAAGCGTCATGAAAAATACATGTACAATTTAAATACATTGATTCTTAGCTAGTATGAAGGAAGGGATGAAAGTAGAAAGAACAAACATAGTAATAAATAATTTTCATGATTACTATTTTTTAACCAAGCTAATACAAACTCATAAACGAATTCTCCACCCCCCATCAAAGTCAATTGACTACTGCTGTTCTACCTGAGATGACTTGAACTCTTATAAAAAATAATGGGTATAGGAAACTGAAAATAATACAGTATATTTAGAACCAACCCAGACATCCTATTTCCTAGAGATGAACTAATTAACCCAATGCACTGTATAATTAGATCCATTTATGCATTCCAGCTTTGGAATCCTACTATGTCCCAGGTAACTCCAGGGCCTTTGAGACACTGCAGTAAAAACAAAAACAAAACATTCTACCTGATAACAAGCATATCTACACTTAGGTGCAAACAATAATGTGCAACCTTGTGGTACTTTGAAGCTGCTTGTACTCCCAGAAAAGACCATGTTCTTTTATTCCATTCCTGTGGTGTATATCTATTGTGGGTGGGACTTTTGATTAAGTTATCTCAATTGAGACGTGAGCTTCCTCATTCAAGGTGAATCTTAATTCTCTTACTGGAATCCTTTATAAGAGGATATAAGATAAAGAGATGAAAGAGAAAGACCCAGAGAAATGTAGCAAAAAAACCACAGTTGGAGAAGCCAGAAGCCGAAGCCACAAAACCTGGGAGATAAAGACCAGCAACTGTTACCATGTACCCTACTATCTGACAGAGGAACCCAAGCTGGGGGTAACTGGTCTTCAGAGAAGTATTCTTGTTGATGCCTTATTTGGGACATTTTCACAGCCTTAGAATGGTAAATCTGTAAGCTAGTAAATCCCCATTGTAAAAGCCAACCCACTTCTGTAATGTTGCATTCGTCAGCTTTAGCAAACCAAAACAAGCCTTCACCAGGGTGCATTCATAAAGAAATGTTCTACCTTGATAAACTCAAATGGCAAATAAAAGAAACAAGCTCAAGCTTTCACGGCTTTATCACGTGACGCTCACCTCTGCAATCAAGGCGTAATTTGGAACCATCATGGCAAATGGTCTGAACAGGGCTTTCAGATTGTCCGGCAGTTCTGTTCTGCCCGCATAGCCGGGATTCATTGTGATGAAGGCCGCGCAAGTCATAACCAGCTTTATTTCCCGCCCCTCAAACATGAATCTGGAGAGCTGTTGAACGGAAAGGGAAAACGCTAGTTGACACTTCCACAGAAATTTGTAAATTCTCTCATGTGAGTCAGTACTCAACACAATCCTGTGGGGGAAGCCAGGGGAATATTTCTCCCTGACTGTCCTGCCCCTGCCTGGTCCCTGCCTCTGCCTGGTCCCTGCCTCCTTGCCTGCCGGCCTCTGATCTGCCCTCATTGTCTTTTCTCTCCTGGCCCAGAATGGAAATCCTCTAGGCCTCACACCTTTTGCTGGGCCTCCTCCATCCAACTTAGACTTGGTGGCCACCACACTTTCTCCACCCACACTCTCCAAGGCAGCCTTCGTCCACAGGTGCTTGAGGCCTCACTGACATTGGCTTGGCACCTCTGCTTCACTTTCACTCTGTGGCAAACACTTGCTGAGCTCCTGCTGCAGATGAGGCCCAGGGTTAAGCCTGGAAGACAGCACTGAGGGAGACTCACTACTGAGCCCTCAAGAAGCTCCTGGGATTGCTGCATGAAGTCAGACCCAGACTAGATGGCCAAACTGTGACTAGCCAGAGCAAAGGATGCTACAGTGGAGTGGGTGTGTGCAGGGCCCCCAAGGACTGCACAGAAGGTCGGAAACCTGCCTGAGCCTGGATTAGGGAAGAAAGGCCATTCAGGTAAAGAAGCAGGAGGCAGCCATCCCAGGCCACGGGAGCAGGAGCAAGAAATGGCTCTGTGTGATAATGGAGCAATCCATTATCCAATAGTGATTCACATTGCCAAACGATCAAGTTCAAGCAGGCCAGTGTGTTCAGGGTGGGGCTGAATGGGAAGGGCTTATGTACCAGGCTAAGGGATTTAGGTTTCTGTTGCACAAGTGGGAGGAAGTAGAGCGATTGGATCGAAGATGACAGAGGAGAGGGTGGACCACCTCCAGGCAAGGAAGACCAGCAACAAGTTCCTCTTGGGGTGATGATGGGAGCTAGATTAGGGAAGTGCCAGTGGAGACAGGGAGGAGGAGGTGGACTCGAGAGGCAGGTAGCAGAAAAAATGAGAAGGACGGGGTGGCTGGAGGGGAAGGGAAGAAACTTAAATTCTGGTGTTGATAGTTATGGGACAATTCCAAGGTAGGTTCCATGTTTCCAGATGGGTCACTGGATGGAGGAATGATCAGAAGACACAAGGAAAATGGGATGACCAGAGGGCGCTTGGGCCAGGTGTCACGGCTGTGGGAGAGACTGCTGGGCAATGCATCTACTGCCGCTGAGACAGATGACTGCTTGTGGTCTGCAAACTTCCAAATCTCTGCTCAGGTTTCTTCATCAAGCCTCAGGGATATTTCCCATTCCAACTATCTTGTCTGGACACTGGCAAAGCTGAGGATGAGGTTTGCTAAGTCTCAGCTGTCCTTCTACATCCCCTTTACCCTCCGCAGTTTAATCTGCCTCCATTCACTACTCTTTGCTCTTGAATTGCTGCAAGTTTCGTGTGCGATATCTGGATGTCCCTGAGTTTAATCTCCCGCAGAGGATGTGGGAGGCAGGAGGGGATGTACTGAAGGGGTTTGAACTTTAGGGTCATATGGATTTAGAGGTGTGTCTTGCTTCTTTAGTGTCCCTGGAAATGTTATTCAATTTTTTAAAAATTCCTCTTTGAACCTTTACCCCTGTAACTGTCCATTTCACATAGGTTTGGTGTGAAGATAAAATAAGTACAAAGTCCATGCTACAGTGACCTGTAGAATGCAGCAGCTCATTAAAGGTCAGTTCCTGTTTTCCTTTTATTTGCTCTATAATTTACATTTTTGCAGAGGTGACTGTCAAAATATTTGCTGGCTCTGTAGCAGGACCTACAGAAGAGAATGGCCACTGCGTCTGGAGCCGGGGCTGCGTCCAGTGGCCTCTTGCGGTGCCCAGATCAACCCTAACTGCTGGCTCTGAGGAGTCTGAGGCTACAGTAGCAGTAGGGGTGAGGGGTGAGGTGGCAGGCGGAGGTGGCCCTTGAGGGGCTCAGGGAAGTGGCTATTTAAATATTCAACAACTGGCTAGGATGTTCTGGCTGGAACATGCTGATCTTGAGTTTTGCCCTCTGGTGAGCTACAGACTTCACCTCAGAAAATCAGCTGAGAGAGTGAGGGGTCTCTGTCCCATTCTTCCCACTTTCAGCTTCTGAAAACAAAACTGTTAGTCCAAATCTCCCACCTATAACTTCTAGAAGGCCCCTTGTAAAACCAAACCTGACCCCCCCATCTCCCCCCCCCACCTCTTACCCCCATTACCCTCACCCCACCTCCATGCATCCGTCCTCCAGCAGTAACAGTCCCCGCAACCATAATCTTGCAATGGCTCCCCTCATTCAACATTCCTCCTCTGGCAGCTACAGCCCTAACATGTACAACTCCCGCTTAGCCCGCCGATTTCTCCCTCTCAAACTGAACAATGAAAATCCACGTCCCTTTCCCTACCTCTGCCAACCACCCTATGTAAGCTGTACCCCTTCCCCTGCTCAGGGCTGTTGCCATCTTAGGCATCAGCCCGCTTGCGCAGAGCCTCACAATAAAGCTCCTTTAATCGAAACTTAGTCTCTTTTCCTCCTTCGAGGTTAAGAAACCCATCAAAACCTCTGCTCCAGGCATATGGTCATAGGGGGTTAGAATAAGTTTTAAATAACTGGATCACTCCTGCATTTCTATCTGACCCTACTATCCTTGGGTTTTTAAGCCCAGCGAGTTCTAGAGAGCTAAGATCTCCCAGGAGACCTTTTCCATTTTTTCTTCTCCAGGACAAGGCTGAGACTGGGGGGTGGGGGGAGGCAAGTCCAGAAGGTGCAGCATTAGAGAAACTTAGTAAATGTTAAGGGCAACAACAAGGGAAAGTGAACTGGAAAACAGGAGGTGAAGGACAGAGGGGCAGGGCGTGGGAGCATCTGTGTGTGTGACTGGGGTGGGAGGCAAAGCAGGGTTCCTCGGTGGCAGGGTCTGAGCCTCAGACTCTATAGCCCCAGGTGCTGGCACAGTGTCTGACATATGGATGTTGGTCTCTTTGCCTGGATGATGAACTGATTTATGAGGTAAGCCCTGCTGCTGTTCTTACCAATTATACTGGAAACACAAAATAGGCAAAAGCTAGCATCGTCCTTCCTAAAGTAAACATGCTCCAAGTTCAATATAAACCATGGAAAAAGCTCTCCCCATAGAAAACTGTCCCATGCCTTACCTTGGAAGCTTTGGCGTTCCTAATGGTGATGAGCTGCTGGGCTATGACTGACAAAACTTCTATGTCAATTCTATTAAACTCATCAAAGCAGCACCAGGCCCCCGACTGTGCCAACCCACTGAAGAAGCGCCCCATCATCTGAAACCAAAATAACACCATTTAGCTTTGTGTTGCACATTTCAGCTCCTTCACAAGCTAAATTTTAAGCAGAAATATTAAAAAGAAAAGAGGCAGTATGTGCAAGTCAACAACGGTTTTATGTGAACACTATGCTATCTCAAAAGTCAGCAGCTTTATAGAAAAGGAAATCTCTCTTGGTCCCTCTTTTAATGGTTTGAATCTTATTTTTAAATAAAATGACCATCTGGCCAAGTTTTCTTTACCATAACCTCGCTTGACCTCAGTAAACACTTGATGGGCTCTCAAAGAGTCCAGCATATGGAATAGACTAACTTCAAAACTTGAAAATGTATACTCATAGGAACTTTCCTTATCTCTACAAGGTACTACAGATGATGGACAACATATGGGAATTGTGGAGCAGAAGCACAGCTGTGCAGCTCAGAGCAGTGCTTCTAATTTCCTCTACAGTAGAATTCTAATGATGGAGGAGAATGAATATGCGCTGGTGGCATTTATGGAAGCACCCATCTCAAATGTACAGTTCTTTTGGAGAGCTGTTTCCTTTAAGCATTCATCTGAATATCATATTAGATGATATCTCTAGTTTAAAATAGAGCTAATGGTTTTTCTGTTTAAATGTGGTCAATTGAGCATATGCTGCTACCTCCTCTTCTTCCCTAATTCCCATGAAATGAGGGAATCAGTAAATTTAATGCTGAATGTCTCTCCCTCTCTCTGTTTCTTGGATCTATATTTGTACCTCTACCTGCCAGATAAAAACATAACGGAAAAGAAAAGTAAAAAAGCAAAGCAAAACAAACAAACAAAAAAACTGAATGGAAAGGGAAACAGCAGTAGGAAAAAAGTTTTTGAAAAATATTCTGGAAGCTGGACAGTACACTGTGCTGGGGCAAATTATGTGCCACAACTTAGACATGTGCTTACTCTTAATCCATGCCCCAGTGGGTATGAACCCATTATAAGTAGGATCACTTGAAAATGTTAGTTTTAGTTAAGGTGTGGCCCAACTGAATAAGGATGGATCTTACTTTGGATGACTGGAGGCCCTATAAAGAGAAAACAGTGGGGAGTAGCTGGAAGCTGGAACTCAACAGGAACCAGAAAAGAAAGGAGAGCAAACCACCATGTGACAGGAAAGCCAAGGAACCCAAGGATTGCTGGCCAGGCAGAATGCTACCCATCCAAGAGGAAGTCAGCCTTCTAGCCTCTGAAGCTGTGAAACAATAAACTACCACTGTTTAACCTAATTCAATGTGCAATTGTCACTCAATAAAGCCAAAGAGATGGTACCTTCTATCACTGGAATGATTTTCCTTTGAAAGACCTTCCCACCATGATGGGGCAGGACATGGAGTAGATCCTGATACTTGGAGAGGGAAAAAGAACATCTCTGACTAGTAAGAAGATTGCAAGAGAACAGGAGGTATGGTGGGCCACCACAGCACCAAAGAAAATGGTGCTTGAATCAACTAAAGATCTGTGTGTCTCAAGAGCTGTAACATCAAGAGCCCAGACCCATGGTGACGCAGAGCAGTAAAGTGGAGCATATCTGTGAGGAAAAGAGTCCCTCCTGCCCATGAACCTGGAGAAATTATTGTCACAGTAATGTTTTCGCATTCTTTTGTTAACTTCCTAAGTATGACATTCTTTCTTATGTTATTGTACATGGAATTTTTTTCAACTTTTTTATTGTACAGTATAACATACATACAAAGCAAAGAAATAAAAAAGTAATAGTTTTCAAAGCACTCTTCAATAGTTACAGGACAGATCCCAGAGTTTGTCACAGACTGCCATACGATCCTCTCAGATTTTTCCTTCTAGCTGCTCCAGAGTATAAGAGGCTAGAAGGCTTAAATATTTTTTATCATCATACTCAACTTTTTTCCTTCTTTTTGTGTGAAAAATAACATATATACAAAAAAGCAATAAATTTCAAAGCACAGCAAAATTGGTTGTAGAACATATTTCAGACTTTGACATAGGTTATAATTCCACAATTTTAGGTTTTTACTTCTAGCTGCTCTAACATACTAGAGACTAAAAGAGATCTCAATTTAATGATTCAGCATTCATATTCATTTGTTAAATCCTATCTTTACTGTATAATGCCACCATTACCTTTGATCTTTCTATCCTTATCTTTAGGGGTGTTTGGGCTGTGGCCATTCTAAATTTTTCATATTGGAAGGGTTTGTCACTAATATTGGGTAGGGAGATGAAACTATCTGATGTTCTGGAGAGGCTGGGGCCTTCAGGTTTCAGGACTCATCTGGACCAGGGACCCATCTGAAGGTTGTAGGTTTCTGGAAAGTTACTTCAGTGCCTGGAACCCTTGTGGAATCTTATATATTGCCCTAGGTGTTCTTTAGGGTTGGATGGAATGGTCCTGATTGAGGTTTGGCAGGTTAAGATAGGTAGCAAGGTCTTAGTGAAGCTTGCATACGAGCAGCCTCCAGAGTAGCCTCTCAACTTTATTTGAACTCTCTCTGCCACTGATTCTTTATCAGTTACACTTCTTTTCCCCTTTTGGTCAAGATGGAATTGTTGATCCCATTGTGCCAGGGCCAGATTCATGCCTGGGGATCAACTCCCACATTGCCAGGGAGACTTTCACCCCTGGATGTCATCTGCCACATAGGGGGGAAGGCAATGATTTCACTTGCAGAGTTGGGCTTAGAGAGAGTGAGGCCACACAACAACAGAGGTCCTCCAGAAGCAACTGTGAGGCATGCATATAGGTAGTCTAAGCTTCTCGGCTACCTACATAAGCACACAAGAGTAAGCCTCAGGATCGAGGGCATGGCCTATTGATTTGGGTGTCTCTAAAGTTTGACACAGTATCAGGGGATTCCCTGATGGTAAGGTTTAATAGTTCCATATTCTTTCTCCCATCCCTTAAGGGACTTGGCAATACTTCTTGATTATCTACTTAATACACTCTAAGATGTATTCAGGCATTACAATAATCTATACAGGATTAAAGGACTTTCTTATTCTGGGCTCCCTGTGTTTCAGTTGTTCAAATGAGCTATCAGATAGGTTGAGTTAGATTATTCATTACAGAAAATTTCAGTTCTAGACCAAATAAACCTTTCTTTCATTGGTCTCAAAGAGTATGTGTGGGTCTAAAATATAGACACTGTTTTCCTTACCCCTGCATTCTGAATTACTTTAACTCCAATGTGATCAGTTTCGTTCTTATCTCTAAATATCAGGTTATATTTATCTCGTCTCTAAATATCAGGTTATGCATATATATATGTAACTCTCGAAATCCAGAAATAATAATCACCACTCCGGACTTAATGGGTGTGCTATAAAAACTTACAATCTAGGCCTCTGTTTTCTTATAAGCATTTTCTAAAGGAGACCATATCATTGTTGTTCTTTTGTTTCTGGCTTATTTTACCTCACCAAATGTCCCACATGTTCATTCACATCGTTGCCTCACAACTTTGTTCTTTTTGTAGCAGTACAACCTTCATTCATAAGTATACATCATTGTTCACCAATCTACTTCTCAGAAAGTGCATCCTTCAGCCCCCTGCATTCATCAGGCATCATGTAGAGGCCCAAAGTCCACAGTCCATCAACATTCTCAATTTTAGATATTTTCATTGTTTCCAAGAGAAAGAAAATCAATAAACACACCCTCGCCAAATAGGAAATCTAAACCTCCTCTTAACTCTTGTCCCTCCCCCCATTATTTACCTCTGCTGTTGCTGTGGTAGTGCTGATGGTTTCCTTTAGAACATAGCCCATAGCATGCAATAGCAGTTTTCCTCCTGTACCCTGAACTTAAATACTCTCTGAACATGAATTATATCTTTGAAGTAATTTTTGCAAGAACTAATTCATATTTCTAGTGTTAATCAGTGGGACACGTAGTTCTATATAACCCCTTTCAATTTTGTTCATCCTCAATACAATAATATTATTTCTAGACCCACTAGAAAACCATCTTCACTTCTATCTATTCCCTTACATTGGAGTTCAACCTCATTAGCTAACCATTCACCCACGTCTAGCTTCTATGTTTCTCTAAGTCCCCTATATTCTGTATTATAAGCCTCTGATTATATCTTTATGATGGTCATAAAAGTGGAATCATACAGTATCTATCTTTTTGTGTGTGGCTTATTTCACTCAGCATTATGACCTCAAGGCTCACCCATCTTGTCATGTGCTTCAGGATGTCATTTTCTTACTGCTGCATAATATTCCGTCGTATGTATATACCACATTTTGTTGATCCACTTGTCTGTTGATGGGCATTTGGTTTGTTTCCATCTTTTGGTGATTGTGAATAATGCTGCTATGAACATCAGTGTGCAAATGTCTGTTTGTGTCACTGCTTTCAGCTCTTCTGGGTGTATACCAAGTAGTGCTATTGCTGGGCCATAGGGCAACTCGATATTTAGTTTCCTAAGGAACGCCAAACAGTCTTCCATAGTGGCTGCACCATTGTACATTCCTACCAGCAGTGCATAAGTGTCCCAGTTTTTCCACATCCTCTCCAACATTTATAGTTTCCTGTTTATTTAATAGCAGCTATTCTTATTGGTGTGCGATGGTATCTTATTGTAGTCTTGATCTGCATTTCCATATAGCCAATGAAAATGAGCATTCTTCATGTGCTTTTGAGCCATCTGTATTTGCTCTTCAGAAAAATGCCTATTCATATCTTTAGCCCATTTTATAATTGGGTTGTTTGTTCTTTTGTTGTTGAGTTATATGATTTCTTTGTATACATAGGATATCAAACCTTTGTCCAATATGCAATTTGGAATTATTTTCTTAATTTCAATTTTGGTTTGCTTACTGCTACTGTATGAAATACAATTGATTAAAAAAGTCTTTTTTATTAGAAGTTGTAGATTTGAAGAAAACTCATGCATAAAATATCGAGTTCCCATATACCACTCTACCATCAACACCTTGCATTAGTGTAGTACATTTGCCACAATTCATGAAAGAACATTTTTATAACTGTACTATTAAATATAGTCCATCATTTGCAACAGGGTTCACTGTTTTGTAAAGTCCTATTTTTTTTTAAATGTATTCTAGTAACACATATACAACCCAAAATTTTCCCTTTAAACCACATTCATATATATAATTCAGTGCTGTTAGTTATGTTCACAATGTTTTCCTACCATTACCACCTTGCATTATTAAAACTTTATAACTAACCCAAACAGAAACTCAGTACAATTTAAGCACCAAAATGATTTTTGTATATTGATCTAATGTCCTGCAGACTTGACAAACTTTTTTTTTCTGCATAAGCAGGCACTGGGAATTGAACCTGGGTCTCCGGCATGGCAGAAGAGAGCTCTGCCACTGCACCACCATAGCCTGCTGTGGCAAACTTTTTTATTGGTTCTAGTTAGTTTTTAGAGGCTTCATTAGGGTGTTCCATATCTGAAACCATGTCCTCTGCAAATAAAGATGGTTTTGATTCTTCTTTTCCAAGCTGTATGCCTTTTTATTTCATTTTCTTGCCTTACTGTCCTGGACAGAACGTCCAGTATGATTTTGAATAGAAGTGGTGAAAGTGGACATGTTGGTCTTGTTCATGATCTTGGGGGAAAGCCTTCAGCCTTTCACCATTGAGTACGATGCTAGCTGTGGGCATTTCAGTGGTCCTTTATCAAGGTGAGGAAGTTGCCTTCTATTCCTAGTTTGATGAGCGTTTTTATCATGAAGCTTTTTTTTCAGTCTTTGGAATCAGAGCAGAGAGCTCATGTGAAACTGGCTCTAGAGGTTGGGAAGTGACCATGCCCAGCTCATGGAAGCACTTCCAGCAGGGTGCAAAGATCCCCTGACCTGGTATGTTTATGTTAACAAGTAATGTGTTCATTATTGCTATTTTAAACAAATAATTTTAAAAATGTATCAGGTCAATTTCTAGCATGGTAAATATCAATAGATTTAAAGCAAATAAACAAAAGCTCTTTGCAGAGCTCAATAATTTCTTTAATATAAAGGGATTTCAATATACCACTCTAAATGGCTCACCTCTTCCTGTAAACTTATTTCTTGTTCCCAGGTGTTCCCACTGCTGTACCTTGCATCTCACACCTCACTCCTTTGTATTTACTGACGATTGCAGATTTTAACTTTACCACCATTGAGCAAATCCTCCCCTAGCCTTGGTTCCCACCTGACCAACTGTGACCACCCTGTGTTGCCTCTTCTCTCCAATTGTACTTATTCGTGTTGACCATTCCGTGTCCCAGTGCTTTCCCCTTGCTTTCCAACGCTCCATTCTTTCCTTTTATTATGACATGTTATAAGTAGAAAAAAACTGACAAAATACTTAGCACTAATAGTCAGATGCCAGGACGGTACCTTGTAGTCCAAACCATCGGAACAGTTAAAGACCACACACTGGATGGCGAGAGCTTTTGCCAGGTCTTTGGTGGTCTCGGTTTTCCCAGTGCCGGCAGGACCAGCAGGGGCGCCCCCGAGGTCGAGCTGCAAAGCCCCCATGAGGCAAAGGTAGCAGCGATCCTGAAGAAATCGATAAACTCATTATTGAAGGAATCTGACTCTAATTACAACTTCCCAAGGCATTCCTTTTCTATGGGTGGGTGGGGGCTGGGCTACTATTTTCTCAGAAAGGTTTCTTGGAAGTGGAAAGGGACTCAAAGATCCATGCATAGAATTAAATAATGCAAATCTCTGCTTCATGAAGATGCATTTAGGGCAAATCCTGTAATGAGTTAATGTTAGATGCAATTCTGCAAGACTTAGTTTGATGGAAAAACACTTGTGTCAACATCAGCCTAGGGGAACAGTAACTTACAGTGAGAGGAGTAATAACCAGTCTTGGGCAGGCACCCAAATATTCATAGCCATAAGTGTACTGAGAGAGCGCCATCCTAGCCACACAGTTATCCAGGTCTACATCCCAGTAGTAGCGCAGTTGTCGCTGCCAGTCAAAGGATTCAATTCTGTCTACCTATATAAATGACAGAAATGGTCTACGCATTAGACACATTCATTTCAGGAAGAAATGTAGGATCTCATTTAAATGAAACATCTACCTTGGCTTCAACGAGTTCAGAGACAATGTCTCTTGCATGGACGTCAATGGTGATCAAGGCAGTTATAATGTTTCTGTGTAATTTCGGAAGACTGCCTCGAACTAGTGCAGCCAGGGCATTTAACCTCTACAAATTAAAAAAAAAAGTCATAGTAAATTTTCAAACATCTACTTGTATATATATCATTTTCCTATTAAATTTGAAGTGGACATTGCTAAAACTATTTAATTTTAAGAATCTGTAATTCTGTGTGATGCAACCCAACAATAGTCCATCTTATTCCTATAACATTTCTATGAATTACATATTATTTTCATTTTACATTTGAGGAAACTGACAGAGAGGATAAGCAACTTGATGGCAGTCACACAGCTATGAAGTAGCAGAAAGGAGATTCAAATAGATTTTGCCTTGAGGAAAGTCCCATGTTTTAACCACTCTAGAGAAGACTGTTTTCCCTAAAAATTAAATGTGATTAAAGATGGTTCTGCTCATTTTCAGAGGAAGTTCCCCATTGACAATTAGAGAACCTGAGTTTTTTAATCAAGCCAATGCTTGATTAAATGAACGTATTTTTTTAAAGATATTGTTTCCGAGTTTCACCTAAATGGTTAAATCTTTTCCAGGGAAGAGCAGTGTGACATCATGTGTAGCTATGCAGAAGTTCTACTCAGGGCCAACTCTAATCAGGGACTACCTCTCTACAGAGGTTGATGGAAATTTCTTTGAGTCTGCTTTCTGTCCTGGGGCTCTCTGAGATGCAGTTCCATTGAGAATCTTCATGGGAAAATGCAATATTGCTTGGACATAGAATGCAATTTGGAGTAAGGGGTTAGGCCCCACTCTAAAACAGCATTTCCAAACTATAGCAAAAAGAGGTCTTGTAAATGATGTTCAATTACCTATTATTTAATTGATAGTTTCATAAGGGTTCTATAAAATAGCAGAAAATCAGATCTTGAGCCTAGAAATAGAAATGGTACAAATCCTGGGGGTTTTCCTGGATTAAATGAATGCCTATGGGAAACATTAGTACCCAGTAAACACAATTTCTCCTTAAAAGATTCAAAGCATTACAACCTTGACATTTCCCTCTTGAATTGTTTTCTCCTCCTATTTTCATAATTGTTTGTAAAAATATTACATATACACCAAGATAGGGTCTCCAAGAAAACTTGAACATAAATGGTTTCAGTGAGAACCCTAAAGGTTTCCCAGTCTTGACGGAGCATTAGAATTTGTGAAATAAAGTGAGCTGGCATGGACCACACTCACAAGAACCACTGACACCATCCTGCACAAAAGCAAGTTCACTGTGACTATGTTAAAAATCTCACCTCAAAGTTAACTTTTTCAAAAGCTTCCAGAGCCACTACACGATTGCCCTCCTCTGCTTCCAAACACTCGGTCAAATCACGGCACCACATGATTTGCGAAATGGTCAGGATAACCTGCATGAAAATGTCTTTCCTTAGCATTTGACTCATCTCACCAAACAAAGATCTGGAGATAGGAATTTAACAAGCATTAACTTACTTGAGAAGGGTGGCCAGCAACCACCCAATCTGTCCTCGGTTTCCCCTGGTAGTCGGCGATGGCAGCCTTGCACAGGCGACGCAGAGACGAGAACATGGCCTCCTCCACTTTGCCCAGCCATTCTTCCACGTTGCCTCGGGCCTTGAGGCCTTTCCCCAAGGTGACCTGGGAGACAGTGAAATGACTCCTACAGCACTCGCAGGCTGTCCATCCTTTGTACATCCTCATCAGAAATGTGATCTAGGTCAACACTGAAGACTGACCACAAATACTGGACATTTCTATTTCTATCTCATTATCCACCTATCTTTTCCCCTCCTTTACTAATCATGTCCTTTGGAACCAACTCCGCAAAAGAGCCGGCTACATGCCCTATATAAACTTCTTCACTTTCAATCATTTTCCCACTTGCTGCAGTAAGATTTATGTCCCACCACCACTCCTCTTTAAGGATACCAATGTCCTTTGAATCATCAAGTTACAATTAATGTTTTTCAGTCCCTCCCAAGTTTATTTCTTGGATTAACAATGATCCAATCATCCTGTCTGTCTTGGCCTCCTTCATCTGCTCTTTTTCTACCCTCCCTTTAAATTTCATGTTTCTAAGGAATCTACCTTGGTCCTCTCCTTTGTCTTCTTTTGCACTAGTGATGAGCAAATTCTTTTGCAAAAGGATCAATTCAGGACAAATAAAGTGCTGATGGGCTCCTGCCATGCACACACCACTCTAACTGGACTCAAATCCTTGGCATTTCTCTGCCCAGTTCCTCTGTATGGAATGTCCTTTCCTCCCTCTTTCCCTTCCTCTCCATCTTCCTGGACTCCACGTGTATATGTCATTTCGGTCCCACAGTCTGCTAAAGTGTTTGCTCCCTCAGTGCTCGCTGCATGCTCCTCTAAGTACTTTACAGAGAGTACACCCTGAAAACCCATATACTCCCAATTTAGCAGGTATGATTACTAAACCCTGCTTTACAGCTGAGGTTAAAGGCTGGGTCTGGAACTGGAATGCAAGTGGCCAGGCTGTAGAGCTAAAGTCCTTCAACAGTCCATCCTTTTGCCGGAGACCTGGATAAGGCGTAGTTCCAGTCTTCTCCACTCTGTTCACATGCACAGAGCACTATCAGTGCACTGGCTATGTTGGCTTGTGATTGTTTGCCTGGCTGTTTCTCCACTATACTCTCAGCTCTTTTGAGGGCAGGAACTGTATCTTGGTCATCTTTGAAATACCTGGGCCAACAGAATTCTGGGCGCATGGTACCACTGGACGAGTTTTCTTAAAGAAACCTTTGCCCTTCCCCCACCCCCACACCAGAAGAGGAACAAAACTTGTCTGTAAAGAATTATAAACAAAAAGTGCCTCACCCTTTCTCCCTCTGGTGATAACATCGCTAAAATATCATTAGTGTAAACTTTTTCTGGCTCTCCATCAATACCAGGGATTTTTCCTTCGGCAGGAGGCAGGAGAGCAAATTCGAGCTTTGAAATAGAGTCAAAGCATTTCCTTAAGTGTGGCTGTACAGCTTGGGGATTTCGTGTCTGGGCCAAAATCTCCAGGAGTTCATCATTTGACAAAAAGTAAAATCTGGATTAAAGAAAATGCTTAAGATATAACTGGAAATCAAAGCAAAGCCTTAGAAAGACATAAATCCCTTAACCTCATCTCTTCCCATCCACGTTTCTCTGGGCCTCTGACCTATGGGGAAGGCCATAGGCCCCTACACAAGATTGCCGTCAGGATTAGTGATGGTACCTCCCAAACACCGAGAGTTAGTGCCTGATACATAAAAGATAGATTTTTTTTCTTTAATGTTTTCCTCATCTCACCTTGACTGTATATAGACAGCACTTTTCACAAGTGGCATGATCTACCATTTGTTCATCAGAAATCAGAATTGACTCTACTTTTGAATGGTTTATTCTAGGTATACTTACAACATGTATTACTTTCTTGACACTTTTAATAAAATCATGATTTCTGTTTCCATTGGAATTATAAGCCTTTAGTAGCACTTTCATTGTTACAATGCTCTCCTTATTTTGGCATTTATTAAAATTATGAGATCATTTTAAAATTGTCTATGAAACACCTCATATCCAAGCACAAACCAATACTCCTTAGGCTAAAAGAAGAATGGGACAGTGCAATGAAACCACTGCTCACAAACACTAAGACCATTATCTGGTGATAAGCATAGTTGGCTTTCCTTGCTTTGCTCTGGAGCATAGCATTGTCATTATTTTTAACAGTTTTATTCACATACCATAAACTCCATCCAAAGTGTACAATCAGTGGCTCTTGGTATAATCATAGAGCTATGCGTTCACCACCACAATCAATTTCAGAAAGTTCTCATTGCTCCAAAGTTAACAAGCAAACAAAACATCCCATGCAGTACCTCTGTTACAACTGATGAAACAATAGCACAATGTTGCTGTTAATTATAGTATTTAGTTTGCATTAATTGTATTTCCCCCATTTACCACCTACTAACACCTCATAATAGTGACATACATTTGTTTCTGTACATGTAAGAACTTTCTCATATTTGTACAATTAACCACTGTCATTATCCACAATAGTTTTTATTAAGTTATACAGTCTCAGTTTTTATCCTCTAGTTTCTGGTGATATATCCAACCATAGACTTCTTTCAACCACAATCACACTTGGCACTATTTGTTACACTTACAGAATTGTGTAAAAGATAGATATTTTTAATGAAAATTGCAAAAAATATATTAGCTCTTGCTATTACAAGGTTTGTTCACATTTCTGCCTACTTGGCTTTGAGTTCCTAGAGAAAGATATTGTTCTCCCTAGTATCTAGTCTCACTCTTATTTGGTATTCAATACATAATGTATGGAATAGATGCTAGATGAATGGATGGGCTGTGGCAGGAAACTTACTTGGCTTGTAAATGTATATTGGGGGATCCCCTTAACTCCAAAGCATACCCTGTCCCCTACAGCATATGCTACTATAAAAAGGAGTAGAATATGATTTTTCTAACAAATCATTTCCCAATTATGTGAAGCTGCACCAACATAGAAATCAAACATTTTGTATATAGTGATGGATACATTCTGGTGTCAACCTGGCCAAGTGATTATTCCCAGTTTCTCAGTCAGTCAAGGACGGGCCTGACCATTACTGCAAGGATATTTCATGACTGGTTGAAAATCCAGAAGGCTGTTGTATTAAATCATCAGTCAGTTGATTGTATCTGAGGCTGATTACATCTATGATCAACTAAGGTGTGTCTCCCACAAGCAAGATAATCCAATCAGTTGAAGACTTTTAAGTGAGAAGAGAGACTCTTTCACTGCTTCTTAGGCCAACGCGCTTTTCCCATGAAGTTTGTCCAGATGCTTCATCAGAGCTGCCAGCTGCACAGTCTGCCCTATAGATTTTAGACTCTTCCATTCCCGTGGTTGCATGAGACACATTTATAAGTCTCATATTTACATATCTCTCCTGTTTGTTCTGTTTCTCTAGAGAACCCTAACACAGCTTGGTACAGGGAGTGGTTCTTGAGAAACAGAATCTTAAGAATGGGTTTTTACAATTGGTTTTCTACTCTGACTACAGTCAGAAGCACTAATGACTCTGTTTCTAATAATCAAGATGGCACTGACTGTCCATGGGATGAGATGGCAAAAGAAATACTCAAAATATCACCATTAGATACTGCTAATTGTACACTGATATGATGCAAGGCTCTTAACTTTTTACAAACACAGTTACAGACATTTGCCCACACAACCCACAGTGAACAATGCTGTGGGCAAGAATCCTTCCAGCACTTGCTACACTTTTTCCCAAATTTGTATCTTCATCTTTGAGACTTACTTTTCCCATTCAACATACTGGCTGGATTTCCATTATCACAATTCTTTGTTTCCTTCTCTTGTTCCCTTGTGCTTTGAAGTTATGGTTCATTTTAACCTTTTAAATTGATGGATGATCTTAACTACTAAATATTTTAGGTTGCTTATGAAGATTTATAAACTTACCTTGGAAAAATAACTCTTTTTGATTCTAAATAGGCCTCTAGACACTTCTGAATTTGGTCCAGTAATGCATTATTGTTTTGAAAAGTCTCCAGAAGTCCTATTAATTGAATAAAAAAAGAGGTATTGGTAAATTTGATTAAAATAAAAACACCACCCCATAGGATAGCTGTTATTTAAAAATGAAAATAGCGATCATTAGCAAGGATGTAGAGAAATTGGAAACCTCGTGCATTGTTGGTGGGAGTGTAAAATGGGTTAGCCACCGTGCAGTATGGCTTGACCACTGTGCAGTATGGTTTGACAGTTCATCAAAAAGTTAAATATAGAATTATCATTTAATTGAAAAATTCCACTTCTACATGTATACTCAAAAAATTGAAAGCAGAGACTCAGATACTTGTACACAAAAGGTCCATAGTAGCGTTATTCACAATAGCCAAAAGGTGAGATCACCTAAGTACCCATCAGCAGATGAATGGCTAAACAAAAATGTGGTTTATAGGCATACAATGGGATATTATACAATCAAAAAAGAGATGAAGCTCTGATACATGCTACAAGATGGATGAACTTTGAAAGTATTATGTTACATGAAATAAGCCAGATAGAAAAGGACAAATATTGTATGAACTAATGGATTCATCAATGAATGGAAAGTATCCAATGAATATTTGCTGCATGAATGAATGGGTCAGATTTCTTTGTTAATGCAGGCTCTTGAGATAGAAGCCTGGGTTGGAATCCATCTCTACCATCTATTAGCCATCAGATCCTATCTAAGTTATTTAACCCCTCCAAGTCTTGGCTTTCACATTTCTAAAATTGGAATGATAGTAACACCTAGTTCATAGGGTTACTGTGACTAGTAAATGAGATAATTCATGTAACATGATTGGCATAATGCTTGTGACATAGTGCATACTCAATAAATATTAACTATTATTGTCATTATTGACAAATCATTCAAAAGAAGTCCAGCAGATGTAGCACAACTCAGGAATAATTCCAAAATGGGAAAGATTTATTGTCTGAAGTTTCTTTACTCTTCGTAACAAGTTATTATTAAAGTTTTAATAATACCATCATTAGCATATGATAATAACAATAATCTGCTTAGAACCAGATGTCTATGCAAGAACATCCCAGGACAGGTTATAATTTTTTTTTAGAAATCTATTCAGACTTTCTCATTTGATAGTCTACATATCCATATAGTGTGCATTTATAAAGAAGCAAAGCCAAATTAACACACATCTTGGCTAGCTTGCAGTGATAGAGTCATATTAACTAAGAGAATATTCACATAAACTGGCCACTTAATCTCATTTTCACTTTGCACTCTTTATTCATAAAAGTGCTTGGCTCATCACAGGTGCACAAAAAGTGACTCTGCACTCACTTTCATTTGATGATACTCTATATGAGATTCGATTATAAAATATTCAAGTATAAGCTATAATTGTGTGATGTTTTAAGCACTGTTAAAAATTAAACAACAACTACAATAGAAAAACTATGGAATGAGCCTCTATTGGGAACTGTTGAGGCAACTTCGATCAGACTCAAAACAGTCATCAGTAAAAGGAAGATGATAGAGAAACCTTCTGTTAAAACTAAATGGTCACTTTTCAAAAGCAAATTGGTAGAATAATTATCTAGAATCAGAAGATATCTATTTATAAGGTTTTTTTTCTGCATACATTTTTCTAGAGAATTTAGAAATTGAAAAAAGCATAAAACAGGAAGTAAAAATTACTTAAAATGCTCCCACTTTTTAAAACTTAATATCTGTAGTTTATAAAGCAAAAAAATAAAAGTTGTGTTTCTCCCTCCATGCCTGCTTCTTCACTATTCTTGGGTATGTTATACTACACCCAAAGAAACAACTCTAAACGAACTTATGTACATACATGTATCCTTCTAGATTTTTATATATTTCTAAACTATATATTGTGCATGCATTTTTATTTATTTTTGAAATAGGATTATGCAACATCTGTTGTCCTTCACCTTGCATAATCCTATTACATGGTTACTTAGCCATGTATCACGTACATTTTTCCATGTTAGGTCATATAGCTCAAGCCCATTGCTTTTAATGGCATAATATTCCATGTCATGAATGCATTATAATTTATTAAACTGGCCCCAATGAGTGTTAAAGTTTTCAAGTCTACCATTCTACATGTTTTTTCCTTTCTGCTCCTATCTGATGCAACAGAGTTTTGGGCTAGGAACATAGCCCAGCAGGTTGCTCAGCTCAGCAGGAAGTTGCCTGGTCTCCTGTTTCCGTTGGACAAAGATCAAGAAGCTCACTGAGGCTTTGATGCAAAATATTAAGATCTATACCCACACCCACCTGCATCCTGAAAGACTTGATTCCATATCCTTAACAACAGAACTTATTAAAACACATTTCTATCTGAAGCTAGAATTACAGTAAGAGGTAATATTTTTTAACTTGTTATGAATTAATTAAAATAAGATGTGGAAAGTGTTGTGGTTAGAAATTGGTGGGAGCTTTGGTGGAAGCGAACAATTGAATGCAAATGTATGCCTGGTGAAATTGTGAGTTGGATGCATCTCTGATCCCCTGGGGCAGAGTCCTCAACTGAGAAATACAGCAAAAGAAGCAGATTCTTGTGTGTCAACTCTGTAAGCGATGATGGTAAGTTCAGCACTTGGGTGGCACTGCTTAGCAGGAGTGCTGAGTGCACGCAAATGTTCCTAATCAGCAATGCCGCATGTCATTAGATTGCTACGGGTGACACATCTCAGATGCCTGTGATATTTTTTCCTTGCTTGCTTTGTTTTGTAAAGGTTTGTCTTCATACCTGGCTGAGTAGCAGCTCGGAGGGCATTTGGCAGCCGGTTGACTTTCCTCATGATCTCTTTCCAGGACTTGTCCACCTGAAGGAACATCTTGGCCTCAGCAGGCAGCTGCCTCTGAATGTCTGGGGCGTTAAAGATACTTTCCAGGTAGAGCCAGTTTCTCTGACAGGTCAGCCACTCTTCCTAAAAGGAAATTGTGCGGTTAAAATTCCTAATTTTAACAAAAAACTTGAAAGTATACAGACATATTAGAAATAATTATGGGGATTCACTTTTACTGTACCTTTTTCCCTGAGGAGCAGTTTTAGGACTGACTCTCCCAAGTCCGTCAACATGAAATCTCCATGCAGGGCCCAACACTCACCTCACTCTCCCCTGAGTGGCATTTTAAAGTGTCTGCTGTGTGGGAGCCAGAGCGGACTCAGAGAAACACGATCACAATGAGGAGACATTCTAGGGGACACATGATCCTTATTTAAATAAATCTGAGGGGCTGAGGAAGTGGTGAGTTTATGACTATTTCTACATCTAGAAAGAGTAACCATGAAAAGCTTCTTTTTTTTTTGCCTCAACCATGTCGACCATTCTTCTCTCTCCTTTTTAAAAAAAGAAATATGATTCATTTTCTTCAATCACAGAAGTAAAAGATACTCCTGAAAGAACATGCAACAAATGGAGAAGACTGGGAGGAAGGAGAGAACCACTGGTGGCCTTCCTCTCAAAGCGATCCCTGTTAATAAAGGAAACCAGAAGCGCAGCACGAGACGAAGGTCCGCAGACCTGGCTTTCCTTTCTGCGTCCTGCCAGCACATGTGTAGGCTCCATACTCGCCACAGAGTTCCCACTCTTCGCTCTTAAATTGGGAGTTAAGTCTAAGTCCTAACGTGTATCTCAAATCTCCCGCTTGCTATACTGATGATTCCCTGGAGGGTGTCCACCACCCAGCACAGGATTCTTTTAAGGACCTGCTATGAAAACACACCCTTTCACTTGGATCTCCCAAAGGCCTAGCCATCAGTCCAGAAAGCTGGCAGGGAGGGATCAGACAAACTGGTCTTGATTGAAGAGGGTGGATTCCTGAAAATGTTCCCTATGGAACAGTGTTGGAACAAATTACCTTTTCCCACTTACTACCTTTATTATGTCATAGGTAACTTTTTATCTTAGCATATATACAAACATACACATAATTAAATCAAGTTGCAAGTCTGAAGTCTAAGAAAGAAATCGGATGGGAACAAAGTGAGATGAGTGCAAGTGGGTTCCTTTTTAGGTAGAATAAAACAAAAGGAAGGTGGGTAGCCCAAGGAAGAATTCTAAGGAGACATCAAGCAACAGTGAGTGCTTCTCCAAGAAGTAAAAGCTCATGGTGGTAAGACTGAGAGAGGCCCCCAAGGCCTGGCATTGATATCCTTGAGTGATTCTTTGCCTCCGAATGTGAGCACCTCCTATGACTGGCTTCTAGCTATTCTAAGCTCTATTCTAGCTTGGCTGTAGAATATGGCCAAGCTAATGGGACCTGCAGGATTTGAGTGCGCATGCTTACGTTGGCTAAAACTATAGTGCCTGCCTTGACAGGAATCTCTCTCCTCCTGGCTGGATTGATGACAGCCACATGGCCACAAGCTGCAGGCAGCCTCAGGAGCTGAGGATGGCCTCTGGCTGACAGCCAGTCAGAAACCTAAGCCCTTAATCTTACAAGTACAAGGAGATGAATTCTTCCAAGAACCTGACCGAGCTTGGAAGCAGATCCTTCCCCAGCTGAGCCTTGAATGAGAACCCAGTCCTCGTCTACACCTTCATCACAGCCTTGGAAGACCGTAAGCAGGAGACCCTGTCAAGCCACATCCAGACTCCTGACCCCACAGAAACTGTATGACAATAAACTTTTATTGTGTTAAGCCATTACATTCATGTTAATTTGTTACAATTAACAGTAAATAACTAATTCAAGGGTGTTGTTAGTGACACTAAGCTGTATAATCATGGAAAGAAAAGCTCAATACATTTACATTTTCCTTACATCTGGAACATAATCAAATGTCAACAATCAAGCCTTACAATTCTAAACTGTACGGGATTTAAATGGTGGGCTACACAATTTCTCACAGCCCTCCTACTCTCTGAGCCCATGAATTGAAATTACCCTCACACACCAGTGTTTGATTAAACAGGGCAAGCTGTTTCTGCCATTCATCCACTCGTGCTTTCAGGGGACCCACGTAGCGCGATGAGGTAATGGTCGCAATGTTGATGGTGCTGTCATCGAGAAGGACCTGCAAAGCAAGAAGGCGCAAATGTGTGCAACACCATGAGCTCGTGCTCTCTGGGATGGAGATACAGTCTCAAGAGTCCACTGAAAAGCTAACCCTTAGCATGCATGGCTGAGCCCCACCTGTTTCCTACCCATCTACTTCCCCTCCTCATTCCCTGCATTGTGGCTCACAACTTATCGTTCTATCAAAGGTCACCACGGACTTCTGATTGCCAAATCTGTGCTGGCCAAGTTTGTTTGTGGTTCAGCTATCTTCTCCTTCCCACCCCCCCACCCACTATTAGGTAACTAATTCCTTCTCTACACCACTTGGTCACCGGGCCTTCATTCAAAGTTCTCTATAATTGTAAAATTAGTGTCTTACATCCAATGAAATACCCTTCCCCTCAACAGGCTTGAGGTAGAGGGAAGTTGCCCTCATTCATGTCAACCCCTGAAAAGCTACAGACAGCTCTCCCTGGACCGTTCTCCCAACCTTACCACAGCAACCCTTCTGAACATGTGAATTTCTAAAAGTGGGTTTGTTAAACTAAAGGGTTCCCCTTGCTGCGTTCCTACTTCTTGAAAGCAGAAACTACATCACCTGGCAGCATCTGGCCTCATATTCACTGACTTTTACTCAGGCTCTGCTCTGCCACCCACTGCTCAGAATGGCAAAGCCATTTCACCTCCAGTTCTGGCTGGGGTACATCCTACCAGATCAAGCCTTTGCTTTTTAAGGTGGACTATCAGACCCAGCTCTCTCTGATAAACAAATGTGCCTTCAGTGACTTTTCTTAAGTCACTGAGAATATTCCAAACACACAGGTTAAATGATCTTTTTTTGTGGTTCATAGAGAATGGCTATCTATTCCTAATATGAATAAATTCAAGTGAATTTAGTTTCTTAGTATGTTATATAAAACTGGCCTGCCTGTTCATGCTTCTTTGCCTTTGTTTAAATGGTCTGAAATGCCCTCTTTTCTCTTCTTTGTCTGTCGAATCCCCTCTACTCTTTAAGATCCAGGAGTCTCTGACCACTTCAATCATTATTGATCCCTTTGCTGTTCTAAATTCCTCAACACTGACAAACTCTATGCCATCTACATATATGCCATTTTTTACTTTTTAAAATATTTCAAATGTATACATTCACGTCAATTATTACACATGTTGCTTCCCAACTAAATTTTTTAAAAATTTAGTGACCCCCATATTTCATTACTTCATCAGAATCTTCCAGAGAAGATTAGCATTAGGTATGACCAGGACTTTTACCATAAGTTTCCAATAACCAAGTTACCTACCTGTATGTCATCTGTGCCGCCCAGGATAAATACATCTTTGGTGTCACGGTGAGGCAGAATGACAAATTCAGTTGTTTTCCAAGAATCTTCCACCTTAGAAATAATCCAAGACTTAAGCTATCTAAATTCATTTGTGTTTAGGTACTCAATAAATGCAAATCCTGTAATTATCTTATTATGCCTTTAAAATTCTTAAAATCTTCTTCTTGGTTAGATAATACTAGCTTGCTTAATTTTATTTGACTAATGTTAACAGCTGTGAATAAGTTATGATATTTAATTGTATTATGCTCTACCATTTAATGCTTTAAACTAAAAAGAAGAAATTTCCTTTTAAGCAGATGATCGGTAGGGGTGCATGTATTTTTAGGATGAGGAGGTACTGTCATGAGGAGAGACCTCCTCTCAAGCATTTCATCCACTCTTCTCTGGTACTGGTAAGATGATGTATTTCTGTTTCAAAGATCATCTTTGGTGGGTGGGGTTTTATATCAGCAGGCAACTTCAAACCCTGTTGCCATCAAGTACTTATCGAGCTATAGGCTAAGCAGGCCAAAATATCAAGGACAATAAATGCAAAGAAACAACTGGAGAATGAGTGATAGGGAGAAGGGGAAAGTGGCAATGTTGAAAATCCATACTGCTAAGTAAAAGCAGCACTTCGGTGGTGAATCTGAAACCTTCACATTCCATGATTTTCAGAATATATATATTTCCAGATTTACCTTTTTAAGAATTGTTTCTAAGGCAGCTTCTCCAGAAGCTTGTCCAGAAATGTCCTGTATTTCTTGGGCAAAGTCAAAAACATGCAACTCAGAGAGTCTTTCCAAGGTTAATGGAATTTCAGAGTCCACCAGAGAGGCATCGACAGTCTGTTCCAGAGCTGCCCAATGTCTCGGCTTTAGAGTTGGGTTTCTCAAGTCCACGACAACTGGAAGCTGAAAAACAAAAATTCCCAGAGCTGTCAAGCTTTTATTCTTACAGACATAGCCCAAGGTTTCTGATTTCAACTTGGGAATGTAGAGAGCTGGAAAGAACATCACTTCCTTTCTCACAACAAAGAAAAATCTGGATGTCCGACGAATTAATGACTTTTCTTAAATTCATCTGATAGCTGAGGTTACATGGCAACCAACTAACCCAAAATTTGGAAAGACTGGTACCCAGAAGGAGAAACAGGATCTGAGCATTTTCTGACCCAGAGCAGATGCCTTGGGATGCCATATAAGCCAGTAAGAAGATTCAGCTAAAACTTTTAAAATAAATCATGTAATGAAGCATGTAACAAAGTGGATGGACCTTGAGGACATTATGTTGAGTGAGATTAGCCAGAAACAAAAGGACAAAAACTGTATGGTCTCACTGATATAAACTAACATTAATGAATGAACTTGGAGAATTTCAGTTAAGAACAGAGGTCATCAGGAGATAGAAATAGGGTAGATATTGAGTAATTGGAGCTGAAGGAATATAGATTGTACAACAGGACTGATTGTAAAAATTTAGAAATGAACAGCACAATACTTCTGACTATAGCACAATAATGTAAGTACACTGAATGAAGCAGAATGTGAGAATGATCAGAGGGAGGAGGGCTGGGGGCGCATATGAAATCAGAAGGAAAGATACACGATAAAGACTGAGATGGTATAATCTAGGAGTTCCTAGAGTGTACAATGATAGTGAATAAATGTACAAATTGAAAAATGTTTTTGCATGACAAAGAACAAAGGAATGTCAATATTGCAGGGTGTTGAAAATAGATGGTCATTCATATTTTAAAACTTCAATTTCTGTGTGAGACTAAAGCAAAAAATGTCTATTCGGTACAAAATTTGTATTTTGACTAGTGCATTTCCTAATATAACTTATATGGACAAGTTAATTGAACACCATAAGTACATGGAACCTTGAATAGGGCAGGAGATTTGTAGGTTTGTCCAGTGTGATGCCCCAATAAATCCCAAGTGATTTGAACAGTGAAAAAAAGACACATATGCAAAGTCCCCTTGGGGGAATGGCAAGAAAGGGGGAAAATTCACCTTCCCCATTTGAAGAAATCCCGATATTCTTGCAAGCAATTGGGACAATGAAATCAATAGGCTGAGCCCTCAATCTTGGAGTTTCTTCGTATGAAACTTATCCCCACAAAGGATAAGCTAAGCCTACTTAAAATTAGGCATAAGAGCCACCCCCAGAGAACCTCTTTTGTTGCTCAGATGTGGCCTATCTCTCTCTCTCTCAGCTGACATGGCAAGTAAACTCACTGCCCTCCCTCTCTCTAAGTGGGACATGACTCCCAGGGGTGTAAACCTCCCTGGCAAAGTGGAACAGATATCCTAGGATGAACTGGAACACAGCATCAAGGGATTGAGAAAAACCTCTTGACCAAAAGGAGGAAGAGAGAAATGAGACAAAATAAAGTGTCAGTGGCTGAAAGATTTCAAACAGAGTCAAGAGGTTATCCTGGAGGTTATTCTTATGCATTATATAGATATCCCCTTTTTAGTTTAAGGGTATTAGAGAGGCTTGAGGAAAGTGCCTGAAACTGTAGAGCTGTGTTCCAGTATCCATGTTTCTTGAAGATGAATGTATAATGATATAGCTTTTGCAATGTGACTGTGATTGTGAAAACCTTGTGTCTGATACTTCTTTTGTCCACGATATTGACAGATGAGTAAAAAATATGGATTAAAAATAAATAAATAATAGGGGAAATAAAGGTTAAAATAAATTGAGTGGATCGAAATACTAGTGAACAATGGAAGGGAGTGGTAAGGGGTATAGAAAAAATAGGAGGAACAAAGGTTAAAATCTATTGAATAGATGGAAATACTAGTGGTCAATGAGAGGGAGGGGTAAGGGGCATGGTATGTGTTTTCTTTTTTCTTTTTATTTCTACTTCTGGAGTGATGCAAATGTTCTAAAAAATGATCATGGTGATGAAAATACTACTATGTGATGATATTGTGAGCCACTGATTGTACAGCATGTATGGAATATTTGTATATTAAGAATGCTCATGTTTGTATGTTGTTTTGATTTGTCAATAAATAAGTAAATAAATAAATCACGTAAGACTGAGTATGGAGTAGCAGGAGAGGATAAAGCCCCAGGGGAGCATAGATACAGTGGTGTTTACAGGAAGACAGAGGAGAACCCTAAGAAAGTTTCCCATATGGTGGTGGCTGGGGTTGAGGAACAGCAGCCACTACAGTAACTCCATTCACAGGCAGCTTCCCTAGCTCCCTAGGAAACAAACACATTAGAGCACCAAAAATTTTCACCTGATGGCCCAGGTGATAACTCATTAGAGCTGGAGAAATGGAGCAGGAGAAGAATTCTCTGCCCTTAGGAGAGGGGCAGAAATACATGGTAGGCTCAGACTATATTGGAGGAGGGGCAGAACCATCTATGAAAGCCAGGTCTCAGAGCCCTTGGGACAAGCACTTCTTAAAACGGAAGCTTAATCAGAACATTAAAGAATGCCCTTCCTTACCTCTTCCACCAGGCTAACTAGTGTAAAAATAACAGTGGAATACAGCTTGGAAAGATGCAAAAGACTAAGGCCTTAAAGTCAGGGGAAAATAGAAATAGAGAAAATAACTGGACACATCTGCCCAAATCCTAAACACAAGCTAGCACTAAAGAAATCTGAAGCTTGTGATGCAGTGCGTATAATTATACCAACAACAAACCTCTTATATAGTCCAACTCCTCATTAGATTTAACATAAAAACACATTAAAGGCCAAGCAGAAGGAAAGGTATGCTCATTTCCAAGAATAAAAATTATTTACTGAGCATCTAATATACTACATAAGATGTCTGGCTTTCAACAAAAAATTAAGAGACATTTGAAAAGATAAGAAAACATACACACCCAAGAGACAAAGCAATAATCAGAACCAGATTCAGGTATACACACCTGTTGGAACTAATAGAGAATTTAGAATAACTATGAGTTATTTAAGGCTCTGGTGAAAAAGACAGACAATATGCAATATCAGGTGAGTAATCTCAACATAGAGATGGAAACTTTAAGAAGGAATCAAACAGAAATGAAAAAGACGGTAAGAGAGATGAAGAATGCCTTTGATGTGCAGGGTATAGTGGAGGAAAGTATCAATGAACCTGATGGTAGGTGAGGGAAATTCTCCTGATACACAAAGAGAAAACAGAGTGAAAAGAAAAAAAAAAAAAAAGCCAAAACCCAGAACAGGGCATCCAAGAGCCATGGGAAAATATCAAACGGGCCAACATACATGTAACAGGCATCCCATAAGGACAAGAGACAGAGATCAGGGCAGAAGAAATATCTGAAGAAATAGGATGCAATTTTTTCAAAAAGGACATACACCAAACCACAGGTTCAAGGAACTCAGAGAACATCAAGCAGACTAAATACAAATAAACAGTCAAACAACAACAACTGCAACACACACATATCTACACATATTATGTTACTGCTGAAAGCCCAGACAAAGAGAAAATCTTGTGGGCATCCAGGAAAAAAGACACGGGATCTAGAAAGAAATAAGAATAAGAAAACAGCAGACTTCTTGTCAGACATCTAACAAGCAAGGAGATAATGAAAGGGTATCTTTAAGGTACTTAAAGAAAACAAACAAAGCTTGTCAACCCAGAGTAATACAATTCGTGGAAATATCCCAAAATGAAGGATAAAGACTTTCTCAAGACAAAAAACTGAGGAAATTCCTTGTTAGTAGACCTAGTCTTTTAATCCTTTTCTTTGTATTAGAGAAGCTGTAGGTTTACAGAAATACCTGACTCTGTATTCTATAAGAAATATTTTAGGAATTTCTTTAGGCCGAATGAATGTACCGTGAGTCAGAAACTTAGATGTACACAAAGAAATGAAGAGCACTGGAAATGAAATAAACAAAAGTAAAATAAAATTCACTTTTTTTCTTATTTGTAATTGCTCTAAGAGATAACTGTTCTGTTTGTAGTACCTGTAGAAGTAAAATTTATGACAAAATTAGCACATGGTATGAGAGGAAGAAATTTGGAATATACATGAAGCAGTATCATAATATTTGAAGGTCCATTCAGATTAAGTGAAAACTTTATTTTAAAAGTAGAGTAACCATTAAAATTGTTTAAGAAGAAGTATGAATAATCAATCAGTACAGGAGATAAAATAGAATAATAGAATATATACAAATTAATACCTCAAGAGAAAACAAAAGGAAAAAGAAACAAAGAACAAATGTAATAAATAGAAAACAACAAGCAAGACTGTAGGTTTTATTACTAATGACTTTAAACATGAATGGTCAAAACATGCTAATTAAAAGACCTCGATTGTCAAATTGTATAAAAAAATAAGGAACCAATTATATGCTGTCTAAGAAATCTACTTTGAATATAAAGACATGGTTAGGTTAAAAGTAAAAAGATGGAGAAAGACATATGCAAACACAAAAGAAAGCTGTGGTAGCTACATTAATTTTAGACAAGAAAGGCTTCAGAATTTTTAAAATAGCAGCTTTATTTTGATTCACAGAGTTGTACATCCATCACTACTATTTAGTTTTAGAATATTTTCATCACTCCTAAAGGAAAACTCATACCCATTTGCAGTCATTCTCTATGCACCTCCCATAGTCCCTGGTAACCACTACTCTCTACTTCCTGTCTCTGTGGATTTCCCTACACTGGACATTTCATTTAAATGAAATACACTTGGTAGTCGTTTGTGACTTGCCTCTCCGATTTAGCATGATGTTTTCAAGATTCATCTATGACGTAGTGTGTACCAGTACTTCATTCTTTTGTATTGCCAAACAACATTTTGTTTTTCCATTCATCATTTGATAGACATTTGTTTTTTCTCACTTTTGGCTATTATGAATGATGCTGCTGTGAACAATCATGTAAGTTTCGTGTGAACAAATTGTTTTATTCTTTGAGGTGTACACTTAGGAGTGGAATTACTGGGTCATATGATAACTCTATGTAGAACATTTTGAGAAAGCTGTTTACCAAAGTGGTTGCACCATTTTACCACCCTACTAGAAATGTATGAGTTTTCTAATTTGTACAGATCCTTGCCAACTTTTGCTATTACCCATCTTTTTTATGACAGACATGATACTGGGTGTTAAGTGATATCTCATATGGTCTTGATTAGCGTTTTTCTAATGACAGATAATGCTAAGCATCTTTTCATGAATCTTCTTTATGGAAATGTTTATTCAACTCTTTTGCCATTTTTAATGGTTGTCTTTTTGAATTAAAAGAGTACATTATGTATTTCGAATACAAGTATATGAATGGATCTTAAATGCATTTTTCTGATGCATATTGTATGGTTACATTTATATCATAGCCTGAGAAAGGCAAAACTACAGAGACAGAAAAATCAGTGGTTTCTGGGTTTGGGGTAGAAATAGATACTGACTACAAAGGTATAGCACAAGGGAATTTTGAACAATTACAATTGTACAACATAACCATATTCCAGGTGATAAGGAAGAAAGAAGCTGAACCTATGATACTTTGTAAAACAGTGTTTTGATTTAGCTATTGTAAGGATAAAGCAAAAAAAAATTCTTATACAACAATCTTTTTCTCAATGTGATAAATTTGCTTCTCATTACGCTTGAAGCTTTGCTTACTTTTCCTACTCTTGTCTTTAGTCCTTTATCTCATCTTTTAAAAAAATTAACTCCAATTGTTAAAAGGACAAAATCGTTTCCCTCTTCCTCTCCATGTCAAGCACTGGCTTAGCAGTGATAGGTTTCAAAGAGCCAGTACTGCCCACCTACTGTGGTATAGTGGACGAGGCTGCCCTGTCTTCATTGGCTGAGGGGATGGGTATCTTAGCACACCTAGAACCTTCTCCTGGATCATTTCCCCTAGCACCTGGGAAACCCTTACTCTGAAAGCCCCTTCTAACCAGGTGCTCAGTTGTACGACGGCCTGTTGAAGGGAGGGGTGCAGTCTGTGCCTCTGCAAAAATCTAATGGTTCTAGTCTTTCTTCTCTCTGCAAAGCCAAATAATGTACACAAGGAAGAATTCCTAATTTTGGTCTCATAGCATCAAGTTATAATCAAATGACCCGGAGTTTTAAAAATAATTTCTACCAACTTTACCTTTTCTTTCATTTTTTCCACCTTATGTTTGAGCAGGGGCACTACATTGTTGGGTGGCAAGCCTTTTTCCAACTGAGTCACGAATTTGGTATATTTAGAAACTTGAGCGTTTAGCAGTTCTGGATCCAGACAGTCAAATTTGGACTATGAAAATAGAAGGAAAAAAGTTTACACATATGATAAAAGGTAAGCTTGAGTTAGTAAAAATATTTTATTTTAATTGAATTTTCCTAATAGTTAAATTGTTAATCGAAGGCAACTCCATGCTTTTGAAATGACTTGACTTTGAAATGACTTTAAAAATTACTAATACAATACCTGACATTGCCTGTTTATTCATTTCATGGTCCTTATCTTTCATATAATCAAATGTAATTATTGCAATCTCTGGAGCTTATTTCTAGGGTCAAAACTTTACATGCCTTATAAGGAGACACATAGATAATTTGTACTCTAGCTAATTAGACTTTTCTAATCCAGTAGTCTTATATTATTTGATTATGTATGCATTTAACATGAATGTTTCAAAGATACACTTCTAATTTGTGCACATACATTCATAAATATATATAAATTATAAAAGCATATAGGTGTATACATATACTAACATGTCAAATAATCAAAAGGACTGAAGGCAGTAGAAAATTTGTAAAGTTCATTTTTTTTTTTCTCCTAGATTCAACACTTCCCTTCTGTTCCCGAATGAATTTTCTTGGGCAGTTCCTGTGGTGAATGCACCCCACTTTGGGAGCATTGCTCTAATCTTTGGAGGCAATCAGAAAATATAAGCTTCTTCTTTACTTCTCAGGAGCATTTTCTACTTCTGAGATAAGTGAGAAATGAATTACATTAGAGGACTTAAATTTTTCTGGTATTATAGCATAAAATTGTTGGTTTGCTTAATTTCTGTTTCCCCCATCAACAGGTAAGTTTCACGAGTGTTCATACTTTGTCCTTACTGCCCACTGGTATCTCTAGCACCTGGAACAATACCTAGGAAACATCTCCTGTGTCATCATTGCTTAAGCCAGACAACTGACTCTTAAAATTATAGAGGTGCCCACACAGGTAGAAAGATTGGGCAAGTGTAAAATAACATTTTTAAAGTTGTTGGTGTCCATAACCTGTCCATATTACACTTAAAAGGACAGGTAACCATCTACAGGATTGACCCTTAGAAAGGTTGGAATATAACGGCAGACTCGATAAACTGAACTGTGTGTTGGTTGTTGGCTCTTGGTTCCCTAATCAAGTGAGCTTATTACTGAGCTCCCAGTGGGAGAGGTGAGATGCCACCTCTCTAATTCTGTTTTAGCCCAGTGAACAAATGGGTTTCTTTTTTTAAAGGTCAGCAAGAATAGAAACCTCAGTTTACAGGGACCCAGGTGTTGCAATCACACACAAAATATCTTACAACCGACAAAAATCCTTGGGCTTATCATGACCACACTGGGTTCAGAAACCACAGAGTGGTTAAATGTCATTTAGTGAGTTTGCTGATGATTATTTCATTTAGACTTCTCAGATGGAGAAGAAGCCTTTTTATAATAATACACTGTTCTGCAGCATACAGTGAGACTCTAGTGTATGTAACTGGAAAGATTATCATAATTCCTATAAAATTAAAACAGCATGTTTTATTGCAATTAAAATTACACCAGGTTGATAAAATTTTTAATTTATATTATTAGGATTTACATTTTAATTAATATGAAAACAATGGAAGAATTGAGAGCTTTTATCTACCTGTAACCATTCTTCCTGGAGTTTATCCCATTCAAAGAAAGAATCCCAGAGCAATTGTTTGAGCTTCAATTCAGCACTAACTTCTTCCAAAGCTTCAAATTTGGACACTTCTACCTTTAAAAATATAATGAGCACTATGCATTATTTAGTTTTCAAAAACAAAGATTTTATGTTTTGTTCTTACTAGCAATCCTTGATGCTATGACTCCTTGGCAGAATGGGGTCCTAACTGGGAAAAGAAGAGGAAAGAGATAAAACAAATGGGGAGGGGGGAAGCCTCACATATATTATAGTTTCTATATGAGTGACAAAAGACAACTTCTTATATTTAAAACTTAAATATTCTCCAAAGACCTAAACACAGCACTAATGTCCTGGGCATTCTCCCTGAGCTGGGTCATACCTGCACACAGGTGCTTGTCTGGATTCAGAAAACAGATGAGCCTTCAAAGGCACCAGGTTCCTTTAAAGCTTGTGTGAGTTCAATGGTGGAAGAGGAAGGAGATGCTTGTGTGGCAGCTAATAGGGAGGTGTGGAAGGGTGAAGATGGAGAGCAAAGCCTGGTTTCTTACCTTGTCCTAACCTGTAGATTACATATGAACCCCAGGGAGAGTAAGGTTGCAAGAAAATCTGAAGAAGTCCGTTTTCCTGAGGAGAGTTTTAAAACTGCCTTGGTTGTGAGGTAGGGAAACTTCTCAAAGGATGGTTGCCTAGAAATTGTGAGCTCTGTTAAAAGCCAGGGGTTTGACATTTGGTATGTCACCTTAAGTCTTTGGTCAAAAATATGAAACAACTTCACAGAATGCAGGCCAGTTGGTCCTACACTCTCATATCCCAAATGGCTGAGAGCTGCAGAGAGAAGTTTAGATCTGAGGCTGAATCAGCCAAATACAGACCTGGGGTGTGAAACAGAAGGGGATGGTGGTTTGGAGCTAGTATGTACCCCAGAAAAGGCCATGTTCTTTTAATCCATTCCTGTGGGTGCAGGCCTGTAGTGTGTAGGCCCTTAGGTTAGGTTGTTTCAATAGAGATGTGACCTGGAATGGGGTGGGTCTTATTCCCAAATGGGAGTCTCTTAAGAGAGATGAGATTAAGAGAACACGTATAGAGAAAAGCCCGCGAGAAGCTGAGAGAGACAAAGACACACCCACAGAGGCCAAGAGAGGAAACCACTGAAGCCAGAAGCTGAAAGCAACGGAATCCAAGCGCGAAGGACCACAGGCGCCGACCATGTACCTTCCCAAGTGACAGAGGTGTCCCAGATGCCAGCAGCCTTTCTTCAGAGAGGGAGTTGTCCTGCTGATGCCATAATTTGGGCATTTTCACAGTCTTAGAATTGTAAATTGTAAACCCCCATTGTTAAAAGCCAGTTGTTTCTGACATATTACATTTTGATAGCTTTAGCAAACTGGAAAAAGGGTGACACTTTTAAGCTCTGGCTCAGGCAATGCTGTATGTTCTGATTCAAAGAGTGTCCACTTGTTAGTTGAACTTAATTGAACAATGCTTCCTCCACATTTTCCACTGTATACTTTGCTACCTTGTCAGTCAATTGACTAAACCTGGGGGCAACTTTGAACCTCTGTTCTCTCACATACCAACCTCCTGCTTCGAGCGCTGCATTAGTTTACTACCCCCTGCTACACTCATAATTGTAAAAATTTCTCTACCAAGCCCTTGCCTCTGGGGTGCAGAGCCCCTCGAATCACTCTCTGGCCACCTACTGGGGCTCTGGAAGGACAGGTGTGTTCCTACATGAGGTCCAGGCATGCTGCTGAGACTTCTGAGACCCATACTACCCCCCAAACTTCTGGTGGCCCCCTGGATTTGACCTTAGGAATCTTCTCTTTTCTGTTCTCTTTTCTTGTTGGTCTCTAAAAGCTTCCCAGAGCACTAGCCATTTCCCCTTGCTCCTCTCCAATTTTTAAGAGATCCCTTAAAGCCTTTCCAACCTGTCCTTTTGCCCCATCAGACCTCTGGCTTAACGAAAGGCCCCCTCATTCATCAAACTGGCAAAGTAAACCAGAGCAAATTCGACAAAAGTCATAGAATCATAACATACATATGAATGCAAAAATTTATGAACATTTTAACACAGAAACTATAATCCCTTATATGAGGTTTTCCATAGTTCAAAATTACTCTTTAATAAGAAGGACATTTTGTCTCTCATGTGCTGTAATAATTAAACAGTTCTAAGACAGGGAACAGGTCAGATTTTGGATTTCAGGCTCTTTCTAGCCCAGTGATTTGGATACATAGGTATCCAAATACTGAACGGTGTTAATTACACTGTCAAAAGCACTTGTGCAAAAAAGCTATTTTCTATGCATACATTTAAAAAACAGCTATGTACAGCTGCTATTACCTTAAAATTCTTCTGGTAGGATTTGTACTGAAATGCACGCTTTTGAAGATCATCTAGAACTACTTGCAGGTCATTCAACATGAACTTTATTTTGTCTGGGTCAGCAGAAATATCCAAAATCTGTGGATCCTGTAAAAGGAAGATAATGTTTGGTTAGTCACTCCAACTTTTTTATGAAGACGAGCTGCATTAAATGCATTAGTACATACTTTCAAAAATGTTTTTCTGTCTTCACTTTTTTTAAAGAAAGCATATTAAAATGGTTACTTTTTCCTGCATTTTAAAGCAATACATATACATTGTTAAAAGCATGGAAATGTATAAAGAAATACTTTGGGGATAACACTGTTTTTGTTTATTTATTTATTTTTATTTGGATTATTTTTCTGCATGGGCAGGCACTGGGAATCGAACCCAAGTCTCCGGTATGGCAGGCAAGCCACCATGGCCCACTCAACACTGTTTTTAAACAGTACCTAATATACTTTTGCTCATCTGTTTTCATTTCCTACACTTCTTCAACCAACATGATTTCAGGGAAGGAAAGGTGAATTCAATAGGGAAGAGATGAAAGGATATAATATAAGGAAAATTCCCATTTTACAAAAAGAGGAAATGGAAAGCTCTTTGAGTTCTGAGAGGGGAAAAGGAAGAAAGTGAAGAATAAAATGAGCACGTAGACATTTTCTGGATGATTTATCGGGAATGAAGTTCTAGTGAATGGGACTAGAATGAATCAGGAGGAAAGAAGGAACACCTCACTAGTTTGGAAGAATTTGAGAAAATCTGAGGGACCTGAGAACTGTTACGGCCACAGCTTGGAGAGGCAAATTATTCCAAGTCTGGTTCAGCATGGCCTGCATTCATAATGGCAACATGCTCCAGATTAGAAAAAGCTAAGGAAAGCATTCAGGCAGAGGAGCCTGTGCTAACTCATGGCCAGGTGCGGGATGTTGGGGATCCTCAAGTTCTAATGTGCCTTGATTCTCAGCGTGGGAACTGCTGAGAGAACTGGAGGACCAGAAAAGATCTGAGAAAGTCACAGATCCCTCGAGACTGCAGGCTATGCAGAAATGATGGTTTGCAGTGGCAGGGGCTAGTATCATGCCTAAAGAATCAGGAAGGACCCTTAGCGAACAAACGCCTGGGAAAATAAGATTTGGACTAGCCAAACTACACAGATGCCTGGCTACGGTCCAAACGGCAGCATGAGGATAGATGCTTCTTCTCTCCAACCATCAGGAGTAAACCCAAGTTGTCCTTCATGGGGCAAGAGGTAGGAGGGGTCGGTGACAATGGTGGTGAGAACTTTTAAGGGCAAAGAAAAAAAAATTTTGAATTAAATTAAAATTTATCCCAAAGAAATGAAGTTTAGGATGAAACAGACATTTCAAACTGAAATAAACTGAATTATCATCAACTGTCAAGTTTAGCTTTCTATCTCCCATTTCTTGATAGCAAGACTGGGGATTCTTGACAGTAAGATGAATATCATTTATGGAAAGAATGGAGTTACAGTTCTTTGCTCAAGAATGATACTGCATCAATTTCAGATCCTCTATAAAAGAAGCACTAGTTATTCCACCACTTAGAGAGAACACCTGCTATCATTTTTGTATCTATGCATTATACTTATTAAAATGCAGGATTACAAAGAAAGCATTTGCTGGCACATTTGTTCTCTCTGACAATTTATCTATACATGCATATGCTATTCTTAAAAGAAGAATAATTATTCAAACTTTTTATAATAGTCCACTGTGTACAAAATACAATATATAGTACAACAGTTAACAGCAGACTATTAGCCCTGGAAGCAGACTGTGTCTAAGCTTGAGTCCCAGCTCCTATACTGATTATCTTTGTACCGTGGTGTCATGTTTAGGTTCTGGTGTCAACTTGGCCAGGTGATGGTGCCCAGTTGTCTGGTCAGGCAAGCACTGGCCTGACCATTGCTGGAAGGATTTTTCATGCCTGGTTGACAAACTAAAAGGCTGGTGTATTAAATCATCAGTCAGTCAGCTGCATCTGTGGCTGATTACATTGCTATAAACTAAGGCATGTCTCCCACAGTAAGATAATCCAATCAGTTGGAGGCTTTTAAGGAAGAAGTGAGACTCTTTCACTGCTTCTTCTTCAGTCAGCGAGCCTCTCCTGTAGAGTTCATCCAGAGCCTTTATTGGAGCTGCCAGCTTCACAGTCAGCCCTACAGATTTTGGATTCTTCCATTTCCACAGTTGTGTGAGACACCTTTATAAATCTCATATTTACAGATCTCTCCTGTTGGTTCTGTTTCTCTAGAGAATGCTGACTAACACATGTGGACAAGTTACTTAACCTCCCTCTTCCTTAATTTCCTTCTCTGTAAAATGTGAATAATAAAGCCTTATAGGTGTTTTGGAATTTAAATGAGTTTCAACATAAAAACATATACAAGAATGTTCCTAGAAGCATTATTCATAATTCCCCCAAATGGTCACCAGCCTCAATGTCCATCAACCACGGAATGGATAACTAAATTGTGGCATAATTGAAACACTTATATAGCAGCAAAAATGGACAACCTATATCCACAGACAACAACATGGATGAATCCCAGGAACATAAAAATAACAATTAAAGGACCATATCGTATGGTCCATACATATTCTATTCAACTGAATTTAATAAGCAGGCAAAACTAATATATGGCATTAGGTTTCATGCCTTGGGTGAGGGGGGAAGGGTTGGTCAATAGGAGGGGCACTGAGGGGTCCTTTGCATGCTGGTAATGCCAAAGTTCTTGACCTGAGTAGGGATTACTTGGGTGTGCTTGCATTCTAATAATTCACTGAGTTGTACAGTTATGTACCATTTCCTACAGTTTCCTCTGTGAGCCAAGACACGAATACTTCTAAACAAAAGTAGAAACAATTCCAGGCCCTTAGAACAGGACTTGGCCCATAATGAGCATGCAATATTAGCTACTGTCATGTTTCCATGTCAATGCACATAAAGACATACTGCAATTTTTAATGTCTGAGTGGATACACATTCACACATGTTATGGCAATTGAGTTTGATCCCCAATTTTCTACTTGATTATAACCCTACATGGTTTCATACTTCCATGATCTGATTTAGTCAGTTAGTAGTAGAATAATGTAATGTATTATTATAAAATCATATTTTCAGGTATGCTTCCAGTAAGAATCACCCAGATGATCTATTCTAAATTCTTTAAAATTTTTCTGTATCTTTTCTATACTAACATTGGTGGAAGTTAACTAAATATTCATCATTATCACTTCAATTTCACTCTGCCTCTCTCTAAAGGGAAATTTTCTAACACTCTGACTAAACTAACTTTAAAACTGCATGGGCGGCTATAAAATGTACTAGCAAGTTACAAAAATACTGATTTCAAAATAATAAATACAAGCCAGAAGGAAAAAAATTCAGTATTACACATATGTTTTACTTGCAATGGTTTGGAATGTATTCTGTATGTTGAGAGTTTCAGAAACACATTCTATTTTAAATAACAGCTCAAAGACATTGTAATTGAATAGAATGAAACCATACAAACAAAAGCAAAATCAGATTAAAAAATAAGACATGCTTCTTAAGTGGTGTGATTAAAATGTAAAAGTAAAATTTAACATAGATTTGTTTTTTTAATCCTGCTTTAGCTTACCTGTGCTTGCAGCTTTACTTCATTCACTTCATTGCTTAGCTCTTCAAGATCTCTACCCAAATGCAGACAAAACTGCTTAATGCTTGATTCTCTATCACCCACAGATTTATCGATAGCATTCCGAACAGCGACAATGGATGGCTTCATAGTTGCAAAAACTGCAAAGTCTTCAGGAGGTGTGGGAACTTGATACTGCTCGATAAGCTTGTACATTTGAATCACCACATTGGCTTCTTCTTCAAGACTTTCAATCTAAATAGAAACAGAGGGTGCTCTGTAAATAGAGTCCTATATTATCCTTTAAGTTTTTTCTAGCAGGAGAGGGTTATTGCAAACATATACTGTAAATAGTGAGCTCATGAGGAGTGTGTTTGAATTACAATCAAATTGGCAGGAGCCAGCTGGATGTGATGTGGTATCCTCATCTTCCCTAAAACACAGGTGATCGGGCCCAGGAAGTAAGTCTGGCAGAGCTGAGCAAAGGTAGCATTGCTTTTACAAATGTTTGTTCCCTTCTCTCTCTGTTCTCTTGGAAGCAATACACAGGACAAATATTTTAAATTTTCAGATACAACATATGCTGGGAGGATGTTCATCTGTAATATCTGGGCTCCTAGGTAAGTGTGTTGAATGGTGGTTGTTCCCCAGAGCAGCCCACGAGGTGTGGGCAGAGCATATTCCTGGCCACACAGGTTCAGAACCCAGATCTATGAGCCTCCCACTATACCTTGAAAAATTCTTTTACTATATCCAGCTGAATATTGAACATTTTCACTTTAAAGTCTTACGTTGCAGTGGGCACTGTATTTCTTGTCTCTCCTAATTTTCTGGCAAACAATTTTAGGGAATTCCCCCCCGCCCCAGTCATCTTTGAACAATCTGACCCAACCTCCTGGCCACAAGCTGAATCAAGCAGCATCAAATGGGACCTAGAGAACCCAGCTCAGCCTGACCACATTGTTGAACATGGGAAAGGGTAAACTCTTGTAGCTGTTGGCAGCGGACATTAGCTTTCATGTGGAAATAGAATGCAGGTCTTTAGCATGAGAACACAACTGTAGAGAAGCTTTTTTGAGACAAGGTTCTCAAAATTTAATTTGTATCACAATCACCAGAAAATCTTGTTAAAACACAAATTGCTGAGCCCCTCTGTCCAGTTTCTGACTCAGAAGGTCTGGAATGGAGCCTGATAATTTGCATTTCTAACGAACTCCCAAGTGATGCTGATGGTCCTGGTTTGGGGACCAATCTTTAAAAACCATTGTTGTAGAGAGGAGCAGAGATGAGAGATAGAGACGCTTCTTGTTTTGCTATACTTCTCCAGTACCCAGTTTGTATCCTTTTTATAAGCTCAGTTCTACCCATGCCTTCGGATTCCAGAAGATACCCCTGTTACCTTACAGTAAGTCATTTGTTTTCTAGGTTAGCTATGTGAGTCTTTATTATTGTCAACCAAAAATGTCATAACATCTCAAACAAGTTATAAATAGAACCAATTCTCTCTCCACCAAGATCTATTCTTCTTCCTGAATTCCCTGTATTTAGATAAGTATATGTCCAGGATTATCTGGGAAGATACTGGTTTACATTTACCACTCTGCCATATTGATTGATAGTGTCCCTTTCACTCTCAGAAATTCCTTGGTCAATGATAAATTAGGTGGCCTGCCCTCGCTGTACTGGTTAATGGCACCACCTTCTACCCATTCGCTTAGAAAGGTACCTGAGTAATCCTGGACTTCTCTTGCTTGCCTCTCTTTCAGTCACCCACTGAGTCCTTTTACTTCTCCCAACTGAACACCTCTAGGAACCATTCCCTCTCTCCTATCCTTGCCAACACTGATTTAATTACAGTTCATCAGCTTTCTCCACCAAACACCCTTTCTTCATAGGCTGCCGACTGCCATTTCCTGCTCTTGTCACACTACTTCATGTCTTTGCATGTGGTTTTCCCTCTTCCTGGTCTTGAGATGTACTCAGGGCATAACTTAAATGCCCAAAACACCACACAAGCATCTGTGGCCTGCAGGCAAGACTGACTACAAGCCCGCCCATTCCCTCCCCTAATCCTTACACAATAGGGTCTTGTACCTACACCTGTTGTTGTCCTGTTCATATTGTAATAATTGTTTGCTGTCATTCTAAACTCTGAGTTCCTTGAAAGCAGCTTTACTCACTGCTGTAATCCTTGCACCCTGCTGGGTAGTGAGACAAAGGTGCTCACTAAATGTACTGAATGAATGGATAAGGCTCCAAAATTAGCTGCTCACGAGTGCAGAGCATCTCCCAAGGAAAGCTGCTTCCTCAACACACCACCAGCAATGCACTGGTGGCCCTGTAGAGACAGGATGCCATCTGTTTTTTTTGCATGGTGCATGCATTCTTATGTTCTGGAAATGCAAGGGGATGGCGGGCCACCCTTCGCAGCCACTGTGTGTAATGGTATGCTACCTTCCTGCTGTAAATTTAGGATGGTAAGGACACTGGATCTACTTACTATACACTGAGAATTGACATTGGAATAGAGATTGTCTCTCAGTGGCTGGCTAGACTTGCAATGTATACCCAGGGGGCTGCTGGTGGTCACGTGTTCTGCTGGCTGGATAAAGAAGAAACAGCCTGTTTACAGAGAGACAGAGATAGGAGCAAAGCAGACACAGAGAAAAGTAGAAAGAAGAGATGGTGAGAGAGGACTGTCTGACCCCCTGCAGCCTACCCATTTCTGGTGCTAGTCAGTTCCAAAACGCTGTTACATTCTTGACTGGGGATTCCATGAAACACCCTTGAATCCTTAAATAAGGTCCCCATTTTGGGCCTACAGTAGCTCAAGTGGGTTTTGGTTCTTTGTCCAAAGAGGCTGAATGAATCCAAATAATAATAGATATTCTTGGTATCTTTAGACTCCCAGGATGATGTATAAGCAAACCTAAGGAAAAGTCACAATCAGCTGCCCTTTGTAGAAGGCCCAATTTTTTAGAATGATAAGCAAAATTGTTACTCTTCTAGGCATGTAAAATAAACTTTATTAATTCTGGTAACAATATGTAACAGACTACCCAGTTGTTAATGAGTTATTTCATTCCATTTACACTTTTTATTTGTAAAATACAATTTTATTTTCAATTTCCATTCATTTAAGAAAATAATGGATCTCTACTTCAAATGCTGATGCCAAATTACTAAGAAGGAAATCTCCGAAAAATGGACTGAGGCCAGTTCCTAGGGTACCTGCTGCAGGGAAGAGCCTGAGAGGGGGGAAACCAACGATTTGCAGAGAGTAAGAAGCAAGGAAGATAAAGGAGTGAATGCAAATGTGTATGTGTGTGTGTGTGTTAAGAGACAGAGATAAAGCTGATCACACAATGTCATTTCAGTACCCACATCTACTGTGCTCCCCTCCCCTCCATTAAACCCTTATGAGTAAAGGTTCTTTCATTTGTAACAATAGAGATCCTGCCTATTATGCCAATATAGGTCAAGGGTCAGAGACATCTTACTGTTCTCTAGATTACAGCGGGCTTCATGGTCAAAGAGGCCCAAGTCTAAATTTTGGTTTTATCATATACAACTCTATGATCCTGGGCCTATTTTTTTTTTTTGAATTTGTAAATTATATATTTATTGGATAATCATACATTTTTAAGTGATTCAAAGAACTGAAGAAATTTTACAAAGCTAGCTGGGCATCCTAAGACAAATGCAGATTAGATTTAGAAAAGAAGCTGTGGAAAATTACACCTGGGCCTGTTTTAATCTCTGTCTCTTCATCAGCAGAATAAGGACACAAATTATCCTTAAGTTTTTGTAAGGATTAAAAATGCATGTAGAAAAATGTATAGTTTCAATTCGGGACGATGGAAAATTTTGGTAATGGATGGTGGTGATGGTGGCACAACATCATGAATGTAATTAGCAGCACTGAATTATATATATGAATGTGGTTAAAAGGAGAACTGTGAGGTTGTACATTTGGTATTAGAGTAAACATTTTTTAAAACAATCCATGGAGCTGCCCAACACCAACAGTGAATCCCAAGTTAAACCATGGTCTATAGTTAATACGACAATTATAAAAATGTGCTTTAATCAGTTGTAACAAATGTATCACACCAAGGCAAGGTGTTAATAATAGGGGGGTATATGGGAATTCTGAATTTCATACATGATTGTTCGGTAAACTCACAAATCCTCTAATAAAAAAAGATTAAAAATGCATGTAAAAAGTTTATTATGATGTTTTACCTGCAGAAAGAACTTAATCAATGTTAATTTCCATTATTACTGTGATGTAGGGAATCCACTTATTTTATTTAAAAGTGGTTTTGGTGTTTTGACAGCTGTATCCTGACCTTCAGTCCCTCATTCTTTCTTGTCATACATCTTCCTAATCTACCATAAACTTCGGAATATTGATTTATATAATACCATCAACTCACCCTTTCCTGAATCTCATCAAGAAATACCAAGCTATTAACATATTCTATGGTGGTAGTTGGAATAAACTCAAGTTTATACTCTGCATCCTGTGCCTCCGAAATAATAGCATCCACTTTTTTCTTGCTTTGACGAGGAAGCATAAAATTTAGAACCTGAGATAGAAAAATAAAATATGATTCAAAACACTTGACTTCATTTCCCCTTTATTACATACGTGAGATAAGCCCTAACTGTGCATTTGTTAAATCACCCAAGTATTGGAAGCAGCAGTGTATAGGAAGGGATGGTTTTGTTCCTCATTAAATCACCGCTAGTCAACTGAACCAATAAGCTCAGAGCTTTTGAAGATCATTTCCAAGACAAAATGGATACCTCACAGCTTGTTGACGAGTTTGCCCAAAGCCCTGATCTTTTGTGAGTGTCTTTTCTACTTCTTGTACCCTGTGCATAGACATTGCTGGCCTCCATAGCATCAATTCCATTTCTTTTCTGTGGGGTAATGGCCATGTGGTTTGGGGGAACCTTTCAGGAACAAGAATGGAGTCTGGTTGACTTCTAGGCCAATATGGGCTTTGGCTTCCTTCCAAGTGATAGGTTTAGGGTGAAATTCTGACCATAGCTGGTCCAGGACTTTTGCTTAAGGCTGTTTTAGGGTGCAGGAGAAGTGTGTATTTGGAATTCCAATCTTTCTTTCTTTCTCTGTACATAAGCAAGGAAATAATTGACCTAGGGAGCTGTTGACAACTGTGCTCATTTGAAAGGATGTATGTACCCTAGAAAAGCCATGTTTTAATCAAAATCCCATTTTGTAAAGGCAGAATAATCCTTATTCAATACTGTATGTTTGGAACTATAATTAGATCATTCCCCTGGAGATGTGATTTAATCAAGAGCGGTTGTTAAGCTGGATTAGGTAGAAGCATGCCTCCAACCATTTGGGTGGGTTCTGATTAGTTTACTGGATTTTATAAAAGAGGAAATATTTTGGAGAAAGTGAGAGATTCTGAGAGAGCAGAACAATGCAGCCACAAGAAGCAGAGTCCCCCAGCCAGTGACCTTTGGAGATGAAGAAGGAAAATGCCTCCTGGGGAGCTTCATGAAACAGGAAGCCGGGAGAAGAAGCCAGCAGATGACTCTGTGTTTGCCATGTACCCTTCCAGCTGAGAGAGAAATCCTGACTGTGTTCGCCATGTGCCTTCTCATTTGAGGGAGAAACTCTGAACTTCATCAGCCTTCTTGAACCAAGGTATCTTTCCCTGGATGCCTTAGATTGGACATCTCTATAAACTTATTTCAATTGGGACATTTTCTCAGCCTTAGAACTGTAAACTAGCAACTTATTAAATTCCTCTTTTTAAAAGCCATTTCGTTTCTGGTATATTGCATTTGGGCAGCTAGCAAACTAGAACAACAACCATTTCATAAACACGAGGGAATGCAAGCTGCCTTAGGATGAAGCTGACACTTCAGGAAGCTCAGTAAAGAGAAAGAAAGAAATTGGGTCCTTGGTAATTGGATCAAGCTCCCTGATATCCATCTAACTTCTGGACTTTTTAGATGCATAAGCCCGTACACTTTCCTATTGATTAAGCTTACTTGAGTTCAGTTTTCTTTTGCCTGCACAGTCCAACTCTCAGATGTGACGCAACCTATTTAAATTGCACTATGTCTTGAGGATGACTCTTGTAAAGCTTATGTAAGTAGTGGAGAAGCTTAGCCTACATATAGGTATACCTAAGAGTTACTTCTGGAGGACCTCTTTTGTTGCTCAGATGTGACCTCACTCTCTCTAAGTCCAACTCTGTAAGTGAAATCACTGCCCTGCCCCATACATGGGGCATGACATCCAGGGGTGAAATTCTCTCTGGGAGTGTGGGAGATGACTCCCAGGGATGAGTCTGGCCCTAACCATAGGATCAACAATACCATCCTGACCAAAAGGGGGAAAAGAAGTGCAACTAATAAAATATCAGGGATTCAGAGAGTTCAAATCAAGTCAAGCGGCTACTCTGGAGGTCACTCTTAGGCAAGCTTCAGATAGACATTGCTACCTATCATAACTTGCCAAACTCCAACCAAAACCATTCCAGCCAATCCTAAAGAACACCTAAGGCAATATACAAGATTCTACAAAGGCTCCATGCACTAGGGTAACTTTCCAGAAACCTACAAGCTCCAGATGGGTCCCTACACCAGATAAGTCCTGAAACCTAGAGGGCCCAGCCTCTCCATAACATCAGCTAGTTCCATTCCCTACCCCATATTATTGACAGCCCCTTCCAACATGAAAAAGTTAGAATAAACATAGCCCAAATACTCCTAAAGAGTGGGATAGAAAGTTATACTGGAATTATACAGAGAAGGTAGGGTTTAACAAATCATATGATTGCTGAATCATTAAACTGATATTTCTGTTGGTCTCCAGTATCTTAGAGCAGCTAGAAGTAAAAACCTAAAATTGTGGAATTGTAACTCATGCCAAACTCTGAAGTCTGTTCTATAACTAATTGTTGTGCTGTGCTTTGAAATTTATTGCTTCTTTGTATATATGGTATTTTTCACAAAAAAAAGGTGATAGTGATGATAAAAAAATATTTATTTCTTCTAGCCTCCTATATTCTGGAGCAGCTAAAAGGAAAAATCTGAGAGGATGGTATGGTAGCCCATGAAAAACTCTGGGATCTGTCCTGTAACTGCTTGCTGAAGAGTGTTTTGAAAACTATTGTTTTTTTCTTTCTTTGCTTTGTATATATGTTATGTTATACAATAAAAAAGTTTTTAAAAATTTCACTATGAAAATTTGGGGCTTCTCCAGGTAGTGAAATTGCTTCAGTTTGGTAGCAGGCCAAAAGATGGATGGTAGAACATCTGGTCTTAGAGCAGATGATCTCTGTAAGGCTGAGGGGTTCCTGAGTACCCAGGGGTGGGCAATTACTCAACTATGACCTTGAAGGCAGCCATAGATAAACTGGAAACAAATAGGCATGGCTGGGTTCCAGTAAAACTGTATGTATTTTTGTGGCGGGCTGGACTGGACGTGGGCTACAGTTTGTGGATCCCTGTACTACACCATTGCCTCTCTGGAGGTATTTGAGATACATGAAATCTCTGCTGCAAAGGGGAGCCTAAAAGTTATTACTAAACCAAGGCAAGGTTCTCTAGTTCTAAAACTCATCGAAATATCATTAAACCTTTCAGAACAGTTCTATTTCAGGGAATGAACACCTACACTTGATCTCAGAGTCCTGGAATCAACCAGTATTCCTGAGGCCTACAGGATGTTGGATGGGCCCAAGTGTCCAACAGTGAACTGTTATATTGGGATCTTTTTGACAGGAAGCCTTGAAATTCTCCAACAGGAACGAAAAGTGAGAGTCAGAGGCTAATCTGAGGTCTCATCGGAAAGGTGACTGTGCGTGGGGTAGAAAGAGGAATATGGGCCTTTTCCTAGAAATTAAAGATACCCAGCAGTCTTGTGTTCATTTTAAATATTTGCAATACCAGAAAATAAAGACAGTTTTTTTTTGCAGTAAAAAGTCATGAAATATTTGCAGAGACAATAATAAAGTTTTTTCCTTAGTTTATAGTTACCTCCAAGCATCGCACAGGTGATGGAATTAGTTTTTCTTTTAACAGCTTCGTGTCAATGAGCAGCAGTCCTACATTTCTGGTGGGTCTTAGAGCAACTGCATCCTTGTGCTGTTTGTGATATTTTTCCAGTTGCTCACTAAAAAACTTAACATCTGCATAAAATATTTATATAAAGCAAAACATAAAACAACAAAAAAACCCACAAAAAAACTACCACAGCATACACACATTAGATTTTAAAGGATAGAAAACATATTAAAACAATTTTATTAATAAACTTACACATTTATTTATAGCTTATTTTATTTATTTTCCATAGAGTACCTCGTATAACTTTAAAAGCATTCATTCAGAATGCTTTATAATATTCTTGTAATAAAGAAATCAATACTTTACAATATGGATATGTTTTTCTAGCGCCTATTAAGTGATGACAGATGAAAATAACTTGTAATTGCATAAGGGAATATAGTCTGGAGTGGACTCGAATTTTATCTCAGGGGTTTCCCACATGGTACCACAATGGAAAAACTTTTGAGGATTTCAAAAATGAAAATGTTCTAACCACAAGAGTTTAGTCAAAGGCGAAGTTATTTCCAGTTCTCTTCCCAACACCTCTGCCATCCATCCTCTCTGTATTATAGTTCAGACTGCTGTCTATTTGCATCTGACACGTGCTCCAGTTACATCTTGGTAATCTTCCAGTCTCCATTTTCTCCCTTTTCCAATCCACCTGGCCCCAATGGAAGCCGGATTTTATTTGAATATGGGTTTATTATCCCATTGGTCAAACAGTGTTCTTCCTAACACACTTAGCATTCTAAACTCCTTTGCTAGCTTTCCAAAAAGACCTGTACCCTCTACCATCACTTCCTCCACTTGGGTCAGATTGATGTTTTTATTGTCCCCCTAGCAAAGCGAAAAGGGTGTTGACTCTGTCATTCTTCTTACAGTCTCCTCTCCTGAATACCATAAGGGGCACTTTGATGCAGCATAAAGAAAACACCAGACATGGCATTAAAAGGCCAGGACTCAAGTACCTCCTTAACCACGTGGGACCTTGGGTAAGTTACCTAAGTTTTCTGAGCCTCAGATTCCTCATAATGCAAAATGGGGACAATTACCCACCCTACTCATGTCAGAAGTTTTTGATATACACACTTTTTTTTTTTTTGACATGGGCAGGCACCGGGAATCAAATTGAACCCGGGTCTCTGGCATGGCAGGTGAGAACTCTCCCTGATGAGCCACAGTGGCCTGCCACGGTGTTTTTGATAAATGGAAAAATAGGGAAACCAGTGATCTGAGACATCCTCTGGTAAAATAAACAACACAAACTGTGCAGTGTTGCTAGGCCTAGTGTTTTCCAAGCTTATTTGAGCACAGAGTCCTTTTATCCTGCTACCATGGAATAGTCCTGCAGAATAGTGGTCTAAAGATCACCAGTTTGGGAAGCGCCAATTTGGTTGAATACTCTCACTTTATACATAAAGAAACTGGGATCAAGAGAGGTTCAATGATTTGGCTGTGTACAGCCAAAGAGAAATAAAAGAGTAAAGTTACTTATAAGAGAAATAAGATTTTCTACCCTTTTTGAGGCAAGGAGATGCAGTCAGCATGATGGTTAAACGTGCAGGTTTTCAAATCAGAGAAGCTGACTTCTAAACCTCTTATTAGCTGTGCAGTTTTGAGGTTGTCTTATCTTTATATAGCTTCATTTGCATTTTTTTGTAAAATGGGAATACTAATTCTTAGTTTATGGAATTGTTAGGATTAGATGAGATGCCTGAAAAGTGTTTATCTCAAGCCCACTCTTCTAGAGGACATTTTCTGTTACAAAACACAATACAAACAGAAAACTGCAGCCTTGATGTCTCTGTCAAAAATAATTAGTAAGGACTAATGGAAATCTTACCTGGTTCCTCAAGTTTAAGAGCTTGTAAGTCAAGACTTTCATTTTCCTTGAAGAATATCTGGAATTTTTCAAATGTAGCTGCATATAATTTGGCAGATTCAAATGCTGCCTGAATGGTTTCCTAAACATTATAAACAGACAGACAAATTACACCATGTGCTCACTAAGCAGCATTCAAATCAATGTCATTAACTAAACAAGTGAACAAACTTCTCTCTGCCCAGCAGTATGCTCTGACCTGTGAGGGACGCTACCATCCTTGACACAAAGGAGCAGTTAGTGGTTTCAAGAAGAAATTCATATGAATTTTTTTTAATGCACTTTCAAATCTGACTTTTGAAAAATTGTTCCTTTTGGCTGAAAGGGAGCACACATAATTTGTTTGGCTTCATAGCGAACTTCCATATCACTAGTAAATGTATGGTAAAGAGGCAATGTTGTCTTATTTTTAAATTGTACATTTTATCTCTTCACTGATATGTTTTTGAGCAGCACAAAATGACTAATTTTTCTTACTACCAAACGCTCTGTGTCAGTCCCTTTGCAATATTTAAGTGTATCAGCAAGTTATTTTGTACAACTATCTTATTTGTGTTTTTATTATTATTTTTGATATTTTCTCATGCTTCAAGTTTTTGGCAGAAATACCACAGACTCATGTAACCACAGGAGACTGATGTTTTCCTCATTGCATGATATCCAGCAGCACATAATGACAATTTGTCTTATTATTATTGGTGGAAACATTAACATGTTGCTGAAGGTGGCATCTGCCAGGCTTCATCACTGTAACTCACCATTTTTCCCTTTGACATCAATAACAATCTCATGGTGAGACGCTTGGAAACTATGTACGTGTCTGCTCCTCCTCATGCTTCTGCACACTAATGTTCCTAGGCATTGATGGGTCTGCGGTGGCCGCCAAGTGGTCACTATTCTCATTATGTTTTCCTTCTACATTTTATTAGTCGGCATTCCACTGCCTCATTCACTCACTCATTCACTCCAGTATCAACTCATATATTCAAGATGTTCAGATATAGTCACAATAATTATTATTTTAGTGGTCAAATTGTTCCAGGGAGACCCTTCAAGCTGGCTTTTATTGCGTGTGTGTTTTCTTCATGTCTCTGTTATTCTGAAGCTACACTCTCATTTTCTGGTTCAACAATATGCCATGGGTTCATCTAGCACTTGCCCTCCCTCAGCTTGGAATAGCCATTTTTCAAAAAAAGATGTTTCTTTTAATTGGGAACAGCATAGAAATCACTAGACATGTCTATTGCTATTAGGATATCATTGCTTCTAGTCTGTTTCAGCAGACAAACCTAGGAAACACACATCCCATACATATACACAAAACTATATTTCTCTTTCTATTCATTAAAAACCAAGAGTTTATAACTCTAATTCCAATCCAACATCACAGAGTTCATAGTAGCCTTCTTTCTTTCTATATGTGGTGGTTTGGAGCTGTATGTACCCCAAAAAAGCATGTCTTAAATTTAATCCATTCCCACGGGTGTGAACCCATTGACGAGGCTAAGTCAGTTAAAGTGTGGCCCTCTTCATTCAGGATGGCTCTTAATCTGCTTCCTGGAGGCTTTTACAAACAGGATGAATACAGAGAGATAAAGCCACAAAAGCAAGAAGCTGAAACTAAGAAGAAAAGGCAGAGAAAGCAGAAGCCTCCATTGCCTTGCCATGGGGCAGAGGACCGAGGGATTGCCAGCAGCTGGTCTTTGGGAAGAAAGCATTGCCTCGATGATGTCTTGATTTGGCCTCAAACTGTAAGTTAATAAATCCCCATTGTTAAAAGCCAACCCATTTCATGGTATCTGCTTTGAGCAGCCTAGCAAACTAAAACACCATATTTGTAATCCCTCTCTGAGGATGAGAGATCTTATGTATATTATCCACAATATATTTACTTGTTTAGGTGATCCTAGAATACTGTAAATAGAAAGTAGTTTCAGAACGGCTAAAAGGGTAATAGCATGTGTTAATACCACCAAGAAAAACAAACCCACTAATGGAGCTCAAAATTTGTCTATAAATATTTTGGTCTGTGTGATGGTTAGGTTCTAGCGTGAACTGGCCAAGTGATGATGCCCAGTTGTCTAGTCAGGCAAGCACTATCCTGGCCATTGCTGCAAGGATATTTTGTGGCTGTTTTATAAGCCAGAAAGCTGATGTATTAAATCATCAGTTAGTCCAGTGCATCTGTGACCAATTACATCTGCAATCAACTAAGGCGTGTCTCCCACAAGCGAAATCTGTATGGCTGCAGGGTCACCTTCACGTGAATGGGATGGATATACCATAGTTTATTTATTCATTCCCTCATGAATAGACATTTGGGAGTTTTCAATATACAATTTTGCAGTTATAAACACTGGTGCAATAAATAACTTAGTACATATGTATTTTTGTGTTGTTGGAAATGTATCTTCAGGGTGCAACTTTAAAAGTGGGATTGCTGGAGGAAAAGGTGAATGCTTTTATAGATTCTTATATATTGCCAAATTTTCCTCTATGGTTTGCATCTCCACCAGCAAAGTGTGAAAGTGTTTCTGTTTCCCCACGGACTTGCCAACATAATTTGCTGTCATACCTTTAAATTTTTCTAAACTTATGGTTGATAAATGGGTATGTGTCTTGTTTTAGTTTTCTTTTATCTTTGGAGATCGAATATTTTTTCAGATGTTTAGGTGTGACTTTTTGATGAATTTTCTATTCATGACTTTGGGCATCTTTCCTCCCAGTGCTGATCTCCCTGCTCCTCCCCCATTTGTAAGAGTCCTTTATATATTAAGAATACCAGCCCGTTGGCTGTGATATATGCTGCAAATGCATTCTCCCAATTTGTCAATTGTATTTTGACTGTTTTCTTTTTAATACAGTTTTTATTGAGATTCACTCACACACCATACAGACCATGGAAAGTATACAATCACTGGCTCACAGTATCATCATGTAGTTGTGCATACATCCCCATGATCAATTTTGGAACATTTTCATTACTCCAGAAAGGACGGAAAAATATAAAATAAAACCCAAATCCTCCCATACCTCTTATTTCTCCTGCCCCCCTACCCACTGGCCGATAGTATTGGTGTGGTACATTTGTTAACTGTTAATGAAAGAATATTAAAATATTACTGCTAATCATAGTCCATTGTTTGCAATAGGTACATTTTTGCCCATATAGCCATCTATTAATTTTTTTTAACATTTGTTCTCCCTATTATTTGTTTATTTTTAATCCATATGTTTTACTCATTTGTCCACACCTTAGATCAAAAGAGCCTCAGACAAAAGATTTTCACAATCACACATTGACTCGATTTTTAATTTATTTTTTGACTTGAAAAAGTTTTCATATGTATATAGTTAAATTTATCAATTTGTTCTATTACTGCATCTAGATTTTGAGTCAAAGTTAGATGATCTTTCCCTAGGAACAAGATTATAGACTAATTCATCAATATTTTCTTCTAGTATTTGTATAGTTTTATTTTTAACTTTCATATCACTGACCCATGTAGACTTTACTCTTATGTACAATGTGAGATATAGATAAAATTTTAGCTTTTACCAAATGGTTCACCAGTTTTTCAAGCTCTCTTTGTTAAAAAGTCCATGTCTGTCTCCAGGACTTGAGAAGCCATGCTTTCCACTCAGTAAATTTCTATATGTACTCAGGTGTATTTCCGGACTTTCTATTCCATTCCACCAGTCTAATATCTATTCATGTACTAGCACCATTCTCTTTTTCTTAGAGAGTGTTTATACTTAATATTGGAAGGGATTGTACCCCTCATGGATTTTCTCTTCTCAGTATTTTCCTAGTTATTGGTGCATGTTTATTTTTCCGTATAAAATATAGTATAACTTGTCTAGTTCCATGAAAAAACTTTAGTATTTTTATTGAGATTGTACTAACTTCACAGATTAATATAGGAAGATTTGGTATTTTTATTTTGACTTATCCCATCTAAGAACAATTGTTCAAATCTGTTTTTGTGTCTTCCAGAAGTGTTTTAAAATTTTCCTCATATATGTTTTTAACATTTATCAGGTTTATTTGCAAATATTTTACTTTCTTTATTTCTAGTATAAATGGGATTTTCTCTATCAGGTGTTTTCAATATTCTAGAACAAGTCATGGATCATTGTGACTATCTGTTCTTTGGAAATCTGATACAATTCTTCTGTGAAACCATTTGGGCCTGGCGCTTTTTGTGGAATATTTCCTTGATTGTTTTTTAGTTCTTCTGTGGAAACTAGTAGGCTTTCTATTTTTAATGAAGGCCCTACTTACCGTGGGTTCCCATTCATAGGAGTGGATTAGGTTTAAGAATATGTTTTTCTGGGCTACACACAGCTTCAAACCACCACAAGTACCAAATTCCATGGATCCTTCTATGTTTAAAACTTCTTTTCTATCCTTGATATTTAAGGGACTAGCTTGACTAGATAAAAATTCTTAATTCACACTTTCTTTCCTTGAGTTTCAGTTAAAAATAATGCTCCCTTATTGCCTTGCTTTATATATTATTTGATCCCTGTCTAATTCTCTTTCCTCTGTAAGTTATTTCATCATTTTCCTTTGAATCCTGGAGGAATTTTTCTTTAACTTTAAAATCTGATTGTTTTAGGAGGATATTGTTTGAGTTAATTTCTCCCCTACCCTTTAAATAAACAGGTTCAGGTCTTCTTTACTCAGTGTGCAGTTAGAAAGGTTTACTTTATGTTATTTTTCTTTGCCTGTCTTCCATTCAATTAGTTTATCTCTGGCCTTTTCTATTTATTTATTTATTTATCTCATTTTCATTTTCTTGGTTGTTGTTCTGTCTTTCTTTTATACTCATTATTAAATTTTCACTTGGATTTATTTTCATTCAGGCACTATATAATTTAGTCTTCATTTTTGAGTTAATTTTTTGGTTTTGGCACATTTTTATTTTGAATTTTGTATTCACTGTGGTTTATTCAAATGCTTTTTTGAAGATATTTAATTCCACTTTTCAGTGTTGCTTTTGCATCAGGGCTGTTTGGGGGCCAGAGATATTCAACTGTTTTAATCTCACTTTCTGTCTCTTCCTTATAGTAACTTTGTATTTAATTTATTTTTTATTCTTTGGCTCATGGATTTGGATTTGGAAAATTTATAGCTCAAGGGCACCCTCTTCTGTCAGTGTAGTAAAATACAGCTTTTTTTTTTTGGTGGTGGGGAGAGAGTTGTATATCCTCTGAATTTTTGGTTCTTCTTTTTTTTTTTTTTTTTGGCTTGTGGAACCTTAAATTTCCACCATTTGCTTCATTCTCCCTGTACCACTCAATGTTCAAATAATGTCTCTCCTTCCTTTCTAACCTTATTTTCTCCCCCTTGAACAATCTGTACTGTTAAAACCCTTTTCAGTAATCAGCACTCAGTTGCACCAAGACATTTCAAAAGAGGTCTTTGTATGTGCATGGAATTTTTCTTTCTAGCAATACTTTTAGATCAATCTCAGGTTAGCTGGCTGCTATCTCCCCAGTTCTCTCTTTTGCACAGTTTTTCAGGATTGGCATCACTCTCTGCAAAATCTTTTGGTAGGAGTTGGAGAAAGAAAGCTCATTAGGATTTGTGTTTATTTTTTTACTTAAATATAGTTTGAAGTTTCAAAATTTATCTGACTTCTAGTTACTAGGCTAAGGACATGATTTTGTTTAGTGTTACTTCTTATTCTTGTAGGTCACTATTTTTGGAAGATACGAGGGGAGATTCATATTTAGATACCTTCCATTAACCTTAGCTCCTCCCAGTTGAAAATATTATTTTGAATTACAAATATTATAGCCATCATTTTAAAGGAAAAAATTGAAAAAGGGAGAGAAAATTGATAGAGCAGGAAATAATTGAATAAGGGAGGAAAAGCTGGTGAAGAGGAAACCTATCTTGTTATGTTACCAACCCAAATGATAAGTAGTTAATGAACGAAAAGAAGTTATGTTAGACCCTCTGTGTAACAGGCATCCAATGATCAAGAACCAAAGCCAGAGGGCAAAATTCTAGAATTAGGATATACATGGAGTCAAACAATTGATGTTATGCAGGGGAGATGAGGGGAACAGTGTCTAAAAACAGGGTAGGGACTTATAACTTTTCAACTGATGATATCAAGTAATAACTCTTACTCTCCACTGGGAGTGAGAACTCCACCATTAGTAGATACAGAAACAGCAGTAGATGGACTGTTTGCTTTTAAAATCACAGCGATAGTTGCAACCATGTATTTATGAAATTAAAAAATTTAAACACTGTGCTAATTTTGAATTACAGAGGAATGAGTGTATAATGGATCTCTGTGATTGACAAGCAAGTAAATTTTAAGGTATAGTGGTGCTGTGTGCCAAGGAGAAAAAACAATGGAATGAAGTTGAAAGTTTCACATGGGTCACAGCTTAATCTCCTATTTTCCAAACAGGAGACCAGAGAACCCAGATAGCAACCTGAGAAGCAGGACTGTCCTTTCCATTCTCACTCCATATCCCCTATAAATGTGCATTTATTTTAAAAAATTGAAGAATCTAAGCTGAAAATTTTAGTCCATGAGATACTATTTTCAAAACTCTCAAGCATGCTAGTGCTTGCATTTGAGGGGCTATGGAAAGATGCTATTAAACTTTTTTTTAACGGGATTAAGATAATTACACTATATTTTAGTAAAATATAAAAATTAATAAAAGATGACTTCAATGAAAATAATATGGCTGGGAGGCCATCTTGATCCCACTCACACTTCTCAGCACTTTCTATAGTCATTATTGCTTCACTAGGAACACATGCAAAGGGGTTTTTACTGGCATAACTCTCACGCTAGGTAAGTCAATACCTTTTAAAAGTCATCGCATGCTTTACAGAACAATTTTTTATGGAGCAAACAACATAATTTTCAAATTTTACCATTTAGAAATTAGGCAGCATCTTTGCTTCCTGGGTCTGCAGTAACAAAGTGCCACAAACAGGTGGCTTAAAACAAGAGAAACATATCATTTCATGGATCTGGAGACTTGACATCTGAAATCGAGGTGTGAGCAGTGCCCTCTACGATGCCTCTAAGGGAGGGTTCTCCCCACCTCTTCCAGCTCCTGGTGGCTTGCAGGCCATCCTTGATGTTTCCTGGCTTGCCGCTGCAGCACTGCAATCTCTGCCTCTGCTATCACATGTTCTTCTCCCCTCTGTCTGTCTTTTCTCCCCTTCTCATAAGGACACCATCATACTGAAGTAAGGTTTCACCTACTCCAGGACAACCTTATTTCAACTTGACTAATTCCATCTGCAATGACCCTATTTCCAAATAAAGTCACATTCACCGGCACAGGGATTAGGACTTCAACATCTTTTGGGGGCACACAGTTCAACCCATAACAGGCAGCATCCCAATTTTCTCAAATAGAACTCTTAAATGATGAGAGATGAAGGACATATATTACTCAATTTCTTAAAAATGTGAAAATATTATAAAATAGTATTGGGAAAAGCAGACATACCTTTATTTGATAGATAATTGTATGGAAATCCTTATCATCATCAAATACTGCTGATAAACTGGGTCCTTGGCCACAGGTTTTTTCTTCGAGTTTGTTGTTAATGTAAGGGCTGGTGAAAGCATCAAAATACGAGTCGGGCACAAGATTAGGAACTGATAACACAGTGCTCTGAAAATGATTAATTGCACCTGAAATGCCATCCTGTTGGAGAGAAAAGTGCAAATAGAATTTTGTAAACAGGTATATGGTTTTCTCTTTTAATATTTCTTGAATTTTCTGAAATGCTAAATTAAAATAGAATAATTCATTCAACCAAGCCAGGTGCTGTATTGACTCTGAGTATATTATAATCAGAAGACCCACCCCCTGACTTCTGGAAACATATTTTCTAATCGAGAGAGAGAGAGACAGATAGACAAAATGTTGCAACAAATTGTGATGAGTGCTATATTTGAAGTATGAATAAAATACAGTAGGAGCATAAGGCAAGGAAGGCCAAGTATACCTGAGGAAAGCAGGGAAAATATAAAGGGAGGATCAAAAGTTTATATTTTCTAAGCAGTAATTTCTATCCTAGAAATCTAAACTAAGAGAAAAAATTAAGCACGTAAACAAAAATCTACATGCGAGAACCCACTAGAGAAACATCTAAATGTTCAAAAATAGGAGTATGGTTATAGAAGTAGTACATTTATACAATGGGGCATTATTATGCAGTCCTTCAAAATGATATCTCCAAAGATTATTTACTGACATGGTAAAAAGTTTTATGATATATGGTATATATATATGATGTCACAGTAAGCTATGTATGTTTGTATATCAGTTTGTGTTGAACAAAGGCTGCAAGGAAACATTCCCAAGTGTTAATAGGGGTGATTTCTTCACATTTAATGACCTTTTTCTGTATTTTTAAAATCCTAGCCAATGAGCATGAATTCGTTTATAATTTACTTTAAAATGTAAAATTTAATAAGAGAAAATTGGATAAAGAAGAGTCTTAAATGACAAACAGGAGCTTGCCAAGTGTACAAGCTGCAAGAGTACAATCCTTGCTAAGTCATCGTGTGTGTGAGACCTGAGGGGGTGGGTTTGGGGGCTAGACTAATTGAGGTGCTGGAGTCCAAGAGCCAGTCAGGGTGGAGAAGTAGGACCCGATGGGGCCAGCGCCCTCATGAGAGACCATGGGCTGAATGCTGGATTCCAATGTCGGCTGAAAGGACAGTACTCTCAGGACTGAGACCTTGGACCACCTTGAGGATAAGAGCACCTCAAGGTCTGGCAAGCTGAGGAAGAAAATTTGTGGTAAATAATGCTGAACAGGATTTTTTTCCCCACATTTGTTAATAGCAAATGTACACTGCAATTGTTTTCTCCTAGACTACATGCCAACATCTTGCAGGACACCTTTTGAAAAATGCTATTGTAGGTAATGGGGAAATTGTAGCAGAAAAGCACACATTTGGATTTGCCTATGAAAATGATGCCACTGTCAGCAGTGTGGAACATGGATGAGAAGGAAGAGAGATCGGCAGCTCAGAGCAGATGTCACAGCAGGCCAAGTGACAAACGGTGAGGGGTGCAACTAATGGTCCATGTGCAGAATGTGGTGACTTCATCTCGAGGAGTGAAGGGAGAATCTGGGATGATTCCCAACCCCTGGCCTGAGACAGGGAGGGAGGAGAAAGTCTAGGAAGAAGTTGGTAAGTTCAATTTATTTTTGCGAGTTGGAGTTAATGGTGGAACTCAGATGGAGTCTTCCCGAAGGCTATGAGTCTGGATCTTCAAAGGCAAGAACTAGACAGAAATTCTTATGCGTAAGTCGTTATTCTGGAAATGATTCTTAGAGCAGCCAGGAAGAGCATGTAGGATGTGACAAGATGAAGAGGGAGCCCATTAGGACAGCAACGGTTATGATCAGACCAAAAAAAGAAGCTCCGGGAAAGAGGGTGGAGGAGGAAAATGTTGGTACAGGAGCATTACCAAGAGAAATTAAACCAAGAGAAGAGTTTATTTCAAGAGGTGGAAGCAGTGCAGGTCAAATTCAAGAGGAGAGCTGTCAAATGCAATACGATAGATAAAAATTGAAATATATAAATATATATTAGATCAAGTATTTAAAAATTGAAATATATAAATATATATTAGATCAAGTATTAGGAAACCAGCAATAACCTCGCAAATACAATGTTAGATGCCATGATTTAGTTACATAATTTTCCTTTAGACAAAGTTTTATATGTGTATGTATGTTTAAAACAACTAGTTGGGGATATATGTGAAGGTAATGACTAAAATAATAGTGAGAACAAATAGAAAACGCATAACAGTCCAGTTTATACTTTTATTGGCTAATTTTGGGGTTGCATGAAGTAAAACTTAATGCATTAGTGTAAATACACGGAACATGCTGATTATACCCAGGGTGCGGCCTTATATACTTCACGTGTAGGAATTAAAAATACCTGTGTGGGGATGAGGGTTCTATAACAGGAAATGGGGTGGGGGTGTTGGTTTTTGAGGCTCCCACTTGGGGATAAAGGAGAACAGACAACTGCTTTCTGGAGGGGCCTTCCGTCTTCTTATGCCATCTGCACCACAGGTGCCCCTGACTCCTGCATGAAGGAAATGAGTCTTCTGGCTGAAGGGGGCATGAGAGCCCAGGGCCTCTGCCCAGGAGCCCCTGAATGAGGCTCCAAAGACAGGGACCTCAGCTGCTCGTCACTGTAAATGTCTTAAAATGGTCCATCACAAAGCACAGAATCATACACTGCTGGAATTGGAAGCAGCCTTGGAATGCATTGCAGTCTCATCTTACTGATGCAGAAACTGAACCGCAGAGAGGTAAATCCCCTAGTTTATTAACTGGAAAGCCAAGATTGGAATCTAGAGATCCTAATAACAAGTGTTTTTTATACCTCATATGGTATACCAACTAACAAACAGAAAATAGAGACAATAATTGATTTATTAATTTAAGCATGTGTAAGATGGCCACTGTTACGGATTGAACTGCAGCCTCCAAAAAGACATGTTCAAGTCCCAACCCCCTGTCCTGTGAGTGTGAACTTATATGAAATAGGATCTTTGAAGATGTTATTAGTTAAGATGACACTAAATTGGAATAGGATGGGCCCTAATCCAATATGACTGGTGTCCTGATAAGGTGAGGAAACTGGATTCACAGAGAGAAAGAAAGAGAGAGAGAGAGTGAGAGAAAGAGAGAGAGAGAGCAAGACAGCCCTGTGACTGAGGCAGAGACTGAGCTGTGCCACAAGCCAAGGAACATCATGGACTGTTGGCCACTGCTAGAACCCTACAGATTTCAGAGAAAGCTCAGTCTTGCCAATACCTGGTTTTAGACTGCTAGACTCCAGAGCTGTGAGACGATAAATTTCTGTTGCTTAAGTCAACTAGTCTGTGTGCTTTGTGACGACAGCCCTGAAAAACTAAGACAACATCCTAATTCCTTCCCCCTCTTAAGTGTGGATTGGGCCCTGAGATATGATGGCATGTCAATCCCAGGATTGGGTTGTGTTTGACAAAAAAGGTGAAGGGACTCTGTGGATGTACTTTAGGTCCTAAGTTAGTTGACTTTGAGTTAGTAAAAAGAGAGACTGTACTGGGTAGACCTGAATGAGTCAAGTGAAAGCCCTGAGAAGAGGAAGTGGGCCCTTCCTGAGAGGATACTCTCTGGCAGGCCTGGAGAAGCAAAGGACCCCACAGTGCACTGCTGTGGGGAGGGACCCATTGCAGGGAATGGCAGGCAGTTTTAGGACCTCAGGGGGCCTCTGCTGGTGTCCCACAAGGAAACAGGGGCCTTGGCCCCAGAGCTGCATGGAAGTGAATTCTTCCAGCAACCCTGAGGGAACGTGAACGTGGATCCTTCCCCAGCCAAGTTTCTGTGAGACCTCAGCCTCAGCGCATTCCTAAACTATAGTGGGAAAGGCACTGACACACAGGGTCCAGCTGAGGCCATGCCCAGATTTCGGACCCACAGACTTTGTGAGAAGATGTAGTTTTTCTGTAGTAATTTGCTTATAGTCCCAGAAAATTAAACCAAAATTTTCCTCAAATACAGCATACTTTAACAGCACAAAATGATATTTACAATAGAGGGATTTCTTGAACTGATTTTATAATCCTTACATGTGGGAAGTCTTTCAAAGAATATTACCATGGATAGAAAAAAAGGCAAATGTTTGCCTATAGTCAAATCTAAATTTTGATAGAATATGCTCTCTCGATGGCACACCTGAAACCCAATCTGTTTCAAGTTAAAGAAAATTAGCTAAACATTTAGACCCCTTTTATATCATGTAATACTGTTCATTGAACAATGCTTTCTCTTTTCATATCAGTTTGGAGAAGAGGTAACAGCCATCTTGACAACCATTTGTTAGTAAACCAGTTGCTTCATTTTCCAACACAGCACTTATACAAGGGCACTATAAGAAGAAACACAGACCAGAAAGTCTTCTAAGGAAGGCTCAAAGAGGAGTGACTGAACTGTCAAAATCAGTTCGGTGAGAAACATGGGGATGAGAGAGTCATCGTCTTCTTGCTTTTCCATCACAGGAGGCCCCTGAAATGAGCACATTTGCAACGTTATAGAGATCCCAGTACCAAGGTGTAAAAACAAAAAACAAAAGACATTGTATTACAGGAGCCATGCAAACTTAGTTTATAAAATTAGCTGATTTTATTTTATTTATTTATTTTTGGGGGCTGCCTGGGCCAGGAATTGAACTTCAGTCTCCCGTATGGCAGGCAAGCATTCTACCATTGAACCACCTACACATTCATTAGCTGATTTTATAATCCTTACATGTGGGAAGTCTTTCAAAGAATATTACCATGGACAGAAAAAGGTAAATGTTTAAAGACAATGTAAACAATGTAAGACTTTTCTCCCTATAAAAACACAATGAACAAAATGGAATGGCAAACAACAAACTGGGAAAACATATCAGCATTGTACGTAGCAGGTAGAAGGTTGGTAATATTTACATAGAAATATATTTTATATACTTCATATCATATAATAAGTAACCTAGAAATATACTAAAATAGAAATGTACTTAAATTTTAAAAATGGGCCAAGGGCATGCTCTGACAATTCTTAAAAAGAAAATGTACATGATCAATAAACCTCCTCCTTCTCCTCTTCTTCAAAACAGTTTATCAAGTAACATTCATGGTGTGCCAGGTGCAGCACTAAGTGTTCATGTAGCTCTTTCACCAACCATATGAAAAGATTGGTATGTAGAGAAGGAAGACATTTTTTCCAGAACACACTGGCTTGTCACAGGCAGAATTCAAATCTCGGTCTTTCTAATCCCCAGACCTAAGCTCTTATCCCTGCACTTGAGTGACAATTAAAGGAATAACAGTTTAAAACCAGTGATCTACCACTTCATATCCAACAGACTCACGAGGATTAAAATGAATGATAATGTCTAGTGTGTATATGTAGGTAGATGATGGAGGGTTGTAAGTTGACACAATACTTTCTGGAAAGCTATTCATCAGAATGTATCACAAGCCTTGAGAAGCGTGTGAACAATTCCACATTTAGGAATTTCTTCTAAGGAGAAAAATCAGAGTATGTGAAAATGTACAGATAAGGATGTTCTTTGCAGCATTAATTATAATGGTGAGAAAGTAACGAACAATAGGAAATGGTTTACAAGAATTATATTACATTCCTATGTGAGATATTATGCAGCCATTGGAAATGTGCACATTGATTGACTTGGGTTATTTCTCACAGTATATTGCTAAATGTGAAAAGCAGGTAATAAAACCACAAGTAAAGTATTATACTTTTATCCCCTTGGAAACAGTTATCTCTGGGTAGCAGATTTTTTTTTTTCTTAGTATATTTTCTCTGTTTCTAATTCTCAGCATTTATCATGTTTTACTTTTATAATTAGAAAAAAAATGTCACTTTAAAAATGCGATAGTATTTAGAAAAAGGAGGAACTGCTAATGGGTGCAGGGGAAGGAAGAATGAAAAGAAATGTGACTTTCGAAGAAAAGGGAAACTAAGGTATAGAGGATCAGGCCTTGAAACTGCATAGATGGGTTTCTTGGGGAAGAAGACAAGATGTGGAGGTGGGCCTACATCAGGTAGGCATGTTTTGCTATGTTCTCAGGTGTTCTGGCATAAAGCTACGAGCTAGGAGAAAGCTTATGGGGAAGCACGAATATGAGAGAGTATGATTTCTCTCTTAGCTATAGGGGGATGGAAAGATCAAATTCATGCTACTTCATTCCAAATTACTCTGGGCCTATATGATAAAGGTGAGCTACAGAAAGATGAGAGTCAACGTCTTCCCTTGTGTTTATCCAAAGCACAAGGGTTTACTCCCATGATCTGCTTCTTTCCACCTCTCAACCATTGCTTATCTCTTATGCCACCTCCTGTCCAACCAGCACGGTGGGTTCTTTCTCTGTTATCTGACGCTTGAGAATGGGCTGATTTTCACTCTGTCATGTCGTATGTGCATGGCGTACTCTGACTGGACTATGAAATCTCACCATTTCTCCTATTTTTCCAGTACACAGAAAATAGCATAATTCATCATGCACAGTGAGTACTCCTCAATAAATGCTGACCAACGAATATTTTTTATTTTGTCTTGAATATATATACCTTTTTATCAGTAACTTCAGTCTTCTCTTCACTAATCCATTTCTGAATGACATCTGCTGAAGGTGTTCGTTTTAACTTGTCAGTAAGATAATTTAAAAGAGAGTTGGCAGAGTTTACTGTTAGGATGTGCATTGTGTTCTCAATTAAATAGTCATTTAGACGGATAAAGCTTGAAAAGAAAAAATACAGCTTCAGTTTTCTATATTCATAGCACATTTTTGAAAGAGGCTGTAAACAACTATTTCAATGTAAAAAAAAAAAAAGCCATATTTTCTCTTTGGATTTCCACTTAATTGTTTTACAATGTCAGAGATTTATTGTCCAGAAGAGTTTTCTTGGACATTCTCCACTTAAAAACACAAATATATTCAATGATATCATCAACCTTAACCTTGCTAGGTATTCTTATTCTTCAGTAGGATACTTATTGAGCAATACATTTGTTATGGAAAATGCACCAAGCTCACGTCAAAAGGGCCATAAGATTTTTTTTTTTTTGAGATGCTTTGAAGAAGAGATCAACAAGCATACATCTGTTAACATGCATTCCAGTGGTAAAGGTGTGTTATTTTTGCTATTGAATAAGTGTTGGTTAGCAGCTTCAGATACAAAAAGGTGAGAGTCAGCATTGTTAACTCAAAGGTTCAAATCTTATGCTTTCTTAGTTGAAAATGCTTAGAATGCAGACTGAGTCAGCAAGACATTTAGAAGAACTTTCCATTCTGCTTAAGTGGAGCCCCTGGTGCTTTAGAACCTGTAGGCCAACCATGGTGGCCTTGGGGATTGCTTCACTGATTTCTATGACACAGACAATATCATACATATACTGGTGCACAGTTAAGCTTTATTAAATAGGATATTGTAAAAGTTGGGCTAAGTAACAATAAACAGTGCTTCATTGTTCTATAGCCAACTTTTCAGATGATATTTGGTGATTTTGTTTTCAAAGCTTATTAGATTTACCATATTGATTTACTTGATTGATGAGGTTCCAGAATAATGGGAAATCCACACTCTGGAATAGACTCAGTTAAAAGCTGGTTGGGTAGGCATAGGGCAGAGCTGGCCTCAAAGAGGGAAAGTCCTCTGGCAAGGGATTGGGAGGAAGAATTTCTGCCCTGTTTTCCCAGTTGCCAAATTGCTTTCAGGATAGGGCAGAACTTTGGTGCTTGTGCAGCTGTCTGTAATTCTTTAGCAGCCAAAAAGATAGGGCTGATTCTCCAGGTCCACATGAGGAAGTCTGCAAATATCTGCATGCCTGATTTCTCTTTTGTACAATTTGGTCCACTGCTGGGGCAAGGGGAAACAGAGCCTAGAGGTCAATGAGGACCTCTTGGATTGGTCACTCCCAGCAGCTGCTTTGCTGAGAGGGAAGGCAGAGGGGAGGCTTTTGGGGTAGCATTCAGTTTACCATATCCCCCAAATTCCTCATCACTTTAGTGAAATTCTGTGCTGAAGGGTATAATTTTTAATGCAATTTGAAAAAGGTAGATGTTCTCATTTTTCTTGAAAGAAAGAATATCATTTACCATGTCAGCCTCATGCAATGATGCCTTTTACTGGCTTGTTCTGTGTATGTCATTTTCTCAGAGTCTCCATATGTGGGCAACTCAAATGGAGTTTCACTGAAATTTACACGGTTTGGCATTTTATAATAATCTAAGAACAATAAAAGACACAACAACAAGAATTAGTGTCTAAAATTCCTTCTTTCAATATGGATTAAAAGCAAAGTAAAATTCAAAAAGCAATGAAATCCTTTGGTTCATGAAGAATTTCAAACTCCAAAAAGAGCTCAGTTATCCAAAAGAATTCCACATCAGAAGACTGCAATTCAACAAAAGACTATAGACAATGCACGAGTATCCTCTTTTACCGGATTTCATGGGTAGACCATGCCACATCTACCCCAAGAATTACTCTACCCTCTTGTTCCAACTGCATTTTAGGTCTCTTGTAGGATCCATATCAGTTGAGGTTAATCCTGCAATCCGTCCCACCCCTTAATTTTAACAAAATGATTGTCTTTACTAGAAGGTAGGACATAAACTTAAGAGAGAGACCCATGTCTACTACAAAGTGTTTATAAAATAAAAGTTCTATACCCAGTCTAGAAATGCTACATTCAGGTATGGGTAACGCAAGGAAAAAGTAGAATTTACAGGGTTATATAGATATTAAATTTATAACATAACAAGAAAAGTTTGGAGGAATTGAAAATTAGGATCATTAAACATATAAGACATGGAATAAAAAAGCACTAGTATTTCTAAAAGCCACAAACTTCTGATAAAGGGAAATTTTCCCTTTTCTTCTTTTTTTTTTACTTTTTTATTCCTAGCAAGAATCTGGTACAAGGCTGAGAAGAAATTTTCCCCTTTCATACCCGTATCAGGTTCTAATGCACAGTCATCAGGAATGAATCCTGCTGCACGCAGAGCAACTCGACAGGCCCTCCTGACCACATTTTTTGCCTCATATCGAAATTCTTCTAGGCGCTCTGTTACCTAGAAATTGGTAAATACGTATAATTATCGGCACCGTAGTAGCAATGACGAGAAAACAATTCTTGAACTGTAAAGACAAAATCTCTTACCTCTGCTAGCCTTAGAACTTGCACAGCCTTAAATTCCTGCAGGGTATAGGTGTGGCCTTTCTCAATGGAACAAAGTCCCACTGAACTCAAGTCATAACACAATTCATTTATTTTAAGAAGAGCTGGCCGCAAATACTAAATAAAAATTAAAAAAACATTGTTTAGTTAAAAACGATCTTTTCTTTTAAAAGTATAAAAACATCTGTAAAACAGGTATGGTTATCATGGATAATAAACAAAAGTTAACTTTAGCAATGACTGTAAAATGCATACATTAAACGGGGAGCACTTCTGAAAGTATTCTAAAAGTATTCTTTGAATTATTAGATTTAATTTGTCTGAATTCCTTTCTTTTTGTTTTGAAAATGTCTTCTTGCCATTTAAGGAATGAAACTGAGGGCAAGAGAGAACTGAGCAATATCTCCAATTTCAGCCAACTTGGGTCATGGCTGCCAAAAGACTCTTTGTATCACCGTAAGGACTTTACAATGTCCAGTAAGGTAACAATGGAGAGACCCATCTACTGATCTAAGAGCCATGCCACAGAACAAAGTAAAACTTACCTTTAATATTTCAGTGGGTAACAAGTTCCCCAAAAAAGAATTCAGTCACTCCTAAGAATCTAGTCTGCAAAATGGGCTCGGAGAATGAATGAAAGTGCTTGGGAAGTATGTTATACAACCTTAACTTCATCTTTCTATACTCTACCAGTATGTCAAGAGTTCTAGATTGTCTACTTCAAAGACACATTTCCTAGGAAAATATGGTTCCAAGGCCATTTTGCCCTCACTTCTGCTCATATTCTCAAGGGAGATACTGTTATATCAAAAAAGTTAACATTTATTTATTTGCATGTGTGACACTGTTTTATATGTTATATATGGCACATGATTAGGCCCCTATGTAGGAGTTTCTAAACTAGGACAAACAACAGATATTCAGACCAACAATGAAACAGTACTTCAATTATTTACACAAAGCACCAAAAAGGGGAGGAATAATTGGTACAGTGCTACGTGAAGAGAGTTTTGTGAGAAACACCTTGAAAGTCTCATGTACTCCTTAAGGCTTATCTCAGGAGCAATTCTCATGAAAATAAAGAAGCAAAAAGTTTGGGGCCCAGTCTATGGGTTGAAATAAGATACTACATAAACTAACATGAGTATAGGAATAGGGATGAGAATACAATAAAAAAGCAGCAGACAAATCAAAGGAAGTCTGAGGCACTCTGGAGAAAATCCATGAACCAAAATACAAGTTCTATTCAGTAAATGGAAAATAACCAGAATCAAAGATCCAGGTGGAAAGCAAAACTGATATTGACATCTGTCAAAAAGGGAGTTTCACAGTGAGAATCTTTCAGAAGAAAAATGTATATAAATAATGTAAGAAATTACTTTGGCCATCAGCATAAAACACAGACACGGATGGTGTTGTCCATATCTTGATAAAAAAAGTAGCTGGAAGGTTTTGTTTCTGTTTTGCTATTAGTAAATCGGATGGAATCTGGGCTTGGTAATTCATTCTTGGGCTTATAGACCAGTAGCACAAGCTGAAGGTGACAAAGATTAAGCATTATGTGTAAGATAATTAGATTGTAATAGGAGAAAGAATTTTTGCCACTTTGTTGCTGAGTTTCAACATGTAAAAGATTGAGGTAACCATACTTTTTTGTCTGCCCAGGACACTGGCCCAGACTGACCCCCAATTCTTCTAGAAACTGAATCCCTCTTTTTTTGTGAAATTCATTACTATGTGGTTTTGGTAAGGCTGTCCCACCCCCACCTCCAACTTCACTCAACACAGGAATAAGGAATGGGCACATACTCAAGATTGGCTTATCAAAGTCCACCTTGATCCTGGCCTCAGGGATTGGCTCAAGACTAGGCATGAGGTCAAACTGAGCAGTTCTCTCCAGCATCTCCAGCAGGAGGCACTCACTTTTCACTAAAAAAGCCAGCTGTAACTAGAGCTGCAGATGGTGTCCTCCATTACCACATGCCAAGAACCCAACTGAGAACAAAAACGGATACAGAGGAACACAGAAATGAAAGATGGACCAAAAGAGGAAAAGAAGAATTAATACCAATCCTGCTCAAATACTTCCAAAAAATTGAAGAGGAGGGAAATGCTACCTAACTCATTCTATGAAGCCAATATCACCCTAATACCAAAGCCAGATAAAGATACTACAAGAAAAGAAAATTACAGACCAATTTTTTCAATGAAGGTAGACATGAAAAGTTATCAACAAAATACTTGCAAACCTAATCAAACAGCACATTAAAATAATTATACACCATGATCATGTGGGTTTCATCTCAGTTATGCAATGGTGGTTTAACGCAAAAAAAATCAATCAATATAATACACCATATTTACACAATGAAGGGGGAAACCCCATGATGCAGAAAAGGCATTTGATAAAACACAACACCCTTTCTTGATAAAAACACTTCAGAAAATTGGAATGGAAGGAAATCTCCTCAACATGATAAAGGGCATATATGAAAACCCACAGTACTAGATGAAAAAAATGAAATCTTCCTCTCTAAGATTGAGAATAAGACAAGGATGCCCACTGTCACCACTGGTATTAAGCATTATGCTAGAAGTTCTAGCCAGAGCATTTAGGCAAGAAAAAGAAATAAAAGGCATCCAATTGGAAAGGAAGAAGCAAAACTTTTGCTTATTTGCATGTGATATGATCCTCTATATAGATAGTTCAAAAAAGATCTACAACAAAGCTACTAGAGCTTTCTGGTTTGCTAGCTGCAGGAATGAGATATACCAGAAACAGAATGCTTTTTAAAATGGGGAATTTCTTAATTTGCAACTTTACGGTTCTAAGGCCATGAAAATGTCCCAATCAAAGCAAGTCTACAAAATGTCCAAATGAAGGCACCAATAAGAGGTCACCTTCACTGAAGAAAGGTTGATGAAGTTAAGGATTTCTCTCTCAACTGGCAAGGCACCAGGTGAACATGGCGACATCTGCTAGCTTTCTCTCCGGCTTCTTGGTTCATGAAGCTCCCCTGAGGGTGTATTCCTTCTTCTTCTCTAAAGGTCTCTGGCTGGCTGGGCTCTGTGGTTCTTATCACTCTCTCTCTCTTTCTCCAAAATATTTCCTCTTTTAAAGGATTCCAGTAAACTAACCAAGACTCACCTGGAATAGGCAGAGTCACAACTCCATGGAAGCCATCTAATCAAAAGTTACCACCCACAGTTGGGTGAGTCACATCTCCATGGGAACAACCAAAAAGCTCCAAGCCAGCAATATTGAATGAGGATGAAAGAGCATGACTTTTCTGGGATCCACAACAGATTCAAACCAGCACAAGAGCCAATAAACAAGTACAGCAAGATCAACATGCAAAAACCAGTAGTGTTTCTATATGCTAGTAATGATCAATAGGAAGAGAAAATCAAGAAAAAATTCCATTTCCAATAGCAACTAAGAGAATCAAGTATCTAGGGATAAATTATTTCAAGGATGTACACAGAAAACTATAAAACATTGCTAAAAAATCAAAGACTTAAATAAATGGAAGGACCTTCCATGTACATGAAATGGAAGACTAAATATTGTTAAGATGTCAGTGCTACCAAAATTGATTTACAGATTCAATGCAATCACAATCAAAATTCCAACAACGTCCTTTGCAGTAAAGGAAAATCCAATTACCAAATTCATTAGATGGGTAAAAGACCCAAATGATCAAAAACATCTTGTAAAAGAATGAAATTAGAGGACATACATTTCCTGACTTTAAAGCATATTACAAAGCTACAGTGGTCAAACAGCATGCTACTGGCATAAAGATAGATATATTGACCAATGGAATCAAGCTGAAAATTCAGAAATAGACCTTCACATCTGTTTTAGTTTGCTAGCTGCTGGAATACAATATACCAGAAACAAAATGGCTTTTTAAAAGGGGAATTTAATAAGTTGCTAGTTTACAGTTCTAAGGCCGAGAAAATGTCCCAATTAAAACAAGTCTGTAGATATGTCCAATCAAAGGTATCCAGGAAAAGATACCTTGGTTCAAGAAGGCCAATGAAGTTCAGGGTTTCTCTCTCAAGTGAGAAGGCACATGGCGAACACAGTCAAGGTTTCTCTCTCCGCTGGAAGGGCATATGGCGAGCACGGCATCATATGCTAGCTTTCTCTCCTGGCTTCCTGTTTCATGAAGCTCCCCAGGAGGCATTTTCCTTCTTCATCTCCTAAGCGCTGGCTGATGGACTCTCTGCTTCATGATGCTGCAGCATTCTCTGCTCTCTCTGAACCTCTTTCATTCTTCAAAATGTTTCCTCTTTTATAGGACTCCAGAAACTTATCAAGACCCACCCAAATGGGTGAAGACATGTTGTCACCTAATCCAGCTTAACAACCACTCTTGATTAAATCACATCTCCAGAGAGATGATCTATATTACAGTTTCAAACATACAGTATTGAATAGGGATTATTCTGCCTTGATGAAATGGGATTTTGATTGCACATGGCTTTTCTAGGAGACATACATCCTTTCAAACCAGCACAACATCCACGACCAATTGATTTTTGACAAGGCTGTCGAGTCCACCCACCTGGGAAAGAAAAGTGTCTTTAATAAATGGTGCTGAGAGAATCAGATATCCATAGGCAAAAGAATGAAAAATGACTCCTTGCTCACGCCATTTACAAAAATTAACTCAAAATAGATCAGAGAGCTAAATATAAGAACCAGGACTAAAAAAACCCTAGAAGAATATGTAGGGATACTGTCTTCAAGGTCTTGTGGCAGTCAATAGTTTCTTATACTTTACACTCAAAACACAAGCAACAAAAGAAAAAAAAAGATAAATGGGAACTCCTCAAAATTAAAAAAAAAATTTGTGCTTAAAAGGCCTTTGTCAAGAAAGTAAAAAGACAACCTACAAATTAGGAGAAGATATTTGGAAACCACATATCCAATAAGGGTTTGATATCCAGAATATATAAAGAAATCCTACAACTCAACAATAAAAAGACAAATAATCCAATCTAAAAATGGGCAAAAAAACCTGAATAGATGTTTTTTCCAAAGCAGATATACAAATGGCTGAAAAGCACCTGAACAGATGCTCATCTTCACTAACTATTAGGAAATGCAAATCAAAACCACAATGAGATATCATTTCACATCTACTAGAATGGCAACTATTAAACAAAATAAAAACCTAAAAGTGTTGGAAAAGATGTGGAGAAATAGGAACACTCATTCATTGCTGGTGGCAGTGTAAAATGGTATACGCACTGCTGAAGACAGTTTGGCAGTATCCTCAGGAAGATAAATAGGGACTGGAACAGATACTTTCACACTGATGGTCATAGTAGCATTATTCACAGTTGTCAAAACATGGAAGCAACCCATATGTCCATCAACTGATGAATGGATAAACAAAACATAATATATACATAAGATGGAATATTATTCAGCCGTAAAGAGGAATGAAGTTCTGATGTATGCAACAACATGGATGAACCGTGAAGACACCATGTTGAGTGAAGTAAGCCAGGTACGAAAGGAAAAATACAGCATGATCCCACTGTTATGAGCTAATTATAATCAAATCATAGTGTTAGAATGTAGAATTTAGGTTACCAGGATATAGGTTGGGGTTAGATAATGGGGAGTTGATGCTTAACTTGCACAGAATTTCTCTTTAGGCTGATGGTAAAGGTTTGGAAATGGATGATGGTGATCGTAGCATATTACTGTGAGTGTAACCCACAGCACTGAACTATATAGGTGAAGTTGGCTAAAAGGGTAAACTTGAGTTTGAATATATTACCAGAATAAAAATTTTAAAAAGAGAGACAAACAATTAAATAGGCTGAGCCCTCAATCTTGGAGTTCAACCCAAAGAAACTTATTCCTGCAAAGGAGAAGCTAAACCTACTTATAATTATGCCTAAGAGTCACCCCAAGAGGACCTCTTTCATTGTTCAGATGTGGCCTCTCTCTCTCAGTCAAATTGGCAGGTGAACTTACTGCCCTCCCCCCATGCAGGACACGACTCCCAGGGGAGTAAATCTCCTTGGCAAAGTGGGATAGGACTCCTGATGAGCTGGGACCTGCCATTTTGGGATTGAGAAAGGCTTGGTGACCAAAAGGGGGAAGAGAGAAATGAGACAAAATTAAGTTTCAGTGGTTGATATTTCAAACAGAGTAGAGAGGTCAAATGGAGTTTGCCCTGCTGGTTTTCAAGACTGCTTGAATCCAGTGACCCCTGTGTTCCTTCCAATCTCTCCCTATGAAATGGGTATATGTATCCTATGACTGTTCCTTCTTTGTATATTGGCAGCAAATAGCTTCTTCTGAGTTTTACAGGTTCAGAGACAGAGGAGAATTTTGCCTTAGGACACACCATGCCTGTTAACGGACTTTGATGAGACTTTGTACTGTTTTTAACCATGTATTCTATTTGTTTTGTTTCTGAGATGTTTTAAAGATTTCTGATATTGTGATGGAATGAATGTGTTTTGTATATGGGAAAAACATGCCTTTTTTTAGGGTCCAGAGAGTGGACCGTGCCAGTATGAAAGGATTTATATACCCTAGAAAAGCCATGGTTTAATCCTAATCCCATTTTGTAAAGGCAGCCATTTCTTCTAACTCTTGTTCAGTACTATAGGTTGGAAACTTGACTAGGTTATCTCCACAGAGATGTGACTCACCCAATTGTGGATATTAAATTTGATTAGATGGTGTAATGGTGGCTCAGTGGCAAAATTCTCACCTGCCATGCCAGAGACCCAGGTTTGATTTCCAGAGCCCGCCCGTGGAAAAAAAAAAGTTTTTCTTTGATTAGATGGAGATGTGACTTTACCTATTCCAGGTGGGTCTTGATTAGTTTCCTGCACTCCTTTAAAACAGGAAGCATTCTGGAAAAGGCTTAAGATCTGAGAGAGGGCCAGAATGATGAGAGAACTACAGAGTCCACTAGCCAGCAGCCTTTGAGATGAAGAAGAACACCCTCAGTGGAGCTTCATGAAACAAGAAGCTGGGAGAGAGAGCTAGCGGACATCACCAAGTTCATCTTGTACATTTCCAGTTGAAAGAGAAACCCTGAACATCATCAGCCTTCTTGAACCAAGGTATCTATCCCTTGATGCCTTAGATTGTACATTTCTATAGCCTTTAATTTGGACATTTTCACAGTCTCAGAACTGTAAACTAGCAACTTCTTAAAGTCCTCTTTTTAAAAGCCATTCCATTTCTGGAATACTGTATTCCAGCAGCTAGCAAACTAAAACATGAGGCTAACCTGGAGTGGTTCTTATGCATTATACAGATATCTTTTTTAGGTTATGGTATATTGGAGTGGCTTGAGGGAAGTACCCGAAACTGCTGAACTGTGTTCCAGAAGCCTTAACGCTTGAAGATGACTATATAACTATATAGCTTTTGCCATGTGACCGTGTAATTGTGAAAGTTGCTAGTTTACAGTTCTAAGTCCATGAAAATGTCCCAATTAATGGAAATCTTTAAAAATGTCCAAATTAAGGCACTAAGAAGACGTTACCTTCACTCGAGAAAGGCCAATGAAGTTCAGAGCTTATATCTCAACTAGAAAGACACATGGGGAACATGGCATCGGCTAGCTTTCTCTCCAGGTTTCTTGTTTCATGAAGCCCATCAGGGATGTTGTTCTAGTTTGCCAGCTGCCGGAATGCAACACACCAGAGACGGATTGGCTTTTAATAAAAGGGGATTTATTTAGTTGGTTCTTCAGAGGAAAGGCAGCTAACGTTCCACTGAGGTTCTTTCTTATGTGGAAGGCACAAGATGGTCTCTGCTGGTCTTCTCTCCAGACCCCTGGGTTCCAACAACTTTCCCCGGGGTGACTTCTTTCTGCATCTCCAAAGGCCTGGGCTGAGCTGCGAGTGCTGAGATGAGGAATGCCGAGCTGCTTAGCAGTGCTACGTTGCAATCTCTCATTTAAGCACCAGCTAATTAAATCAAACATCACTCATTGCAGCAGACACGCCTCCTAGCTGACTGCAGATGTAAATGGCAACAGATGAGGTTCACATACCATTGGCTTATGTCTGCAGCAACAAGACTAGGTATGCTCACCTGGCCAAGTTGACAAATGAATCTAACTAACACAGATGTATTCCTTCTTCATCTCCAAAAGGCTCTGGCAGTGTGGGCTCTGGCTCTCGTCATTTTCATGGCTCTAAAAAGACACTCTCTCCAAAATGTTTCCTCTTTTAAAGGATTCCAGTCAAGAGCCACCTGGAATAGGTGGAGTCACATCTCCATCTAATCAAAAGTTAATACCCACAAACGGTGAGTCACATTTCAATAGGAACAATAAAAAATCTCTGAGTTAACAATATTGAATGAAGATTAAATGATATAGCTTTTCTGGGGTCTACCACAGATCCAAATCAGAACAGAAGTTTATTTCAAGAATTATTACAAATTTACAATACTCATATAAGGCGGTAACGATAGAGTGGAATGTGAAAAAAATGTACCTAATGTAAATAAAGGATCATAAATAGAATTATTTTAATACTCCTTCAGCAATTGTAACAATAGTAACCACTGTACAAAATACAATTGCTAAAAAAAGTGCTATCATCAATTGTAACAAATGTTCCACACCAATGCAAGATGATGGTGGTGGAGTGGTGCAAAGGAATGCTGTACTTTATATATTATTGTTTTGTAAATTGACAACAATTGAAAGAAAATACTTAGTGGAAATAAAGAAACAATTGTATGTCTATATCATAGCACTGCACAATCCAAAAATGAAGTAAAGAAAACAATTCCATTCATAGTAACATAAAAAATAATAAAATACTTAAGAGTAAATTTAACAAAAGAAGTGCAAAACTTATATTCTGAAAACTACAAAACACCTACTGAAAGAAAATAAAAAAGGGCTAAATAAGTGGAAAGATACTCTGTGTTCATGGATCGAAAGACTGACTACTGTTAAGATGGCAATACTCTACAAATTGAGCTACAGATTCAACACAATCCCTACTGGCTTCTTTTCAGAAATTGACAAGCAATCCTAAATTTCATACAGTAAATCAAAGTACTCAGGATAACCAAAAACAATCTTGAAAAAAAAAGGGTTTAAGATTTCAAAACTTATTACAAAGCTATAGTAGTAAAAACAGTGTGGTACTGGCATTGGGACAGACTAGAAAGTTCAGAAATGAACTCTTACATTTAAATTCAATTAATTTTTTACAAGAATGCCGAGACAATTCAATGGGGGAACATATAGTCTTTTCAACAAATGGTGCTAAGTAAACTGGATAGTCACATGCAAAAGAATGATCCCTATTGGTGCTGGTTTGAATCTGTTATGTACCCCAGAAAAGTCAATGTTCTTTTAATCCAGTCTTGTGGGGGCAGAACTATTTTTGGGTAGGGCCTATTGATTAGATTGTTTCCATGGAGATGTGACCATGCCCATTCAAGGAGGGTCTTCATTTGCTTGCTGGGGTCCCTTAGGGGAGAGATATTTTGCAAAGAGCTCAGAGCCAGGAGAAGCTAAGAAAGAAAATGCCCCAGGAGAAGCCAGAAGGACTCACAGGAGCTGAAAGAACCATTTGAAACCAACCCAGGAGAAAAGCAAACTTTGCCATGTACCTTCCCAGGTGACAGAGGAACCCCAGATGCCATCGGCTTTTCTTCAGTGGAGGTATCCTCTTGTTGATGCCTTAGTTTGGACATTTCTATGGCCTTAGAACAATACATTTAGGTAACCTAATAAATCCCTTTTGTAAAAGTCAATCCATTTCTGGTACATTGCATTCTGACAGCTTTAGCAAACTGAAATATTACTTCACAACATATATAAAAAGTAATTCAGGAGGCGGGGCAATATGGCAGCTTAGTGAGGTGTGGAATTTAGTTCGTCTTCCAGAACAGCTAGTAAATAGCCACAAACAGTACAGAACAACTGCTGGGGCGACGTCAGTGACTGGATACACAGTGTACACCAGTCTGGACCAAGTGGACTGGCTAAGACCCCACACAGAACTGTAAGTCCCCCAAGCTGTGGAGGCTGGTGCCCCACCCCCACAAGCACAGCAGGCTGGTTCCCCAAGAGGAAAGGAAACAGATTTTACTAGCAGCAAGGGCTTAGCTCAACCAAGCTCCACTTGCAGAATTAATTAACAAATTTTAACTACTGAAAATAGGCCCCCAGCTCAGATAAAGAGTGTGGTATAAGAGCTAAAGGTAATAGGAGTTTTTGCCCCAACAGAGAGGGGGCAAGGTTGATGGGGAACAACAACAACAACAAAACAGAGGGTTTTTGGATTGGACAGCACAAAACACTTGAAAAGGGCTGGGCCCTAAAAGAAAGGGGCACATAGAGCCTGGAGATATATAGAGCAACACACCAACTTAAGTTCTTGATTGATAAACCCAAGGAGCAGGGGTCCTGTTTTTATATATTTATTTTGCTTTTTCTCTACCTCTTAACAGCTCACCACATAAAACTGGAAGCCCTCAGCCTTCAGCAGTGCTCTAGGCAAGGGCATAATTGTTTGAGAGACAACTGTCAGGTGAAAGGAGTTAATTCCCTAAAGGGTGTATCTTCCCCAAGAGAAAGGTGGGGCTGAGCTCAAGTGGAATTCCTTTTTCAAGGAATTCAGGCCCCAGGGACTAGCAAATTGAAGCAATAAATGACAGCCTACAACCTTACCTCAGTCTCAACCAAACCCCAGCAGGGAAAGTCTGCTGAAATTAAAGGCACCACAGCACTTTAGTCTGATGGGAAGTTACAGGCAGACAAGTGCCACATACTGGGCAGGATAGGAAAAGCACAGAGTCTAGAGGCTTCTTAGGAAAGTCTCACAACCTGCTGGGTCTCACCCTCAGGGAAAAAATGATGCAGGCAACTTTTCTCTCCTGAGACGTGGGCCAGCTGGTCTGGGAAAATCTGACTGAGGAGATAATGTCTGAGGAGACCAACCTCAAAAAAAAAAAAAAAAAAAAAAAGAATAGCCAAAAGTGGTAAGAACCAAATACTTTAAATGGATGAATGAAAAATAATATACTATATAACCATAAAATAAAAAGGAACGAAGTACTTGAAAACATCATGGTAAGTGAAAGAATTCAGTCACAAATGACCACCTATTGTATGATTTATTTATATGAAATATCTATATAAAATCTGTAGAGACAAAAGTAGGTTACCAGTTGTCTAGGGCTGAAGAGTATGGGAGGAAAGGGGAGTGACGGCTACTGGGTAATAGGGTTTTTTTTGAGAGATATAAATCTTGAAAAACTGACTGTATCATATATATTTTAAAAACATTGAGTTGTATACTTGAAATAGGTAGACTTTATATTATGTGAATGACATCTTAATAAAGTCGTTATTTTTAAAATCAGGTACAGGAGCCATGAGTGTGGCCATAAAAATTCATAAAAAGAAAACGTTCCAAGGACACCACATTTCTCTCTTCAACCCAGTCCAGGGAAGTTAGCTGCCCTAGTTTAATTGCAAAAATAAGGCTACTGATAAGAAAGGTCTTGTGCATGGATAATTTTAGCATCTGATTAAATATTAACCCCCCCACAACAGGTCATTACTCAGGTCAATTCTTTACTTTGGGGTCATGATAGATGGCCAGAAACAGGCCCTCAACAAGTTCTGAATTAAACTGTAAACCACTGAACAAACTTGTAGACCATCAAACATGTCTGAATATGAAAAAGTTCTAGCAATATTTTTAGTAGGGTCTAGATATATAAAGTAACATCCACTGGATGGTTTGGCCTTTCAATAGATAAACAAACAAACAAAAACCTATCTATTTTTTAAGAGGAATCTCAGAAGCTAGTTTCCTCTGAGGGAGAAAAACAAATCAAATCAATTAACCTTAGCCACTGATCTGGCATCCCAAATACGACCTTATTTCTTCAGTGTTTTTTATTGCATGACTGACATGTTAATGATGGCCTTTCAGATTACAAAAGCAAAGGGAAGAATACGATCAGTGCAAAGCAAACCTGAGTCTTCTGACCTGACAAGGGAGTGATTCAGTATCACAGAAATAGACAGTAATGAAGATTCCAGTTCATTTTCAGGGGGTAAGTAGAAAACTTCTAATGCAAGTTGAAATTCAACTTGGAATTTAAAATATGGCTATGCATTCTTTCACAGTTCTTTCTCCATGACCACCCATCTTCCAAAATAAATATTAAAATTCTCCCTACTGTCTGAATCTGCAGAAGGAACAAATGATATATTGGGAAATATGGGCCCATGAAGACAAGCCCCCAAATAATTTGAACCATCAAATCCAGAGCATCTCACAGATGAGGAAAGGTAAAGCGGGTCACCAGCCTATTCTGCTCCAAAGGACAGACAGTTCTCCTGAGGAACAACAAAGAAGATCATGGGTCCAAAACTCTGAGGATGCTTCTAACCAAAGGTGCCTCTTCTTACACCTTTGACTCTTGCACCCCCAGTTAAATGACAGGTAGAAACACCACTAGCCCACCAGGTGCCTAAATGAGAAGACAGGATGAAAATCATGAATTCCCTTTCAAAAGATGAAATATTTCAGGACGGTCTATATCAACATCTGCAACAGATACACACTTTCTTTCCTTTAAGTAATTCTTTTAAAATAGGATTAATAAATACGTACTGCGTTAACGATGAACAAATTTTTTTGTAGAGATTTTCGACAGCCAGTGATTTTCTTGGAGCGGACATTCTTCTTCCATACGTTAAAAGCCTTCCATTTCCGGAAAAGCGAAAATATGGGAATCTGAATGAGTTCTCTGTGATACAGATATTCTTTTTCCCATCGATCAAGTTCAATAAATTCAGTCTCTTCATTAAAAATGTGTGTGACTGCCTTTTGGCTAATGGTGTAGTAGTCATTTTTATTGATGTTCTCATAACTCACAATTCTATGAATAAATAAAAATTGGGACAAATGAATGAAGTATTCAATACAAAATAAAGCAATTCATTACTTTTTGTTTTAATGAGATGAAACATTTCTGGAAAACAAATATTTTTTAAAATTCTAAAAATTTTAACAAACTACTTTCAGGTTGAATAATAAATTGCTCAAAAGAAAGGGAGGGCTGCTTTTAAACAGAGTTTATTATACCTCTTAAAGATTTTGCAACTTTGGCAATACGTTTGTAATTTCTGTTGCCTGAATTTTACAATACAACAAATTGATTACAGAGTTTTAAAACATAATAACCTATATGAAAGCAACCTGATAATACATTTTTATTTATTAAGAATTCTTTAGAAACAATTAAATATTACTAGCATAAAAGAGTTTTACACTATGCACTATTGTCTGAATTACAGAACTGAAAGAATTGCAAGAGATAAACTGGTAAAATGTGAACTAGATAAAACTTAGAATTAAGACCCTGATTAAACTAAACTATATGTTCAATTTGCTTAGCTTAAGATATCCTGCTTTCAACAGTCAGCAGGGACATTCTTGACCATATGAGTGACAGGAAATAGATGAAGTAAAGAAGGAAAACAAAAATGGAATAAAAACAGGAGTAAGGATAGGAGAAGGAAATGAAATAAAGAAGAGAAAAGAGCTGATTCTCTAAAACATCCTATTAAAATAAGAACTTGTTACAGTCACAGAGATATTTTCTGTAATTTCAGCTATAATATTGAAATATTGGGCACAATGTAAATATCCAGCTATAGAACAAGTGTGAAATATATTATGATATAGCAACTTGGTAATATATATTTAAGAATTTAAAATAAAATGTATTGGCGCTTAGAATAATATATTAAAGTTCAAAACAACCCCCAAGCTGTTTCTATGTTAACATTATGCAAAAAGTACATGTACTAGACAAAGCCTAGATAAGGAGCATTGAGAATGCACTCCAGTGCAGATCAGCTGTGTTCCCATTTTACGTTCTCCTTCAGGCCTTAGCTCTGTATTCTAAAGTGGGGTCCACGGCTCTTTAGAATAACCTTCAGGTCGTCTGTGAAATCCCTGAAATTATTGTGTGGAAAAATTTATATACATATACGTGATCAGTTTTTTTTAATAGAAAATTATTTTTTAATTCAGTACACACACACACACACAGATATATTTATATTAAGCTAATGGCATTATCAATAACAAGTAAGGCATAAGCATTTTAAATGTTTATATGTATCTGTCAAATATAATACCTTTTTAAATTACTATAGCAATCCTAAAAGTAGACAGTCTTATTCCCATTTTATAAATTAACCAAGATTAAATTATTTAAGAGTGTTATTAAATCACACAATTAGTAATTTGGTAAACTGGTTCATCATAACCCAATGTTCATATTCTTTCTTCCTCATCTACTGCCTGCAAGCAAGCTTTGCCTTGCTACACGGTGACTGGATAACATAACCCAGGAACTGTTCTCTGGAGAAAAAAATGTGCTTAAAGCTTTAAGACTGTATCTTGAATTTATTATGATATCATCTTCCAATATGAAGGTTATCCCTCATACAGTATCAGGAGTTTTAAACTTAATTCTTTACAGTATCAGGAGTTTTAAACTTAATTCTTAATTTTTCTTAGCTGCTTAGCTAATATCATCAATAATAAAGACTTGGCAAGCTGGTGGATGACCTTATATTAAAAAACAGCTTCTCTCAGGTGGCTTAGCAATCTGCTGCTAATAACTACACATGCAAAATAATTCCTGTCCTACTCTGTGGCAAGCGTATTTCCTACATCATAGTACTCAATGAAAGGACAACAGGAGCTTAGCTTACAAGTATATTGAAATATATATATATATAATTCTCTCTCCCCCAAACTCTGATGTGCTAGTCTGGGTTCAGCAGAATTATGTGCATTTAAAAAAAAGTAATCTATGTGATTCTTTTTTAAAAAAGTATTTTTATTGCGAAATATCCACACACATACAGTTCAACCTTATTATACAACCAATGGCTCATAATATCATCCCATGTTATATATTCTTCACCATATGATCAAATTTTAAGGAATTGCAACAAAATTCTCATATGCTATGCATCTATTAACCAAAAAGCTAGGACCCACTGGCATAAATTATTTTTTTATTTTAATTTTCTGTTTTTGTTTTATAAAAACTTAATAAGCTGCCATGCCGGAGACCCAGGTTTGATTTCTGGTGCCTGCCCATGTGAAAAAAAAAGCTGAAAAAGAAAAATATATATGTTTAATTAGAGCATACAGGAACAGAGTTAAAGCAAACCAATACTAAATGCTGTTAAGGGGAGCACTTAAGGGAAATCCAGCTGACAGTGTGGAGAGTGGAGGGGCAGCTCATAACTCCCCAGCTACTCCCCTACTTCAGTGCTGCAATGGAAAACCTTCAACCTGCTTGGCTTTTACCTGACCCCACAACCAAGTTCACATCAGAAATGTTTGGGAAAAAATGCCAGGCATCACATGTTGCTGGTGAGGTGCATGGAGACATTTTTAATGTGTTTTCCTTTTTCAGTTGTCAACAGCTGAAGACATAACTAGTATTTTTTATTAGGATAGTTTGCCACTGACACTGTAGTCAGCTTCAGATGCTTTACTAGAAACAGTCATCCAACCAACCTAAACACAAGAATACACATTTGACTGTGGCCCAAGTACACATCTGGCTCACTTGCTCTGCCAGGCTCTTCCCGCTCCTAAAGTCCCTTCTAGAAGGTGGCAGGTGGGGAGGGGGGGCATGACGTTGCATTTTAACTTGTTGATTCTCAGTGCCATTTATAAATGCTTTTTCTTTATATTTTTCCACCCATTCAAGATCCTTCTTCTCAAGCCACTAAGCTGGTTCCTTCTCTCCATGTTTCTACTCTTCACTGCACGTGTGAAGGCCAGGGATCTTTTACAAAGTGTGGATAACCAGCATAAGAACCATCTGGGGTGCTTAGTAAGACTCTGGATTCCAGGGGCCAACAAAGGATCAGAATCTCTATGGAAGGTCCCTGAAATTAGTTTAACAAGCTCCAGTGATTTTGATACATACTATTTGTGAACCACTGAACTTCATGTGAAGTTCAACAACAACAAAACAGGGCTGGGACAAGGTGAGCTCTCTTTTCTTCCTCCATTTGTAAATCAATATACTGTATAATTCTCTCTGGGTGTATCTCTAAGCCTTACTCCAATCAGAGACTGAGAGGTTTCATCTCACTTTTTTCTGACTCTCCTAGTTTCATGACCCCTTTTCCTCTGCATCTAAAACTGTGCAGATCATCCCTTTAGCTTGCAGAAAACTTTTATTGACACTGCTGCCCATTTAATTTAAAATCCCACATCTTCTACCTTCTTTTAAATTTTCTGAATAATGGTGTGTATCAGTTGGCCATTTCTTCCCCATGTATTCCTTCTCAAAGTTTCTTAAAACTGGCTTTGTTCCCCACCCTAATGGAACTGTTTTCTTTGTTCCCCACCCTAATGGATCCAACAGAGACTTCCTACAAGCCCAGACTACTTGGGTTGCTGGGGCAGCAGGGAAAAGCTTGTGAAAATGAAAGGAGCTATGTACAGTTTCGACATTCTTATTCTCTTTAGATATTCCAGCTCGTTATTATAGATTCCTCTCCAAAGCCATCCCTGAGACTTCTGCACTTCACTCTGCCTGCTGGTCTCAGGGCACTCATCTGTTGCAGGAGTTGAATCACCACTCCTAGGCTAGGGACTGCCCCTTTGGCATTTCTTGGCATTTGGGATTCAGCCTTGAGCTTCAGCAGCCTTCTGGAGGGTGGCTTGGGATATTTGTTCCCCTAAGGCCTCTCCTTGAGGAAATAATCAGAAAAAATAGGCTTCCTTTAAGACCTAAAAAAGAAACATTTATTTATTCAAGGGCTAGGCTATAAAATTCCTACTTTGCTGATAAGGTGACTTTGTGACCCAGTTAGCTAAACAAAGATTCAGGTTTAGTTAGTCAGGCTGGGCTGAAGTCCTTGAATAAAAGTTTAATTAATTATGCTCTACTATCTAATACTTGGCAAAATTAGCTGTAGTGTTTTCTTGCCATTTATTATACAATCAAGGGGTTCCTTATATCAAAATTTTTTTTTAGAAGCTGTCTCTGTCCATTTGAAATTAAACTTAGACTCCAAATGTCAAGGCTTTTATTGATGTCTAAAAGCATGCAGTCTCATTTAGAAGCATACATGGAGTGAAAGAATATCATGGCCCCTGTGGCAGGTCATACGTTTTCTTCATTACTGTTCATTTCAGATGTCTCAAAATGAAGCTACTGAGGTTCTAAAAATATATATTTCTCCTCCTGGAATCAATTCCTTACCTTTCCAAAACAATAAAAATCTTACTATGCTTTGTTATTTAAAACGGCAGAATTTCTTTGTTATAACAACCTGCTAAATGCCTCTGTTCATCTCTAAACCAGTCCACCAGACACACACTGCATAAACATGATCTGTCTCATGAGACCCTCCCACTCAAGAACATTGAGAAGCCTCCTAAAGCTCTTAAATAATTAAATCCAAATTATTCTGCCAGGTTGTTTGTGGTACTCTCCTATTTCATATTAGTTTCTCACCGCTTTTTGCCAGACTAGTCCCTTCACTGTGCCCATTGTGGTCAGGCCTTGTATGGAAACACAGGTCTTTGTTCGCCCTGCTCCCCAACCCCATTCCCTTCAAGTTTCATCCCTACAAGCATGACAGTAATACCTGACCTGCTTCAAGATGGTCGGATGAATTAGATGATCTCAGCCCTCTGCAATTCTGTGCTCTCTAACTATTGTCCTTATTATCCAGGTTTAATTATTATGATATTTATTGCATGAAAGTAAGCAAACAAGTACTTAGAAAGAAATAAGCCACCTTCTGAGCTCTGCATTTGTAAACATCTTTCTATTTTATGGTGGTCAATATCCTGATTCACTGTGAGTCTAGAGCTAAATTGGGGAAGAGAAATGCTTGACTTACTTCTTTACTTACTTGATTAACCAAAGACAGTAAGATATCTAATGAGGAGCTCGTTCATATCCAAAATATTAAATAAAAGGGTAGCTAAGAGTGTATGATACCACTGGTAAGGGGTCAATAATAGTGGGGGATAAGCAGAATGGGATGTTTTGGGTTTCTTTTTTTGAGTAATAAAAATGTTCTAAAGTTGATTGTGGTGATATTTGCACAACTCTGTAATGATACTGGGAGTCACTGACTATACACTTGTATGTATTGTATGTGGAGATATCTCGATAAAACTGCTTAAAACTTAAAAAAAAATTTTTTTAAAGGAAAGTTTGCTTAGACAGTTAACTGGGAACCTTTTCAGTACCAATGAAGAGGGCTGAGTCAGCAAAGGGTCAGGGTAATCACTAGACCCTGTTGGAGGCCAGAGAATAGACCATGAGCTCACCAGACGTAAACTTCAGCCTTTATGGCAATGTCCAAACAAAAAAGGATATTGCCCTGGAGAACAGAAAAGCCAAAGGGCAATAAAAGGGGCTGCATGAGGGAAGCGGGGCCTCCTCTGCCCTGCTGTGGCAAGGTGGCATCAACCCACCTCACACATTTAGAAAATGTGTGGAGATAGGATTTAAAAGAGGAGCATTAACCCAAAAGATGAGCCACCTGAAAGCTATTATTTAAACTGGAGAGGACTAAAACATCAGTAATTAGAAATTTTTAGTTTACTTTCACCCTTTTTTCCAGCTTCCCAATAGGAGGGTGCTTTTGATGGAGAGTAAATCAGATGTAAAAGATTCAAATTGTATTTTCTTTAAGTAATAATGTTTTGGTTTGCTAAAACTGCCTGAACGCAATGTATCAGAAGTGGATTGGCTTTTACAAAAGGCATTTATTAAGTTACAAGTCACAATTCTAAGGCCATAGAAACGTCCAAACTAAAGCATCAACAGAGGACACCTTCCCTGAAGAAAGGCTGATGGTGTCCAGGTTCCTCTGTCACGTGGGAAGGTACATGGCGATGTCTGCTGGTCCTTTTCTCCTGGATTGGTTTCAAAATGGCTCTCTCAGCTCCTGTGGGTCCTTCTGGCTCCGCCTAGGGTGTTTTCTTTCTTAGCTTCTCTCGGCTCTGAGCTCTCTGCAAAATGCCTCTCCCTTAAAGGACTGCAGGAAGCAGATTAAGGCCCACCTTGATTGGGCATGGTCGCATCTTCATGGAAATAATCTACTCAAAAGTTCCCACCCAATAATAGGTCTGCTCCCATATGATTGGATTAAAAGAATATAGACCTTTCTGGGTACATAACAGATTTAAACCAGTATAAATAATGAGAATAAAATCACAACCCTAGGCGGGGGAAAGGTAACTCAGAGGAAACTTCCAAATTTCCTCTATAAAATGCTCTAAGGTCCATGGTTCTCAATGTATGCTCCTGGATCAGCATTACCTGGGAGTTGCAAATCCAGGCTCCAATTTAGACCTACTGTATCAGAAACTCTAGGTATGGGACCTAGAAATCTGGGTGCTGTGACATGTCCTCACAGCATGCTTGAGAACTCCTATTCTAGGTCCATGTGCTCAACACTAGCTGGACATTGGAATCACCTGTTGAGTTTTAAAGAAATACTTTTGGTCAGACTCTGTGACAGAGCTATTAGATGAAACCCTGGGGGTGGAGCCTGGCAAGTTTTAATTTATAGCCAAGACTGAGAACCACTCCTCTAAATTCTTCACATTTTTTATAAACTCAATACCCATTATCATAGCTTCAGAACAGTGCTAGGCTGTGTGTATGTGGGGGCGTGCATGTGCACCCATGCACTCGTGCTCACGATCCATTGAATGAAGAAACAGTATTTTATTAGTTGCCTGACGCTGCTGTCACCAAGGATCCCAAACTTGGTGGCATAAAACAGCAGAAATGTATTATCCCCCAGTTCTGAAGCCCAGAAGTCTGACAGCATGGTGTATAGTAGGGCCATGTTCTCTCTTAAGTCTCCAGGGAAGAACGCTTCTTGGCCTCTTTCAGCTTCCCATGTCTGTAGGCAACCCTTGGCCTTCCCCAGCTTGTGGCTATATAACTTCAGCCTCTGCCTCCATCTCCCTGTGGTCTTCATGTGTCTGTCTCTGCATCTGTTCTCCTTTTTTCATAAGGACACCTGCCATATTAGATGAGGCCCACCCTATTCCAGTCTGACGTCATCTTAACTTGATTACAGCTGCAAAGACTCTATTTCCAAATAAAAGCACAGGTACCAGGGGTTAGGATTTCAACATCTCTTTTGAGGGAGACACATTTCAACCCATTATAGGGAGAGAGAGAATGTGGAACCAAAGATTTGTAACAGCTTGATGCCAAGTGAAAATCCAAAGTGTTTCCATATGCTGACTCAAATTAGACTCATTAGATTTAAATTTCTTCATAGAATAGCCCAAGAAAACTGTTGTCATGTTCTCTGACCTGGTGGGGTTTCTGATAATGAGGCTTCAAAATGACCTCCTCCTTATTATGTAACATATATACTTCATTATAAAGTTTTAGATAATTATTGATTCACATGGAAACCAGATGCAAACACATGGAACCTGGAATGCTGCCATTTGAGAACGTCCCAATTTGTCAACTACCTGTTTTTCTTCTTCTTGGCCACTGAGCAAACTTCAAGGATAGAATACTTTTAGCTTGGAATCTTGAAAACTGACTAAAGAAATACTTTTTACATTACAGCCTTAGAAATCACCTGAGAATCAACTTAATTACTTAGAAAGAATAAGGCCCGAGCCTAGAGTAGATGCTTATATGGTTCTAATATCCCAAAGTCACATGACCATGTTTCATGGAATCCTAATCCCAGCAGATATCCCACAAGAAAGAGTTCCTTGGTCCTTCAGGACAGAAATGTGGTTCAGCATTATTTAACTCAGAATTTTTCTTAGTCTTGGAAATTTTGGGACAGATAATTCTTTGTGTGGAGAACCGTCCTAGGTACATCGTGAGATGTTTAGCAGCATCCTGGCCTCTTTCCACTTCATACCAGTGGCACCATTCTCTCCAGTTATGACACCCCAAAATATCTTCTGACATTACCAAATGTCCCTTGGGAGGCTGTTTGAGAACCACTGATTTAACTTAATGTTTCCAAAAATTAACATGATCACAGAAGATATAAATATATGTATTTATATAATACACATATAAATATATGTATTATATATATGTATATATATATAAAAGTAACATGAGACTTAAGTGATATTAATAGGTGGATAGTAAATAGTATATGTTAGTAGATATGAATATATTATATACGTCCCTAATATACTATTTAACATCCACCTATTAATATCACTTAGGTCTCATGTTACTAGAAATGTACTCTGGGAAACACTGCAGTAGAGAAGAGGGCCTAAAAATGCTCAGGTCTGGAGGAGGAAGCTATTATTCCCACATATTCAATGAATTCTAAGAGCTCTAAAGTTGACATTGCACAGGGGATGAAATCACAGAACTGACAGATGAAAGTATCAGACATTATTCCAAATTTTCTATCTGTAAACCACAAAACAGATGAAAAAACAAAGTCCTTAATATATCTGTACCTTAATTTGCTTATCTATAAACTAGAGATAATGACTTTCTAGTGGGGCTCTAAGCATGCAATAAGATAATGGACAGAAAGCACCCAGCATGAGGCCTGGTACATGGTACATAACAGAAGGAGCAGCTGTGCTCAGGACAGAGAGTGAATCAGGCCTCAAGCACGAAACTTGGGTCCTAACATCCCAGCCCGATGACTTGTTTTCTGCGTGAACTAGGCCACTGCATACCTCAGTCTTACCATTTGTAAAATGGAGATATCACTCTCACCTGATTATAATGGGTTAACACATTAAAGAAATTTAGAGCCATACCTGGTGTTAGTAGTAAGGTGTTTAGAACTCACTCATTGGTATTGTAAAGACTTGGTACCGGGCTATGGCCTTACAGAGCACATAGTTGCTTACCAATGTGAGGAATAAGTTTATATTTCAATGACCAAAAACAAAAAGAGAAAAATGTGGACTTCAATATAAAATAGTGAGACTAACAGTTAAGGCACAGGTTGAAAAAAAATCTATTATCTCCTAGGGAAGGAAGTATCTGATACCACTAGTGGCTCTTTTTATATCAATACAAAAAAGAACTCAATAGTTAAAGAGCACATATATTAATGAAAATGAGAACAAAAGCAATCGCATGTACGATTGGTATTAAAAGAGGTCTTCTTAGATCCAATTAAACTTTCAACCCCCCAAGTCTCATGGATGGTACTTGGTACCCATCTACCTGGAAGGTCACAGGGCAGGAACCACTCTCACTGGCAGAACAACATCAGGCTTTCCTTCTCAGCAGAATCCCTGCAGGGCTCTAATGGCTGTCCAGGAGCTATCTTCTCCCATGGTGATACCTCTGATGCACACCAGGCAGATGTGGAAGCCACTCTGGCTTACAAACCTCCTTCCCCACAGGGGTCAATATTTCTTGCAGTAACTCCATAAGCACAAAGTTCTGGGTCCTTGTAGTAGACACACCCAGGCCAAGAGTCACCCCAACACAGGAAGTCCAAAACTGTGGCTTGTACCCCTCTGGTATTTATTATAATTTGTTTTTAGTTCCTCCCAATCCAGAAAATTTACCAATCAGGGTCATTTTTAGAATAAGTAATGTTGCCTAGAAATATTTACTCCTATTAGGTTTCTAGGAGAGCAGAGCTACAAAGTTAACCAAAAGTCAGATTCTCATGCAGGAGAAAATGCCTCTATGGTCCTCTGGGGCAATGCTTTCCAAATTCTACAAGTTATAGTACACCCATGCAAAGATAACATTTTGTAAGAGACAGTGAGATGAACTGCAGGGGCTTGTTGAAGACCGTCATTACTTTTCTTTATATTATAATAAGAAAAATGAAACACGAGGTCTTAAGGAAAATATTCGATATTGAATTTGAGAACAAACTTCCAAATATAATCCAGCTCATAAGCAACCACTGCTTTAATCATAAATTATTTGAAAATAGCTAAGTGCATTATAATTCAGATGTGATGAAGGATCTGTTCAAATTCTTTGCAGAAGTAGGAGGCAGTAAATTGCACTAGAGAAACATTTTGTATCTCACTTTTCCACAATTGAATTTTTGCCTTGAATCCCTATCTTTGTCAGGAGTGTTCACATATTTTCAGGCAGCTCTTGTAATTTTTTTTTATCAAGTTCATTCAGGTGCTCAGATTCCAGTTAAGTAACCCAGTTGTAAAATCAAGAGCTATCCTTCATTAATCTGCAAAGTTGACTCATTCACAAAATATCTCCCAATTCTTCCTTTAGATCATCAATGCACTTCAGTCTGAAAAAACAAAAAGTGGTATTTTGCTCTCATTTCTTTTTCTAAAGCTGGAAACAGCTATGTATTGGCTTGGGTTTTTTTATAGTCAAAGTTTTGATAATATTATTTAGTTTGGAATTCAGAACTGTAGGGAAACATTTACATATGGAGTTCCTCTGTGAATAAAATAATGTTTTACTTGAATCTCAGAGTTAGAATAAATCCTAGATACAAAATGCATTAGAAAGAAATATTTACATAATATCTCCCTTGCCTTGAATATGTGATCCTGTTTTTTTTTTCCTCATCAGAACAAAAGTCTTCAAAACATTCACTTCAGGTATTCCAGATAGTGCTGTTATCTTAACAATTACTAACAGCTCTAGATCCACCAATATGCAATGAAAACTTTTTGTTGTCAATAAAACTTTAATGATGTCCTGGATTATGGCAGTCTCTGTTATCTAACCTGTTGCTCTTCTAATGACATTATTGATTTCCTTTGCTCCTCTGGTCCCAAATAGAATCAACAATTCCCATGCAGGTTGGTAAAACGAAATTCTGACATTAGCGTAAGTCATTCTGACATTAGATAATATGTGCACTTCTTGATTTAATACTAATTTCAAGAAAGAACTTTGATTCATATCTTGTTCTTGCACATGCTTTAGAAAAACCCTTTCATGAGTGGGATAGATGTCTCTAGAAGATATTGATAGAGATTGTTTGGCAACATAGATCCATTTGATACCATTTCCATGGAAATTGGATATTTCAACAAAAGGACAGGAACATTATTGGGGTTCATAATCCTAAGTATGTTGTCTAATTAGTTATAGAGTTTTTCCTTGAACTGCTGTGTCTGCCTTCTAGATCTAATGATTTTCCAGCATTATTAAAAAATTGTCCATATAGTAGAAAGATATCTGTCAAAATTATATCTTTTTAGCCATAAAGTATTTAAAAGAATTATAGACTTTAATGGTGCCAGAAAATTTATTTTTTTGAAGAATTAGGTAACTTGCTGTTTAGTTTGCCAAACCTGCCAAAATGCAGTATACCAGAAATGGGTTGGCTTTTAAAACTGCTATTTATTAACTTACAATTTGTGGTTCTTAGGCCATGAAAATGTCCAACCTGAGGCATCAACAAGATGGTGATACCTGGAGTCTGAAGACAGGCTACCAGCATCTGGGACATCTCTGCCACATGGGAGGACACATGGCTGCATCTGCTGATGCTTCATTTCCAAGTTTTATTGCTACCAGCTTCTGGATTCAGTGGCTTCCTCTCTCAGCTCTTCTGGAGCCTTATCTGTGAGCTTCTCTGAATTTCTTCTTATAAGAGGATATGTGTTTTATCCTCTTACAAAGGACCCCAATAAAGGATTAAGTCCCACCTTAAATTGGGAGGGTCACATCTCAATTGAAACAATCTAATCAAAAGGTCCCACCCATAACAGGTCTGCACCAACATGAATGAATTAAAAGAACATTGCCTTTTCTGGGGTACATAACAGCTTCAAACTACCATACTTGCATTAAAATGTTTTAAAGTATTTTAAAAGTCATGGATGTGGCAAGAAAAACAGGAATGAGATATGGATTTCATTAAATAAAATTATTAAAATTCTCACAATACAAATATTGTTTATACTCATGTATGATTAAAAATACACAAAAAATCTGCAAAGGCTTATAGTCCTTTGTAATGAATCAGTTTTATTACAGTACATTTAAAAATTATGTTTTGTACAACTGACTCCTGAGCCACTGCCAGAAGGTATGAAGTTGTGAGGCATGCAACTATTTGAATGAACCCTAAGGGCTGTGTGTTGAATGAAATGTCAGAAACAAAAAGACAAATATTATCATGCTTCACTCATATAGACTACTATAATATAAAAACTCGGTGAACTGAAGTTGAAAGCATGGGTTATCAGGTTGGGAACTATTGGAAAGGGTCCTAGATTATAAGTTCTTATAGCAGTGACATATATTCAAGAGGTATAACTGGTATTTCTAAATTCTGAGATACTGAGCTGCTTGTATATAACCTGATTGTTCCCAGAAACTTTGGGTATTTTTTATTATTATTATTAATCAAAAAAAGAAAAGAAATTAACACAACATTTAGAAATCATTCCATTCTACACATGCACTCAGTAATTCTTAGTATCATCACATAGATGTATGATCATCATTTCTTAGTACATTTGCATCGATTTAGGAAAAGAACTAGCAAAACAGCAGAAAAAGATATAGAATGTTAATATAGAGAAGAGAATTAAAATAATAATACTAATAAAAAATATATATATATAAAAGGAAAAAGAAAAAAACAAAAACAAAAGATACAAACAAACAAACAAACAAAAAACTATACTTCAGGTGCAGCTTCATTCAGTGTTCCAACATAGTTACATTACACTTAGGTATTATTGTGCTGTCCATTTTTGAGTTTTTGTATCTAGTCCTGTTGCACAGTCTGTATCCCTTCAGCTCCAATTACCCATTATCTTACCCTGTTTCTAACTCCTGCTGGTCTCTGTTACCAATGATATATTCAAAGCTGATTCTCGAATGTCTGTTCACATCAGTGGGACCATACAGTATTTGTCCTTTAGTTTTTGGCTAGACTCACTCAGCATAATGTTCTCTAGGTCCATCCATGTTATTACATGCTTCATAAGTTTAGTCTGTTTTAAAGCTGCATAATATTCCATCATAGGTATACGCCACAGTTTGTTTAGCCACTCGTCTGTTGATGGACATTTTGGCTGTTTCCATCTCTTTGCAATTGTAGATAATGCTGCTATAAACACTGGTGTGCAAATGTCCATCTGTGTCTTTGCCCTTAAGTCCCTTGAGTAGATACCTAGCAGTGGTATTGCTGGGTCGTAATCCATTCTGCCATTCTATGTCTTTTGATTGGGAAATTCAGTCCATTAACTTTTAGTGTTATTACTGTTTGGATAATATTTTCCTCTAACATTTTGCCTTTTGTATTATATATATCATATCTGATTTTCCTTCTTTCTACACTTTAATCCATACCTCTCTCTTCTGTCTTTTCGTATCTGACTCTAGTGCTCCCTTTAGTATTTCTTGCAGAGCTGGTCTCTTGGTCACAAATTCTCTCAGTGACTTTTTGTCTATAAATGTTTTAATTTCTCCTTCATTTTTGAAGGACAATTTTGCTGGATATAGAAGTCTTGGTTGGCAGTTTTTCTCTTTTAGTAATTTAAATATATCATCCCACTGTCTTCTAGCTTCCATGGTTTCTGCTGAGAAATCTACACATAGTCTTATTGGGTTTCCCTTGTATGTGACAGATTGTTTTTCTCTTGCTGCTTTCAAGATCCTCTCTTTCTCTTTGACCTCTGACATTCTAACTAGTAAGTGTCTTGGAGAATGCCTATTTGGGTCTATTCTCTTTGGGGTGCGCTGCACTTCTTGGATCTGTAAATTTAGGTCTTTCATAAGAGTTGGGAAATTTTCAGTGATAATTTCTTCCATTAGTTTTTCTCCTCCTTTTCCCTTCTCTTCTCCTTCTGGGACACCCACAACACGTATATTTGTGCGCTTCATATTGTCATTCAGTTCCCTGATCCCCTGCTCAAGTTTTTCCATTCTTTTCCCTATAGTTTCTGTTTCTTTTTGGAATTCAGATGTTCCATCCTCCAGTTCACTAATTGTAGCTTCTGTCTCTTTAGATCTACCATTGTAGGTATCCATTGTTTTTCCCATTTTTTCTTCTTTGTCCTTCACTCCCATAAGTTCTGTGATTTTTTTTTTCAGATTTTCTATTTCTTCTTTTTGTTCAGCCCATGTCTTCTTCATGTCCTCCCTCAATTTATTGATTTGGTTTTTGAAGAGTTTTTCCATTTCTGTTCGTATATTCAGCATTAGTTGTCTCAGCTCCTGTATCTCATTTGAACTATTGGTTTGTTCCTTTGACTGGGCCATATCTTCAATTTTCCGAGCATCATCCATTATTTTCTGCTGGTGTCTGGGCATTTGATCAGATTTCCCTGGGTGTGGGACCCGGCTGGTTGAAAGGTTTTTCTGTGAAATCTCTGGGCTCTGTTTTTCTTTTCCTTCCCAGTAGGTGACGCTCATGGCGCTCGTCTGTCTGCGGGGCCCACCAGTAAAAGATGCTGTGGCTCCTTTAACTTGCCAATCCGAATCTCGCAGTCGGCCCGGGAAACCGCGCGTGGAGTGGGGGTCGCCGGCCGCCACGGCTTGGGGGAGTGCCAGTCCAAATTGCCCAGCTGGCCCGAGATGCCAAGCGTGGCGGGAGGGCCCCGCTATCCAACGTTCCCAGTCAGACCGGGGAGCCACGTGCGTGGAGGGGGCCCCAGTCGCCAGCCGCCCCGGCCGGGAAAACGCGCGCCCCTCGGGTATCTCACCGCAGCGGATTCTCCCTGCCCGTTCAGCCGTTCCAGAATGGGGTACACTGTCTTTTTGGTCTCTGTCGTGGCTCCGGGAGCTGTTTCGTATTGTTTCTGTTTCTCTAGTTGCTTTTCTGGAGGAGCAACTAAGTCCCGCGCGTCTTACTAAGCCGCCATCTTCTCCGGAAGTCAAACTTTGGGTATTTATGTGACATTTGAGAATCAGAGTTAGACCTCCAAAGCTATGAAAGTCAGCAGTACCCCATACAGGAACTGTTTAAAAGGTTGAAAACGGGTCCAGACTTCAACTAGAAATATGAATGAAGCTGACCTGGATAGGATTGGGGTAGATCAGAATACAGGGTAAAGGATGATATCCTCCATATTTTAAAACTTCAACTTCTGTGTGAGACCAAAGGGAGAAATACTTATTTGGTGAAAAATTCATATTTTGGGTAGCACATTATCTAATTTAACTTGTATGGGTAGTTTAGTTGAACACTGTAAGTACATGGAATCTTGAATAAGGTGTGAGATCTTTTTGGTTTACCCAGGTTAGTGTACTGCCCTGATATATCCCTTAATAATTTCCGCAGTGAATAAAGAAATATTTGCAAAGTCTTTTGGGGGAAACCTGGGTTCAATTCCCGGTGCCTGCCCATGCAAAAAAAAAAAAAAAAAAGTCCCTAGGGGGAATGGGATAAAGGCAGAAATATACAACTTCCTCATTTGGAGAATTTCTGATATTCTCACAAGCACTGGGGACAACGAAATCAATAGGCTGAGAACCTCGATCTTGGAGTTTGCCCCTACGAAACTTATTCCTGCAAAGGCTAGGCTAAGCCTACTTATAATTATGCCTAAGCATCACCCCCAGAGACCCTCTTTTGTTGCTCAGATGTGGCCTCTCTCTCTAAGCCAAATTGACAGGTCAACTCACTGCCCTCCCTATTAGGTGGGACATGACTCCCAGGATGTAAATGTCCCTGGTAACGTGGGACAGAACTCCCGGGATTCTAAGTCCAGGCATCACTGGATTCAGAAAGTCTTCTTGTCCAAAAGGGGGAAAAGGGAAATGAGAAAAAATAAAGTGTCAGTAGCTGAGAGATTTCAAACTTGCGAGGTTATCCTGGCAGTTATTCTTATGCATTACAGAGATATCCCTTTTTAATTTATGGTGTATTGGAGTGGGTGGAGGAAAGTACCTGAAACTGTTGAACTGTGTTCCAGTAGCCTTGATTCTTGAAGATAACTGTATAACTATGTAGCTTTTATAATGTGCCTGTGTGATTTTGAAAACCTTGTGTCTCATGTTCCTTTTATCCAGGGTATGGACAGATGATTTAAAAATATGGATAAAAAATAAGTAGTGGGGGGATAAAATGAATTGGGTAGATAGAAATATTAGTGATCAATGAGAGAGAGGGGTAAGAGGCATAGGATGTACGAGTTTTTCTTTTCTTTTTTTTTTTTTTCATCTTATTTTCAAGAACATGGCTCTTAGGATCATAACTGGCTAAGGTATTTGGGTGAGGGGAGAATGCAGAAGAATTTATTCCTTTTTTTCTTTTTATGGAGTGATGCAAATGTTCAAAAAATGATCATAGTGAGGAATACAAAACTGTTAATGATACTGTGAGCCACTGGTTGTATACCATGTAGGGACTGTATGTGCATGAAGGTCTGTCAATAAAAATATTTTTTAAATTAAGCTTTAGAAAACTATTTTTAAAATTTTTAAAAACATTCATTAAGTCATTAAGACTCAAATTTTCCAGAACTTCAATTTTTGGTTTCTTTGTACCCAAGAGTTCAGTTCTCAGCTTATCTCTCTCCTGTCTCCACCTAATCAGGTTTAATACTCACACTGATTGAGTCACACCTTCATGGAGATAATCTAATTAAACTTTCCAATATAAAGTACTGAATGGGGATTAGAAGAAATACCTGCCTTTACAAAATGGGATTACGATTAAAACATGGCTTTTCTAAGGTACATACATTTTTTCAAACCTGCACACTGTTTAAATGGCTTAATGAGCATAAAGTACTTTGAAGAGTGCCTAGAGCATGGCAGATGATAAATCATCATCTTTCTTGACATGTAAAATGCTGTGATTCACTCTGGTGTCCTCTCACAGAATGAGTGTTTTCCCTGGCCTCTAGCAGCAGCCTCCCTGACACATGGCCACTGCTACAATCATGCTTGCTCAGGGTCTAAACCCTAATGAAAGAGTCCATTTGTCTTGACCAACCCTCTTCTCTGTTCTCTAAACTATTGATGCTCTCCCTGCTGGTGCTTTACCCTGCTCCCGCCCACTTGCCCCAGACCTGTTCAGAAGCAGCCATTACTCTGGGATAATCTGAAGCATACTGTTGTATACTCCCCAGGCCGACATTCCAACATATTTGGACTTCTCCTCAAAGCATATTCCTTACAAAATTGTTACTGCCTAGCACATACCATTAATGTGATTCTTGAGAATAAATTTTAAAAATGAAACCATTTTCTCACTTAAAGTGACCATTGCAGAACTTCACATTGCAGAACTGCATACTGGATGTATTCTAAAAATTATGTGCCAAACAAAGTCATTAGTTTACCATATTACTTTCAGAAAGGGGTTCGATATACATGATGGCCTTCCCTTGTCAATCTAGTGCTCAACTAATTTTCAACTACTACTTTTAACTCCTAATTCAGCTACTTTTAACCATGCAGCACCCAAATAACTGTCTTTATTCATAACATTTATAATATTTGGAGTTTAGGTTAAGGAGGAAAACTGAACATCAAACTTTAAAACACAACAGTGATTGTGAGCTTCCAGAAATACTTTCCTGTGAATTGCTATCAAGCGCCACTACTGTTTGTCAGAAAAATGTACAAAACTTCAACTCAATTCATCAGTCTAGAAATAAAATCAATTTCCAGAATTGACAAAAGCAAAGATTTCAGTTTCTTATTCAATATTTTTTCTCATGCTGATAAATAAATGAGAGTCAATTTTACATTTGGCAAATGTGACTTTTCTCCTAGATGGGAATGAAATCACAAATGGCACTCCTTGATATCCATGTTACTGTGCAATTTCTTTTTTTTAAGAAGTGAAAGCTAGCAAAGCATTTTCTGGTATGAATCAAATGTGTTTAGAAAAATCAGCAAATAAACCATGTTCCTCAACAATCTCCATTTAAAAGCCATACCCCCTCTCCAAAACTTTATTCAAAATATACAAAGAAGTAGTAAGGTATTAGCAGGAATAATAATACTATTAAAGAAATGTTTCCACATCCAAAGACTTTAAGTTTTGTTATATGCTAATTCTCTTATCTTGAAAAAAGCAAGATCTTTCTTTCAACTTTCAAAAATAGTCTCGTGACCCCATTTCTTCCTCTATCACCTCATGTCTCTTCTTCCTTTGGTGTGCCCAAAGCAATACTACCAAATCCAAATTTCTACTTTTCACTGTTGAATCCACTCTATCCAGTCTGCTATGCCTTAGTTAATAACAACTTAAACCTTCCTCTTGCTTAGATGGCAAATGTGACTTTTCTACTAGATGAGTGGATCAGAAAGCTACCCTGGACTCCTCTCTGTTCTGTCCACACTACATACAATCCATAAAGACATCCAGTTGGTTTGACCTTGTGGCTATCTCCAGAATCTGATCCACTCCTTACCACCTCATCTGCCACCACCTCTCACCTGAATAATCGCAAAAGGGTTCATGCTGGTCTTCTGGGTTCTGCGTGACCTGGCTCATCTCTCACTCACTCCATGCTAGTCACACAGGCTCCCTCTTTGTCCCTGAACATGCCAAGCACCAAAAAAATCTCAGGATATTTGGATTCCCTTTCCCATTGCCTGGCATCTTCTTTCCCTCATACCACATGATTCACAACTTTTTCTCCTTCAAGTTCTTGTTCCAAAGTCAGCTTCTCAATGAGGTCTCACTTCATTTGCAACCTTTTCACCAGAGTTCCCAATCCTCTTTACTCTATTTTTTCTATAATACTTTCTAGCCTTCTAAATCATTCTACACTGATATGGCACTAGCGCCTAGAACAGTGACTGCTATATAGAGTGTGTCCAATAAATCCTATCAAATGTTTGGGGTTTTACAAGTATCATTTTTCTTCCTACAAAGTATTTCTCACCCCTGTTAAGCTCTTTCAGATTTGTAATAAATACGCCATATTTTAATTCTGATTAAAATGCCTTTCTTCTGTCTTCTCTCCAGGGTAACCCCCACCCCCTCTTTACCCTGTCTTTTTGATCCTTCTCAACTGAGCAGGAAAGCTGGCCTCAGAGGTAGCTGGTTCAATCAAAACCACTGAGCTGAGTAAGGGGATAAGAGAATTCCTAGAAGGCCCTATGCAGCAGAGAATGGGGAAGGTAGCTCAAAGAATTTGGGGTCAAAATTAAACTATCAGAACCACCAAGAAAAGACCGCCTCATCAGTTGCTTTCATCTCAACTCATCAATGAGAGAGGAAAGCCAATATAGTCTTTAATCCCTACTACCCTACTATCAGCTGTTGTGCTGAACTTTAAAGCAACTGGCACACTCACAATTGTATAATTCTTCAAATTATAACATCAACAACAAATGTGTGTCTTAAACAACAGGAGTGAGAAAGCATGTATGTTATGTGTATTATTCATCAATATTAATACACTAGGTTATTAAACTAATTTTTAAAAGAAATCCTTATTTCTACAGTATAAAGGAAAGATGAAATGACATATCAAATGATTCATGTATCACCTACTTTTTATATACTGCCATTCTTCTTTTCTCAGTAATCACAAAATATCAAACATATGCTTGTAAGACTGATTAAAAATAGACATATATCTATATAGAAGCACAGCTAACAGTGTACGACTCTATAAACCTGAAGTCCATAAATAAAGATAAATGGGAAAAACAAATGAAACGGTTTTGATTAGGATTCATTTATCAATGGATAATAACCAAAATTGATCATATTTATCATTAATACTGAATCAAGTATGGATATTATTTGCAATCCTATTTCTAATTTTCAATGTTAAAGAAATTACTTCAGAAAAGAGAACTCACTTCAGGTTATATGTATCATATTCAATGGAAGACTTTGGCACTGCAGAGATCATATAAAGAAATCCAAGATTTTCATTTTCACGTATTATTTTAATGATTTGCAAGGGATCACGGATGTTGGCTTTGACGACTTCTTCCCGGTCATGAAAAGTGTACTTGGGGAAGACTGAAGAGCTAGTCTTGTAGAGACCTCTTCTTCCAATACTGGTGCGCAGCAGTTTAGGAGGAGAGGGAGAGAACGTCTCAACAGAGGGCTGACGTATCTAAACAGAATCAATTTTTAGAAAAATGAACTTTTGCAAAAAAAAAAGCTATAAAAAAAGGGTCAAGTGACTGAGGGCTAATTATCATACTGTGTGACACATTTAGGACTCAGCGGCAAGCTTTTTGAATTAGAGATTTGCAAACTACTGTTAAGCAATGATAATCCTTCCCAGCATTTCCTCTCCAAATACCCACGGTTTCTATTACCTTCTTCTCTTCTTTAACTCAACCTTTATCACATAAAAATAACACCACTCTGGTGTGAATAGAAGCCCTCCACTCTCCTTGCTCAACTGCTCTGCAGTAGCTCTGTCTGGGACTTCCCACCCCAGGCTCCCAATCTGTTCTGACAACTTGGATGCTTCTCAATGAATGAAATCCTATTAAAAATTGTTTTGTTAAGGTGAGGGGTGGTTATGTCTAGAGTAGGGAACAGCAGTGGAATAACCTTTGAGAAGCAAGCATTACTTGTGTTAACTAATAATTGCTTATTCTGTTGAGCAGTGCTTCTCAAATTTAAATGTGCATAGTAATTACCTGGGGGTGTTGTTAAAATGCAGATTCTGACTCACAGATGGTTTGGAGTGGAAATCTGACACCAGCTCCAACCACCTTCAGCTGGCCTCTCTGATAGTACAGGGGCAATCAGCTTTAGAACGAAAGAATCACCATAAAGAAGATGCTTTGTTGAATAACTCATGTAAATATACAAACGATTTATTTACTGCCTGTTAGCATAGCTGATAGAGGTTGAGATTTCTGCGACTGATTTGCTACTACAACTCTGTGAAACAACTTTTCCCAAAAGTCCACAGGGATAATTGCTCTCAGTCTGTTGAATAGAAATGTCAGAGGAAGCCTGGAGAATTTCAGAGCCAGGTCTTGTACAAAGACTGAAGGAAACACACCTTTGAACTGAAAAGCAAAATGTATTTTTTCCACTTATAGGCTAGTGATGACAGCAATGGCACAAATTTCTTATAGGAGACAGCAGACAAACAAGCAAATACCTAGAACCAGCCAAAATGCACATTGCCTTATCTCAGTTTTGAAAACAAGGTATATATTTATTAGTTTCTGAGACTAAAGTCTCATAAAATAGGCATTCATAAAAAATGCAATTATTTTTCATTAACAACCTTTTCCTTTAATATCCTTTAAAAATTTTTACTGCATTCTAAGCGTCAAATTTCTTCAACGATAGGACAAAATATTTTCATCTGAGCATTTATTTCTAATTATGTCATTCAATGAGAAGATGTAATTTAATCTATGCATTCACATACATTCAGAACAGGGGGTAAGTGAGGCATTTCTTCATAAACTGTAGAATGCGTACAGTTCTGTCTTTGATGGGTGGTCAGTCCGATTTGACCGGGCAACACTGGAGTGCAAAAATCAGGACTGAGGCGCCAGGCCTCCAGGAACATTCCGCGAAATCAGAACAGCCTGAGACCAAGGGTCTGTAGTTTCCGGAAGCAAGTGATTTATTGGCTCATGAGCACGGGGCTCAGCCGAGTGACCTCAAAAGTCTGAGCCCTGAACAACAGGCAACCTTAGCTTTTATGGACTGTATTACATGCTAGAGATAAAGTAAGCTGAATATGGTGACCGGCAACATTAAAAGAAAAATAATTGGTTAGTTTAAAGCGTGAAGCGGGTTACAGAAGTAGATGAGCTGGTAAGGGAGGGGTCCCCATCCCAGGTGTCTTATCTTGCTTGCCTGCAGTTTCACCCGTTCCTGAAGGCTAGAAGAGGGGGTTTGGGGATTTTCCACAGAGGAGGCAGCCGAACAAGAGAAGGGGGTAGAGGCCTGCCTACTGTGAAGCCTGTTTGCTACATCTTCCTCGAATACCAGAAACATCCAACTTTGCGTCCTTCCTTTTTTATCTCTCCCTAAATCCTCACTGTTGCATTTCCATTCTAAACTGATTCCAAAAGATTAAATCCACAAAATGACCCTTTCCTCAGAATAAACAGACTTCTCTTTTTATGGGCAATAACCTCTTTCTTCCACATTTTCCTTCTACCTCTAAATCTTTACTGCATTCTTTGCTGTGTGACAACTACATCCAGGACACACAATCCACAACCTGACACTTCTTTTCGGCCCCCTACTTCCATTTCAGATGCCTATGTAATTTCTCTCCTTCAAATCCAAGACCTAAAAGCCCACTTTACACCAAACGAAATGATTTATGGGCAATCAGATCTCTCCTGGCCCTAACATTAGCTCGCTCTACTTCAGAGAAAGCACAGGAAGTGAGGCTGTACCCTCCCAGGCTTTATCATGACTTCATTCTCGCAGGATGACCTCACCCAAACCCATGGCAAGTTCCTGCAAGCTGCCAACTCTCTCCCATGCTCTACCTTACTGGCCTTCTGCTCATTCCTCTGAGCTTCGCCATACCCCACTAAGAGAGCTTTTCTTCCCCTGACGATCCCTCTTGCCACTGGGTATCAGCATCCCTCTATTCAGTCCTCCATCATTATGTACCATAAATTACCAACAAGATCTCCAATCACACCCCACTTTGCTATCTGCTCCACCTCTAGACTCTGAAATTTTTAAGGACTCTGCACGTCCTAGCAGAGTCCTCAGCCCGGTGTTTGAAACACAACTAACACTTAGGGAGCATCAGGGGGTCCCTCAATAAAAACCTCAGAGAAGTCGCAGTTCCACTGGTATTTTTTTTACTGTGGGCATGTCTTTGATATTTTCTACCGCCTTGTTACTTTCTTTAAATATCTTTGGGTACTCATATTAATACAAACTCTGGTGATTTTTCCTCTCAGCCTCTAATCACTTATTCCTTGTCAAACAATGTCTTCACTCTACATTCCTCATCAGTTACAAAATCTGTCTTTCTAGCTCGTTCAAGTCTCCATTTTATTGCCCTCACCAAGGTCTTCAAAGATTTACATTTTCTGGTAAAATTAATGAAAATTTCACACGAATCTTAAAGGCATTCATGAAACTAGTAAGTCTTCTTTCTTAACCTGCAAATGAAGGTCACAGGACACTGTACAGAAGTGAAAGTTTCCTTTATGATTTCCCTCTTCTGTCCAAGTTTTCCTTACATAAGAAGAACTGAGAAATATTGTATTTCCTAAACTCTTTATGCAAACTGATAGAAAAAGATTTGCTACTAGTCTCATGAATTAAAAGCACAGAAACAGAACTCAAGAAAAAAGAAATAAAAAAGCACAGTAACAATATTATATAAAACTAAAGTTAAATGAAAAGATTTAAATAATTATTTTAGCACTTTACCTGCTTTAGTTTCACATCATCTTGAGACACAAGAGACTGAGAAAATGATTCAGTGGAAGGCTGACTTTCTTCACTGACTGCAGGAGTTTTTAGGGTTCTGGAACTGATGAACTGAAATCGATTCTGTTGATATATGTATTCTGGCTGCTTACGGTCTTGGTAGATTTTTAGCACTGGCTTTGGGAATAAAGACATATGTTATCTTTTTAACGTAAGACAAATCTGTAAATTTGCTTTATTTGTCATTCCCTTTGCACTCCAACCCTGCTGGCAGTTCATTTCCTCCCTGGACTAATAGCCTACCCAGGCCACAACCTTGGCAGCAGCTACCACCTTTGGCTATGCCTTGCCTATGGCTTTACTAAGACTTTCCTATCTGGTTTCTGTTCATTTTCTACTATAAATGACCAGTGAGTGCTGCCAGGACAGAAAGAGCTCAGAGGCATGAAATCCCCACCATTCACTACCACTGCTCTTGTAGGAAGGAGGATACAAGCTTCCATCCTATCTGAAAGTCACCTGTCACTTCCCATTGTTGAAACTGATGGATCTAAAGAATGGTGGCATTATCTTTGGTTAATATAACTTTGACTTAAGCAATAAAATCTATCTTTTCATATGATAAGTTTAAATTCTGAGTTTAACACAACAGTTAATCTCTAATACACTGGAGTGAGGGTATTACTCACTCCCTTTAGAGGGAGTAGAAGCAAGAGCTGTTAAATTTCCAACTATGAGTAAGTTGCAATGGTTTTGGATAAAAATCCCTCTTAAGCCATTCATTGAAGAAAGGAAAAGAATAGCTGATGCTACAGAGATGGGGGGATCTCAACCATACAATAGTAATGAAAAAGAATAGAGACCTCTGCTGTGTAACAGCAATGAAAAGTTAAGGAAAGAAGACGAGGCAGTGTTGGTTTAGACAGAATGACGATACAGACCAAAATAATGATCTGCAGTAACAATCATAAGGTTAAGTGCACTTTTACAAAACCCTGCTCTGAAACTTACTGAAATAAACAAGGAAAGTTTAACTAAAATTAAGAAATGATACAACAACATATAAAAGCCAGATATAATTAGGATACAAGTGAAGGAACACCAGGAGGTAAACACATGACTATACCACTCCCCGCCCCACTACGCATTTGAAATCATATGCAGAATAACAAATTACCCTAAAAGTTGTAACAAATAGCTGATTTACCAGCAACAATGGAAATCATAAGAGAGTAGACTGAAAGTGTCACTTTAGAATTCTATGTTCAGTAAAACATCTTTCCAGAATTGAGGTTGGAATTGTAACTTATTTTCAAATTCTGAAATGCTGAGCTTCCTCTATGTATAGCCTGGTCATTCCATGGAACTTCGGCTATTTGTGTGACACCTGAGACTCAGAGCTAGAATTCTGCAGCTATGAAAGTCAGCATTACCCAACACAGTATTAAAACACTGAAAAAGCGATCAGACTTCAATAAGAGATATGAATGAAGCTGATCTGGGTAGCACTAAGGTAAAGCAGACTCACAGGTAAAGGATGATACTGACTGAATCTTAAAACTTCAACTTCTATTTGAGACCAAAGGAAAAGATGCTTATTTGGTGCAAAATCTATTATTTTTGGTAACACACTATCTAATCTAACTTGCATGGTAAGCTTATTCGAACACCATAATTACACGGACCCTTGAATAGGGAGTGTGATCTTGCTGGTTCATACAAGTTGATGTGATGCCCTGATGCATCCCAAAGTAAGATGGGCAGAAGACAAAACAGTATTATAAAGTCCCTTAGAGGGACTGGGGAGAAGGGTGGAAATATTAAACTTCCCCACCAGGGTAAGACCTGATATTTCTCACAAACATTGGGGACAGTGAATTTTATGGGACAGGCCTTTGATCTGGGGCTTGCCCTTATGAAACATATTCCTTCAAAGGAGAAGCTAAGCCTATTTACGATTATGCCTAAGAGTCATGCCCAGAGAACTTCTGTTGTTGCTCAGATGCGACTTCTCTTTCTAAGTCAACTCAGCAGGTAAACTCACTGCTCTCCTTCCTACGTGGGACATGACTCCCAGGGATGTAAATCTCTCCGGCAATGTGGGACATGGTTCCCAGGGATGAGCCTGGGCCTGGAATTGTGGGAATGAGAAAGACTTCTGGACCAAAAGGGGGAAGATAAATGAAATAAAGTTTCAGTGGCTGAGTGATTTCAAATAGAACTGAGAGGTCATTCTGGAGGTTATTTTTATGCAGTATATAGATATCCTTTTTCAATTTCTGGTATATTGGAGTAGTTAGAGGGAAATACCGGAAACTGTTGAACTGTAATCCAACAGCCTTGATTCTTGAAGATGCTGAATAACTATGGAAATTTTTTTTTTTTTTACATGGGCAGGCACCGGGAAACGAAGCCGGGTCCTCTGGCATGGCAGACAAGCGTCCTTGCCTGCTGAGCCACCGTGGTCCACCCACTATGGAACTTTTAAGGTGTAAATGTGAGAATGAAAAGCTTGTGACTAACACCCCCTTTATCCAGTATATGGGCAGATAAGTATGGAAAAAAAAGCCAAAGAATAAACAATAGGGGTGAAGAGGGGGTATGGGATGTTCTGGATGTTTTTTTTTTCCTTTTATTTTTATTCTTATATTTGTTGTTTCTGGAGAATGAAAATGTTCAAAAATCAACTATAATGATGAATGCACAGTTTTATGATGATACTGTGAACCACTGATTGTACACTTCAGATGATTATATCTCAAAAAAAAATCACTGAAGAAAAAAATTGAGGTAATAAAGACATTTTCAAATAAGAAAAAAAAGAAATCATTACCAGTATATTTGCAGTAAAACAAATTCAAAAACATTTACTTCAAGCAGAAGAAATGCAGGAAGGAATGAAAGCAGAAAAAATAAGGTAAACTCAAACAAATATCAGATGAATAAAGAATATAATAATATGTCTTAAGGAATTTAGAATATAGAAATTAAATAGATGAGAAATAGTATAAAAGGGTATAATCTGGGAGGAGGGTAAAGTTATTGATTAATATTGTACATGGATAATTTAAGGATGCATGTTGTAATTCCTAGTGTAACTACTAACAAAACAATAACAGAGTAGTTAAATTCCAACTTGTAATATGAAAAAAGCAATAAATAATTCAATGCAATAAAATACCGAAAAGAAACAGAGCAGGTTGGATACTTAGAAATCACAGAGGGTAAAGAAAGAATTAAATCTAAATATCTCAGTAGTTACAATAAATACAAGTGTACATACAAATGAGCTAAATGCAAGTTAAAAGACAATACTTGTCAGCACGGATATAAAAACAAATACCACTTTTTGTTATTCATAGGAGGTATATATATATATATAAACTATAAGAATACAGAAGGAGTGAAAAAGGATGAGGAAGTTAAATATGCAATTATCTGTGGAAAAAAAGGTGGTATAGCCATTTTGATATCAGACAAAATAAACTATTCACCCAAAGCATTAGGAGTGGAAGAGAAGATCACTTTATAATAATAAAAGGGTTCAATCCACCAGGAAAATAAGAATTTTAACTTTATATGCACCCAATAATATGGCCTCAAACATGTATAAAACAAATAAAATTGACTCAGAAATTGAGATAATTAAATCAAAATGTATATCTCTATACACCCATGTATATCTATAACAAAACAACATGATAAAGTTTCCCCCAAGTATCCCCAAATCCAAGCCGGCATTGACAAACTACCAAAAATCTACATGAGGATCTGGGCGAGAAGAAGCAGAAACAAGCATGGGGCACACAGAGAGTCCTGATAATCAGAGAATCCTAAAATTTCCAATACATGATCAATGGAAATTATGGCAGGAAAAACAGAGGAAAACAGTGGAAGCTAGGTGAGAGTTCTTCAACTTCCAATTCACCGTTGACTGAGGTAGAGTCTGAAAATGGTAAAATGGTCTCCATCTCATAAACTCTGAAGGGTAACAGAACAAAGTTCCATCCTGGGACAAAGCCCCACAGAGAAAAGGAACAGTTGGGAGAAGAATCTAATTCTGTGAGACAGACACAGTAGGACTGAAGGAAAGAAAAGGCCAGATAAACTTGTGGAAGGCAAAGAGGAAACAGGCTGCTGTGGTGTGAAGTTGTGTGTGCCCCCGCAGAACATGCTCATAAATCTAATCCATTCCTGTGGATGTGAACCCATTGTAATTAGGATCTTTTCATGAGGCTACTTCAGTTAGAGTGTATGTTTTCATTTGTAAGCTGCTGGAATACAATTAATCAGAAATGGAAAAGCTTTTTTTTTTAAAAAAAAAAGCTTTTTAAAAAAATTTATTTATTAATTTAAAAATTTAACAACTGAACTAAAACATCAACATATATAATCAGTAATTCACAATATCATCACTCAGTTGCATATTCATCATTTCTTAGAACATTTGCATCAATTCAGAAAAAGAAATAAAAAGACAATAGGAAAAGAAATAAAACGAACACAGAAAAAAAAAAAGATTATACATACCATACCCCTTGCCCCTCGCTTTCATTAGCATTTCATATTAAATTTATTTTAACATTTGTTCCCCCTATTATTTATTTTTATGGAACAGCTTTTTAAAAGGGAATTTATTAAGTTGCAAGTTTACAGTTCTAAAGTCATGAAAATGACAAGTTAAGGCACCAACAAGAGGTTATATTCTAGTTTGCATGCTGCTGGAATGCAATATACCAAAAAAGGAACGGCTTTTCAAAAGGGGAATTTATTAAGTTTCAACTTTACAGTTCTAAAGTTGTAAAAAATGTCCAAATTAAAGAAATTCTATTAAAATGTACAAATTAAGGCACCAGTAAAAGGTTACTTTCATTCAAGAAAGGCTGATGAAGTTCAGGGTTTCTCTCTTAACTGGAAAGGTACATGATGAACATGGTGATATCTGCTAGCTTTGTCTCCAAGCTTCTTATTCCATGAAGCTCCCCCAGGGGTATATTCCTTCTTCATTACAAAGTTCTCTGGTTGTGTGGGCTCTGCTGGTTCTTGTGTTTTCTTTCATGGCTCTCTCTCAATTTTCCAAAATGCTTCCTCTTTTAAAGGATTCCAATAAGGTAATCAAGACCCACCAGGAATGAGCAGAGTCACGTCTCTATCTAAACAAGTTAATACCCGCAATTGGGCAAGTCGCATCTCTATGGAGATAATCTAATCAAGGATCCAACATACAGTGCTGAATAGGGTTTAAAAGAAATGGTTGCTCCCACAAGACTGCCTTAGGATTAAAACATAGGCTTTTCTAGGGTGCATAATGCTTTCAGACAGGCACAGGTTACTTTCCTCAATAAAGGCTGATGCCGTCCAGCATAGCTCTGTCAGCTGGGATCTTTGAGTTCTGAATACCTGTGTCAGCTGGGAAGGCACATGGTGATGTCTGCTACCTTTCTCTTATTTCATAAAATTTCTCCAGGGGTGCCTTCCTTTGCATCTCCAAAGGTCTCTAGTTATGGAGACTCTGTTGGTTCTTTCCAAAATTGTTCCTTCTTAAAGGACTCCAGTAAGCAACCCCACCTTGAATGGGTAAAGGCATATCTCCATAGAAACCATCTAATCAAAGTTAGCAGCCACAATCAGATGGGTTACATCTCATGGAAACAATAAAAAAGATACCACCCAGAAATACTGAATGAGGGTTAAAGAGCATGGCTTTTCTGGGATACAGGACATTTTCAAACCAGCACACCTTCCTTTACCTCAATCAGGATGGATCTTAATCCTCCTACTGGAGTCCTTTGTAGGAGAATGAAATTTGGACAGAGAAAGAAAAAGCCATGGAAACAAGACACTGAAATCAATGAAACCCAGAAGAGAAGGGGCAGGCCAGGAGACACTGCCATGTACCTTGCAATGTGCAGAGAAGCCAAGGATCCCTGGCAGCCAGTGTTCTGGAAGAAAGCATCACCTTGATGATGCCTTGTTTTGGACATTTTTCCCAGTCCCAAAACCGGGAACAATAAATTCCCATTGCTTAAGCCAACACATTTCATGGTATATGCTTCGGTAGCCTAGGAAACTAAAACAGATTTTGGTACCATGAGAGTGAGATGCTGCTATTGCAAATAAAAAATGTGGAATGGCTTTGGAATTGGGCAATGGACAGAAGCTGGAAGAACTTAGTGAGGTGCTTGACAAAAAAGCCTAGCAGACTGCATTGAAGAGACTGTTGGATGCTAAAGGTATTTTCATGAGATCTTAGAAGGAAATGATTAATGTGCTGTTGGAAACTGGAGGAAAGGCAATCCTAGTTTTAAAGCGGAGAGAACTTGGGGAAATTAAGTTCTGATGTTGCAAAGACAGTAGAAATTGAGAGTGATGATCTCGGTTAGACATTTAGCTGAGGAGCTTTCCAGACTAAATGTGGAAATGCAGGCTGATTTCTCCTAGCAGCTTACAGTAAAATACGAAAGGAGAGGATAAACTGAGAACTGAACTCCTGAGCATAAAGAAACCAAAAACTGATGTTCTGGAAAACACAGTGTTTTGGGGAAGTGAGTCCCCAGAGAATAGTGCTCCATGTGAGGGTTTAACTGAACATGGAACCAGCTAGCCATTTTAATGCAAGTCAGAATCAGAAATGCAGCTATCCAGGAAGGGTATGCGGAAAACTCTTCCATCTGATGGTTTGGACTCCTGTGTACTACATGCAACACCACAAGTTTTTTGCATGATTTGTACGAACAAAATCACTGTCAGCCCAGACTAAAATGGACAGAGAAGGGCCAAATTCAAGGAAAAACTACTTCACGGGCAGAAATGAAGGAGCTGAGATCTGAATGGAAGACATCTATTGGGCCAAGGGAGAGAGGGCCCACAGGTGTGTGGAAAGAGTGAGTCTGTCCCAGGATTTGGAGACGGTGGACCTTCTATCTCATCGTTCAGGAAGAGTGTTGCCACTCCAGCATCCTGAGGGTGCATATTGTGCCTCAGGGATTACAAGGTGTCTGGCCACTACTCCAACATTTGGAGAGGGTAGAGCCTTTACCCCAGTGTTTTGGGAGAGCATGACCACTGTCCAAACACTTGGAAGGGGTAGGGATGCCACTTCATCAGGCCCAGAAGACAAAACATCATTCCATAGATGACTCTCAGACTTGAAATCTAATGGAGTTTGTCCTTCTGGGTTTCAGAATTATTTGGGACCTGTGACCCTTGTTTTCCTTCTAATTTCTCCCTATTGGAATGGGAATGTTTATTTCATATCTGTTCCTCCATTGTATATTGAAAGTAAAAAACATATTCAAGAAGCACAATGTATTCCAAACAGAATAAATCCTAACAGATCTACTCTGACACATACACCAATCAGAATGTAAAACACCAAAAATAGAAAGCAGCAGGAGAAAAGCAATTTGTCACATACAAGGGAACCACAATAAGATTAAGGGCAGATTTCTCATCAGAAACCATTGAGGAGAGAAGGTATGAAATAGTTAAGATACTGAGATTCAGAGAGAGCAGAGAATGCTGCAGCACCACAAAGCAGAGTCCATGAGCCAGCAACCTTTGGAGATGAAGAAGGAAAGTGCCTCCCGGGGAGCTTCTTGAAGTAGGAAGCCAGGAGAGAAAGCTAGCAGATGATGCTGTATTTGCCATGTGCCTGTCCAGCCGAGAGAGGAGCCCTGACCGTGTTCACCATGTGCCTTTCCAGATGAGGGAGAAACCCTGAACTTCATCGGCCTTCTTGAACCAAGGTATCTTTCCATGGATGCCTTTGATTGGACATTTCTATAGACTTGTTTTAATTGGGACATTTTCTCGGCCTTAGAACTGTAAACTTGCAACTTATTAAATTCCCCTTGTTAAAAGCCATTCCGTTTTTGGTATATTGCATTCCGGCAGCTAGCAAACTAGAACAGATTTTGGTACCGGAGAGTGGGGTGCTGCTGCTGCAGTTTGCAAATACCAAACATGTTGGAACGGCTTTTTAAATGGATATGGGAAAGATTCTGGAAGAGTTGTGAGAAGCTTGATAGAGAAGGCCTAGAAGGCTTTGGAGAGACTGTTGGTAGAAATGTGGCCTCTAAAGATACCTTTGATGAGGCCTTAGAAAGAAATGAGGCACGTGTTATTGAAAAGTGGAAGGAAGGTGATCCTTGTTTTAAAATGGCAGATAATCTGGCAAAGTTGACTAATGGTATTGGCTGAAAGGCAGATTTTAAAAGCCATGAACTTGGATATTTAGTAGAAGAGATCTCTAAATTAAATGTCGAAAGTGCAGTCTGGTTTCTCCTTGCGGCTTATAGTGAAATGCGACAGGAAAGAGATAAGCTGAAAACTGAATTCTTGAGTAAAAAGAAACCAGAAGTTGAGGTCCCAGAAAATTCTGGGCCTACAGAAAGGGAGACTACAGAGTATAGTGTGGATTTAACCAAATGTGGAACCAGCCAGCCATTTCAGAGAAAGTCAGGATCGGACATGGAGTTATCCAGGAAAGATTTGTGGAAACTTCTTATGTCTAATGGGCATGATCCAAGGCTACTGCATAGAAAGCCAATGAGAGTACTGTGGGACCTGTATAAACAGAGCTGCTGCCAGTCTGGACTGAGGGGTTCAGAGAAGGGACACATTGGAGGAAAAACAACTTCAGAGGCAAAACTGTGGAGGCTGAGGTCTGAAGTCAGGAAGCCTCGGGCCAGGAGAGTGGACCCACCCAAGCCCGTGGAGAGGGTGAGTTTGCCCCAAAGGCAGAGAATGGGCCTTCCATCTCGTTGCAGTGGGAGAGTCATGCCGCCTCAGGTCTTGGAGAGAGTGAAGCACGTTCCTTGGGGTTTGGGGAGAGCCTGGCTGCCACCACATGGAGGGGTTGAGCGTGTGCCCCGTAGATGGCAGAGAGCCCGGGTGCGGCCCCAATGCTTGGAGAGGGTGGAGCCGAGAGAAAGGTGGTCTCCCCAATATCTCCCAAGGTTGCATTCAGAGAGAGGCAGGCGTAGGCATTTGGAAAGGGTGGGACTGCCACTTTCTAAAGCCCTGAGGATAAATGACTCTCAGACTTTGAACTCTAATGGACTTTGCCCTGCGGGTTTTCGAAACTGTATGGGTCCAGTGACCCCTGTGTTCCTTCCTCCCTATGGAAATGTGTCTATGTATCCTGTGAATGTTCCTTCTTTGTATGTTGGCAGCAAATAACTTGTGAATGAGTTTTCAAAGGTCCAGAGCAAATGGAGAGAATTTTGCCTTAGGACAGACCATGCCTGTAACTGACTTGATGAGATTTTATACTGTCTCTAATTTTGTACTTCATTGTATTGCTACTGAAAGGTTTAAGGCTTCTGATATTATTATGAAATTAATGTATTTTGTATATGTGAAAAATATGTCTTTTTTAGGGGCCAGAGGGTGGAATGTGCTGGTTTGAAAGGAAGTATGCCCCCTAAGAAAAGCCATGTTTTGATATAAATCCCATTTCTAAAAGGTAGAATAATCCTTATTCAATACTGTATATTTGAAACTGTAATGAGATCATCTCCCTGGTTGATGAGATTTAGTTAAGAACGGTTGTTAAACTGGATTAGGGGATGACATGTCTCCACCCATCTGAGTGGGTCTTGATTAGTTTTGGAGAATGAGAGATTCAGAGAGAGCAGAGAATGCTGCAGCACCACAAAGCAGAGTCCATGAGCCAGCAACCTTTGGAGATGAAGAAGGAAAGTGCCTCCCGGGGAGCTTCTTGAAGTAGGAAGCCAGGAGAGAAAGCTAGCAGATGATGCTGTATTTGCCATGTGCCTGTCCAGCCGAGAGAGGAGCCCTGACCGTGTTCACCATGTGCCTTTCCAGATGAGGGAGAAACCCTGAACTTCATCGGCCTTCTTGAACCAAGGTATCTTTCCATGGATGCCTTTGATTGGACATTTCTATAGACTTGTTTTAATTGGGACATTTTCTCGGCCTTAGAACTGTAAACTTGCAACTTATTAAATTCCCCTTGTTAAAAGCCATAAAAAAAAAAAGAAATAGTTAAGATACTGAAAGGGAAAACTACAAGCCAAGAATTCTCTATCTGGCAAAACTGTCCTTCAAAAGTGAGGAAGAATTTAAAATATTCACAGATAAACAGAAATTGAAAGATTTGTCAACAAAAGACTGCCCTACAAGAAATACTAAAGTGAATTCTGCAGGCAGAAAGGAAAATACAGGAGAGAGAGGCTTGGAACAGAGTGTAGAAATGAACATTATAGATGGGTCATATGTTTCTTTTTATCCATCGTGCCATGACTGGGGAGTTTAATCCATTAACATTCAATGTTACTAATATAAAGGCAATACTTATTTCATCCATTTTATCCTTTGGTTTTTATTTGCCGTATCTTATTTTTGTCTCTCTTTTTACCCTTTTAGTTACCCTTATTGATAATGTCCATCTATATGTCATCTACAAGAGTGTCACCTTAGAGTCTTAGATCCAAAGACACAAATAAGTTGAAAATGAAAATCCAGATAAAGATATTCCACATAAACAAGAAACAGAAAAAAGCTGGGGTAGCTATATTAATATTGGACAAAAGAGACTTTAACTGTAAAAAATTGTCCCCCAAGAATTCTCTATCCACCAAAGCTACCTTTCAAAAATGAGGTAGAGTTTAAAATATTCACAGATAAACAGAAGCCGAAAGAACTCATTAATAAGAGGACCCTACAAGAATTACTGCTGGATGAAAAGAAAACACAGAAAAGAGAGGTCTGGATGAGGATACAGAATTGGAAGAATATTAGTACAGGTAACTTAAAGGACACAAAGAGGGAAAAAAAATAGATCTGACAAATAAAAACCAAAGGATAAGATGGGTGAATCAAGAACTATCTTTATTATCGCTTCTCGGTCTTTTGGCTAAGATCAAGTGTAGTATCTGTTCTTATTTGTTTAATATCTGATACGTCCTCTATATGAGGACAATATATTAAATGGATTTTTGGAGTTGGGAGATGAAATAGGAGCTTGCTCCATCTACTCCACGCATTGAGCTGGTATTGCAGTATTTCCAGGAACGGTGCACCCCCCTCAGGGGAATAATAAATGTATAAAAAGTTAAAAAAAAAAAAAAAAGAACTATCTTTACAGTAATTAACTTTCAATGTTAATGGATTTAACTCCCTAATCAAAAGACATATCTTGGGAGGATAGATTAGAAAATATGATCTCTATATATGCTGTTTACAGGACATTCACCTTAGACCCAAAGATGCAAATAGGCTGAAAGAGAAAGGATGGAAAAAGATATTCTATCAAGTAGTAATAAAAGAAAGCTAGGGTAGCTATACTAATATCAGACAAAATAGATACTAAATGAAAAACACTATGAGATAAAGAAGGACACTATATAGTAATAAAAGTGGCAATTCAACAAGAAGAAATAATAACCATAAATATCTATGCTCCTAATAAAGGGGTCCCCAAGCACACGAGGCAAACACTGGCAAAGCAGAAGGGAGTAATAGACAATGCTACTATAATAGTGGTAGACACTTCAATATGCTATGCTCTTGAATAGACAGAACAACTACACAGAAGACCAGTAAGGAAACAGAGAATCTAAATAATATGGTAAATGAACTAGATGTGACAGACATATATAGAACACTGCATTCCAAAACAATAGGACACACATTCTTCTCAAGAGTTTGTAGAACATTCTCAAGGATAGACCATATGCTGGGGCAGAAAAAAACAGGTATTAATACATTTAAAAAGATTGAAATTATACAAAGTATTTTCTCTGATCATAATGGAATCAGGCTGGCAATAAATAACAAATAGAGAACAGAAAATACACAAATATATGGAGATTAAACAGCACGTTCAAACAGTTAGTTGACCAAAGAAGAGATTGTAAAGGAAATTAGTAAATATCTCAAGACAAATGAAAATGAGAACACAACATATCAAAATTTATGGGATGCGGGAAGGCAGTGCTCAGAGGGAAATTTATAGCCCTAAATGCCTACATTACAAAGGAATAAAAAGCTAAAATCAATGACATAACTGAACAACTGGACAAACTGGAGAAAGAACAACAAACTAATCCCAAAGCAAGCAGAAGGATAGAAATAACAAATATTAGAGCAGAAATTCATGAGATGAAGATTTAAAAAAATACAATCAATAAAATCAAAAGATGGTTCTTTGAGAAGATCAATAAAATCAACAAACTCTTAGCTAGACTGACAAACATGAAAAGAAAGAAGTTGCAAATAAATAAAATCAGAAACAAGAGGGGGCCATTAGCAAGGACCCTGAAGAAATAATAAAGATCATAAGAGGTTACTATGAACAACTGTATGCCAACAAAATGGGCAACTTAGATGAAATGGACAACTTCCTAGGAATACACAAACAGCCCACACTGACTTGAGAAGAAATAGACCTTAACAAATCAATCACAAGTAAAGAGATCAAGACACTCATCAAAAACCTACCAACAAAGACAGACCTAGGACCAGCCAGACAGCTTCATAGGTGAGTTTTACCAAGCATTTCAAGAAGAATTAATACCATTCCTGCTCAAACTCTTCAAAAAAATTGGAGAGGGAACACTACCTAACTCATTCTATGAAGCCAAGTTTACCCTGTTACCAAAGACAGATAATGACACTTCAAGAAAAGAGAACTTCAGATCAGTATCTCTAACGAATATAGATGCAAAAATCATCAACAAAATATGTGCAAATTAAATCCAACAAAATATTAAAAGAATTATACAGCATGATCAAGTAGATTTTTTCCAAATATACAAGGGTGGTTCAACACTACAAGATCAATGTAATATACCACATTAAAAAATTAAAAGGGAAAACCACATGATCATCTCAATTGATGCATAAAAGGTATTTTGACAAATCTCAGCTTCCTTTCATGATAAAAAAAAGGTAGGAATCAAAGGAAACTTCCTCAACATGATAAAGGACATACATGAAAAACCACAGCTAATATCATATGCAACGACAAGAGACTGACAGTTTTTGCTCTAAGATTGGGAACTAGACAGGATGTTCACTGCCACCACGGCTATTCAAAATGGTGCTAGAAGTTCTAGCTAGAGCAATTATGCAAGAAAAAGAAATTAAAGGCATCTAAATTGGCAAGAGGTAAACCTGTTGTTATTTTCAGATAATACAATTTTATATTTAGAAAATCTGGGGAAAAAATGACAGCAAATCTACTTGAGCTAATAAGCACATTCAGCAAAGTGGTGGTGTTCTAGTTTGCTAGCTGCTGGAATGCAATGTATCAGAAACAGAATGGCTTTTAAAAATGAGAACTTAATAAGTTGCTAGTTTACAGTTCTAAGGCCGAGAAAATGTCCCAATTAAAACAAGTCTATAGAAATGTCCAATCTAAGGCATCCAGGGAAAGATACCTCAGTTCAAGAAGGCCGATGAAGTTCAGGGTTTCTCTCTTAATTGGAAGAGCACAGTCAGAGTTTCTCTCTCATCTGGAAAGGCACTGGTGAACACGGTCAGGGTTCCTCTCTCATATGGAAGGACCCATGGCAAACACGGTATCATCTGCTAGCTTCTTCTCTCCTGGCTTCCAGTTTCATGAAGCTCCCCGGGAGGCATGTTCCTTCTTCATCTCCAAGGGTCGCTGGCTGGTGGACTCTGCTTCTCGTGGCTATGTCATTCTGCTCTGCTCTCTCTGAATCTCTCATTCTCCAGAATGTTTCCTCTTTTATAGGATTCCAGAAACTTATCAAGACCCACCCTAATGGGTGGAGACATGTCATCACCTAATCCAGCTTAACAACCACTCTTGATTAAATTAATCTCTAGGGAGATGATCTAATTATAGTTTCAAGTGCTGAATAGGGATTATTCTGCCTTTATGAAATGGGATTTAGATTAAAACATGGCTTTTCTAGGGAACATACATCCTTTCAAACCAGCACAGGTGGGATACATGAACACACAAAAAATTAGTAGTGTTTGTATATACTACTAATGAGCTATCCAAGGAGGTAATCAAGAAAAAACTGTATTTACAATAGCACCTAAATTAATCAACTATCTAGTAAACCTAATAGTTTTCAAGGTGCTGGAATGCAATATGCCAGAAACAGAATGGCTTCTAAAAGGGGGAATTTATTAAGTTGCAAGTTTACAGTCGTAAGGTCATGAAAATGTCAAATTAAGGCAAGGCTATAAAAATGCCCAAATTAAAGCATCCATGGAAAGATACGCAGGTTCAACAAAACCAATGACGCTCAGGGTTTCTCTCTCAGCTGGAATGGCACATAGCAACATCTGCTAGCTTCTTTCCAGGAATCTTCAACAGCTTTCCCAGGCTCTGTCCATTCTGTTGACTCTGTCAGTTCTGGAGGCATTAAAACTTTTTCCAAAATGGTTCCTTCTTAAAGGGCTCCAGTAAGTAACCTCATCTTGAATGGGTAGAGACACGTCTCCATGGAAACAATAAAAATGATCCTACCCAGCAATACTGAATGAGGATTAACAGACATGACTTTTCTGGGGTTCATAAGATATTCAAACTGGCACATTCCACCCTTTGAAGCCCCAAAAGACACGTTCTTTCCAAATGCAAGATACATTCATTCCATAACAATATCAGAAAGCCTTAAACCATTTCAGTAACAATACAAATACAATACAAAGTCAGAAACAGTATAAAATCTCATAAAAGTTAGCTACAGGCCTGGGCTGTCCTAAGGCAAAATTCTCCTCTGGCTCTGGACCTGTTAAATTCAGAACAAGTTATCTGCTATCAATATACAAAGGAGGGACAGTCATAGGATATATATTCCCATTTCCATAGGGAGAAATTGGGAGGAACACAGGGGTCACAGGACCCAAACAGTTCTGGAAACCCACAGGGCAAACACCACTAGATTTCAAAGTCTGAAAGTCATTTGTCCTGGGGGTTTTGAAAAGCAGCAGTACCACCCTTTCTAAGGGCCTATGCAGCGGCCTGATTCTATCCAAATGCAACCCTGGGAAACATTGGGGAGATAACCTTTTTCTTGGCTCTACCCTTTCCAAGCATCAGGGTCACACCTGGGCTCTCTGCCACCTCTGAGGCACATGTTCAACCCCTCCAGAATAATGGGTGGTAGCCAGGCTCTCACCAATCCCCAAGGAATGTGCTCAACCTTCTCCAAGGCCTGAGGCGGCACAACTCTTTCACTGCAATGGGGTAGAAGACCCACCCTCTGCCTTTGAGGCAAACACCTTTTCTAAGTGCTTGGGTAGGTCCGTTCTCCTGGCCCGTGGTTTCTTCACTTCAGACCTTAGCTTCCATAGTTCTGACTCTGAAGTTATTTTCCCTCCAGTCTCTCCCTTTTCTGCCCCTCTTAGTTGAACACTGGCAATGGTTTAATTTACACAGATCCCACAACACTCTTGTTGGTTTCCCATGTAATAGGCTAGGATCATGCCCATCAGACAAAAGGACTTTCCATAAATCTTTTCTGGATAACTCCATCTCCAATCCTAGCTTTTTCTGAAACAGTTGTGTGGTTCCACATTTGGTTAAATCCTCACGTGCGGCACTATTCTCTGGGCTCTCCCTTTCTGGAAGCCCAGAATTTTCCAGACCATCAATTTCTGGTTCCTTTATACCCAAGAGTTCAGTTGTCAGCTTTCCTCTTTTCTCTCATTTACTATAAGCTTCAAGGAGCAGCGAGACTGCATTTACCACATTTAACTTGGTAATTTCTTCTGCTAAATATCCAAGTTCGTAACTCTCAAATTCTGCCTTTCATCTACAAAGAATCCCTTCCTTCCCATTTGGAATGACACATTTATCATTTCTGTCTAAAGCTTCATTGTAAGTATCTTTAGAGTCCACATTTCTACCATGAGTCTCTTCAAAGCATTCTAGGCATTCTCTAGTGGCTTCTCACAACTCCACGAGAATTTTCCCCTTATCCATTTAAAAAGCTGTTTCAACATTTTGGTATCTACAAACCACAGCAGCACTCCACTTCTCCAGTACCAAAATCTATTATAGTTTGCAAGCTGCCAGAATGCGATACACCAGAAACAGAACAGCTTTTAGAAAGGGGAATTTATTAAGTTGCAAGTTTACAGTTTTAAGGTCATGAAAATGCCCAAATTAAGGCAAGGTATAAAAATGAACAAACTAAGACATCCACGGAAAGATAGCTTGGTTCAACAAAACCACTGATATGCAATGTTTTTCTCTTAGCTGGAACAGCACATGGTGACATCCACTAAGATTCTCTTCAGGAATCTTCAACGGCTTCCCTGGGACTCTGTCTGTTCTGTTAGCTGTTAGTTCTGGTGGTTCTAAAGCTTTTTACAAAATGGTTCCCTCTTAAAGGGCTACAGTAAGAAAGTCCACCTTGAATGGGTGGAGACATATCTCCATGGAAACCATCTAATCAAAAGTTACCACCCACAATTGATGATATGTGAATAAAACTGCTTACAAATGAACAAAGAGAAACAAGTGCTAGAGAAAACATGGAGAAAGAGATGTACCTATTCACTGTTGGTAGGGAAATGTGAGGTACAGCCCTTTGGAGGGTAGTTCAGTGGTTCCACAGGAGGCTAGGGGTGGGTTTGCCTGAAACCCTGTTGCTCAGTATATACCTGGAGAAGCTGAGGGTGGGGGGCATGAATGGACAATGGTGTTTCTAACGGCAGTGTTCTCAAGTCACAATGAATGGAGGTGGTCTAAGAGTATAATGATTGAGGAATGGAAGGGGGAACTATGGTATATAAGCCAATGCTACTGAACTACCACAAAAAGGAATGAAGTTGTGAGGCATATAATTAGGTGAATGAACTTTAAGAGATGTATGATGAAACATTAGGAACAAAAGGACAAATATTATCATGCCTCAATCATATGGACTAACTATAATATAAAAATTCAGTGAACTAAAGTCAAGAGCATGGATTATCAGTTTGGGCTTACTGTAAAGGGTCTAGACTGTAAGCTCCTATAGCAGTCACATATATTCAGGAGGTATAACTGTTAATTCTAAATTTTGAGATACTGAGCTATTTGTATATAAACATGGTCTTTTCCTAGAAACTTCAGCTATTTATGTGACACGTGAGGCTCAGAGTTAGAGCACTGAAGCTATAAAGTCAACAGTACCCTACAGAGGAACTGTTGAAAAAGTGTTCAGACATCAAGTAGAAATATGAATGAAGTTGATCTGGATAGGACTAAGGTATATTAGAAGACCGAGTAAAGGATGATATCACCGTATTTTAAAACATCAACTCCTGTGTGAGACTAAAGAGACAAATATTTATTGGGCACAAAATTTATATTTTGGGTAGTATGTTTCCTAATTTAACATGTATGGTCAGTTTAGTTGAACACCATAGTACATGTAATCTTGAATAGGGCATGAGATTTTATTGGTTTGTCCAGGTTAGGGTGACACCCTAATAAATCCCAGAGTGATGTGGGCAGTGAATAGGGAAATATTTGCAAAGTTCCCTTGGGGGAATGGGGATAAAGGCAGAAATATTCAACTTTCCCACTTGGAGAATTTCTGATATTCTCACAAGCAGTGGGGACAACCAAATCAATGGGCTGAGCCCTTAATATTGGGGTTTGTGCCTATGAAACTTATTCCTGCAAAGGACAGGCCAAGCTATTTATAATTGTGTCTGCAAGTCACCCCCAGAGAACTTCTTATGTTGCTCAGATGTGGCCTCTCTAAGCCAACTCAGCAGGTGAACTTACAGCCCTCCGTCCTATGTGGGACATGACTCCTGGGGATATAAATCTCTCTGGCAAGAAATCCCGGGGTAAGCCAGGATCCAGCATCAAGAGATTGAGAAAGCTTTCTTAACCAAAAGGGGGGAAGAAAGAAGACAAAATAAAGTTTCAGTGGCTGGGAGATTTCAAACAGAGTTGAGAGAGTATCTTTATGAATTATATAGATATACCTTTTTAGCTTATGGTGTGTGTTAGATTCAGTTGTCAACTTGGCCAGGTGAGCATACCTAGTCTTGTTGCTGCAGACATAAGCCAATGGTACGTGAACCTCATTTGTTGCTAATTACATCTGCAGTAGGCTAGGAGGCGTGTCTGCTGCAATGAGTGACGTTTGATTTAATTGGCTGGTGCTTAAATGAGAGAACACAATGTAGCACAGCCTAAGCAGCTTGGCATTCCTCATCTCAGCACTCGCAGCTCAGCCCAGGCCTTTGGAGATGCAGAAAGAAGTCACCCCGGGGAAAGTTGTTGGAACCCAGGGGCCTGGAGAGAAGACCAGCAGAGACCATCTTGTGCCTCCACGTAAGAAAGAAAAGTTAGCTGCCTTTCCTCTGAAGAACCAACAAAATAAATCCCCTTTTATTAAAAGCCAATCCATCTCTGGTATGTTGCATTCCGGCAGCTAGCAAATCAGAACATGGTGTATTAGAGTAGCTAGAGGGAAGTACCTGAAACTGTTGAGCTGTGTTCAAGTAGGCCTGTTTCTTGAAGATGACTGTAAAATGATAGAGCTTTTAAAATGTGACTGTGTGATTATGAAAACCTTCTTTCTGATGCTCCTTTTATCTAGGGTATGGAAAGATGAGTGAAAAATATGGATAAAAAATAAACAAATAATAAGGGGGCCAAAGGTTAAAATTAATTGGGTAGATGGAGATCTAGTGGTAAAGGGGGTAGAATATGAGTTTTTTTCTTTTTATTTCTTGTTCTGGACTGATGCATATGTTCAAAAAATGATCATGGGTGGCAAATACACAATTATGTGATGAGATTGTGAGCCACTGTACACCATGTATGGAATGTTTGTTTGTTAAGATTTATCAATAAAAATAGATAATTTAAAAAGTTACCACCCACAATTGGGTGGGTCACATCTCCATGGAAACAATCAAAGATTATACCAGCAATATTGAATAAGGATCAATGGACAAGGCTTTTCTGAGGTACACAACAGTTTTCAAACTGGCCCACCAAGGATGTAAAGGACTTATACACAGAAAACTAAATAACATTGCTAAAAGAAATAAAAGAAGACCTGAATAAATAGAAAAACATTCTGTGTTCATGGATTGGAAGTTTCCAGTTCTATCCAAATTGATCTACTGATTCAATGTAGTACCAATCAAAAGTCCAACAGACTACACTGAAGTATGGAGAAGCTAATTATCAATTTTATTTGGAAGGGCAGAGGGCCTCAAATAGCCGAAAGCATCTTGACAAAGAAGAATGAAGTAGGAGGTATCGTGCTTCCAGACTTTAATATACCTTTTCAGTTTATGGGGTATTGGAGTGGCTAGAGAGAAGTACCTGAAACATATAAAGCCACAGTGGTCAAAACAGCAGAGTACTAGCATAAAGACAGACATACTGATCAATGGAATCAAATTGAGAGCTCAGAAATAGATGCTCAGATCTATGGTCAGTTGATTTTTTGAAAAAGCTCTCAAGTCCACTCAATTGGGGCAGAACAATCTCTTCAATAAACGGTCTTGGGAGAACTGGATATCTATAACCAAAAGAATGAAAGTGGACCACTATCTCACATGCTATCCAAAACTTAACTCAAAATGGATCAAAGACCTAAACATAAGAACAAGTATCATAAAATTCCTAGAAGAAAATGTAGGGAAACATCTTCAAGATCTAGTGATAGGCAGTAATTTCTTAGACTTTACACCTAAAGCAAAAGTAATGAAAATAAATGTAAACTCCTCAATCAAATACTTCATTGTTTCGAAGGACCTTGTCGAAAGGGTGTAAAGGCAACTGGCTCAATGGGAGAAAATATTTGGAAACCACATCTGATAATGGTTTGATATCCAGTATATATAAAGAAATCCTCCAACTCAACAATAAAAAGATATCCTACAACTTAATAATAAAAAGACAAGCAATCCAATTTAAAAATGGGCAAAGGACATGAAAAGACACTTCTCCAAAGATGAAATACAGCTGGCTAAGAGGTACATGAAAAGATTCTCAGCTTCACTAGCTACTAGGGAAATGCAAATGAAAACCACAATAAGTTATCATCTCACACCTACTAGAACGGCCACTATTAAACAAGAAGGAAACTACAAGTTGGGGAAGATATGGAGAAACTGGAACACTTATTCACTGCTGGTGGGAATATGAAATGGTACAGTCATTACGAAGGACAGTTTGGTGGTTCCTCAGGAGCCTAAGTATAGAGCTGTATTGTGACCTGGCTATCCACTACTCGGGATCTACCCGGAAAATCTGAAAGCAGGTGTGCTGGTTTGAAAGGAAGTATGCCCCCTAAGAAAAGCCATGTTTTAATATGGATCCCATTTCTTAAATTTAGAATAGTCTCTATTCAATGCTGTGTATTTGGGACTGTGATGGGATCATCTCCCTGGTTGATGAGATTTAGTTAAGAATGGTTGTTAAACTGGATTAGGGGACGACATGTCTTCACCCATTTGAGTGAGTCTTGATTAGTTTCTGAAGTCCTATAAAAGAGGAAACATTTTGGAGAATGAGAGATTCAGAGAGAGCAGAGAATGCTGCAGCACCACGAAGCAGAGAGTCTACCAGCCAGCGACCTTTGGAGATGAAGAAGGAAAACGCCTCCCGGGGAGCTTCATGAAACAGGAAGCCAGGAGACAAAACTAGCAGATGACACCGTATTCGCCATGTGCCCTTCCAGCCAAGAGAGAAGCCCTGACTGTGTTCGCCATGTGCCATCTCACTTGAGAGAGAGAGCCTGAACTTCATCGGCCTTCTTGAACCAAGGTATCTTTCCCTGGATGCCTTTGATTGGACATTTCTATAGATTTGTTTTAATTGGGACATTTTCTCGGCCTTAGAACTGTAAACTTGCAACTTATTAAATTCCCCTTGTTAAAAGCCATTCCGTTTCTGGTATATTGCATTCCAGCAGCTAGCAAACTAGAACAGATTTTGGTACCGGAGAGTGGGGTGCTACTGCTGCAGTTTGCAAATACCAAACATGTTGGAACGGCTTTTTAATTGGATAAGGGGAAGATTCTGGAAGAGTTGTGAGGAGCTTGATAGAGAAGGCCTAGAATGCTTTGGAGAGACTGTTGGGAGAAATGTGGACTCTAAAGATACCTCTGATGAGGCCCTAGACAGAAATGAGGCACGTGTTATTGTAGACTGGAAGGAAAGTGAGCCTTGTTTTAAAATGGCAGATAATCTGGCAAAATTGACTCGTGGCTTTGGCTGGAAGGCAGATTGTAAAAGCCATGAACTTGTATATTTAGCAGAAGAGATCTCCAAATTAAGTGTTGAAAGTGCAGCCTGGTTTCTCCTCACAGCTTATAGTGAAATGCGAAAGGAAAGAGATAAGCTGAGAACTGAACTCTTGAGTAAAAAGAAACTAGAAATTGAGGTCCTGGAAAATTCTGGGCCTACAGAAAGGGAGACTCCAGAGTATAGTGCCCTGAGTGTGGATTTAACCAAATGTGGAACCAGCCAGCCATTTCAGAGAAAGTCAGGATCGGATATGAAGTTATCCAGGAAAGATTTGTGGAAACTCCTTGTGTCTGATGGGCATGATCCAAGACTACTGCATAGAAAGCCAACGAGAGTGCTGTGGGATCTGTATAAACAGAGCTGCTGCCAGTCTGGACTGAGGGGTTCAGAGAAGGGACACATTGGAGGAAAAATAACTTCAGAGGCAAAACCGTGGAGGCTGAGGTCTGAAGTCAAGAAGCCACGGGCCAGGAGAGCGGACCCACCCAAGCCCATGGAGAGGGTGAGTTTGCCCCAAAGGCAGAGAATGGGCCTTCCACCTCATTGCAGTGGAAGAGTCATGCCGCCTCAGGCCTTGGAGAGGGTGAAGCACGTTTCTTGGGGTTGGGGAAGAGCCTGGCTGCCACCACATGGAGGGGTTGAGCGTGTGCCCCGGAGATGGCAGAGAGCCCGGGTGCGGCCCCGATGCTTGGAGAGGGTGGAGCCGAGAGAAAGGTGGTCTCCCCAATATCCCCCAAGGTTGCATTCAGAGAGAGGCAGGCGTAGGCATTTGGAAAGGGTGGGACTGCCACTTTCTAAAGCCCTGAGGATAAATGAGTCTCAGACTTTGAAATCTAATGGACTTTGCCCTGCGGGTTTTCGAAACTGTATGGGTCCGGTGACCCCTGTGTTCCTTCCTCCCTATGGAAATGTGTCTATGTATCCTGTGAATGTTCCTCCTTTATATGTTGGCAGCAAATAACTTGCTATGAGTTTTCAAAGGTCCAGAGCAAATGGAGAAAATTTTGCCTTAGGACAGACCATGTCTATAACTGACTTGATGAGATTTTATACTGTCTCTAATTTTGTACTTCATCGTATTGCTACTGATAGGTTTAAGGATTTCTGATGTTGTTATGAAATTAATGTATTTTGTATATGTTGAAAACATGTCTTTTTTAGGGGCCAGAGGGTGGAATGTGCTGGTTTGAAAGGAAGTATGCCCCCTAAGAAAAGCCATGTTTTAATATGGATCCCATTTCTTAAATTTAGAATAGTCTCTATTCAATGCTGTGTATTTGGGACTGTGATGGGATCATCTCCCTGGTTGATGAGATTTAGTTAAGAATGGTTGTTAAACTGGATTAGGGGACGACATGTCTTCACCCATTTGAGTGAGTCTTGATTAGTTTCTGAAGTCCTATAAAAGAGGAAACATTTTGGAGAATGAGAGATTCAGAGAGAGCAGAGAATGCTGCAGCACCACGAAGCAGAGAGTCTACCAGCCAGCGACCTTTGGAGATGAAGAAGGAAAACGCCTCCCGGGGAGCTTCATGAAACAGGAAGCCAGGAGACAAAACTAGCAGATGACACCGTATTCGCCATGTGCCCTTCCAGCCAAGAGAGAAGCCCTGACTGTGTTCGCCATGTGCCATCTCACTTGAGAGAGAGAGCCTGAACTTCATCGGCCTTCTTGAACCAAGGTATCTTTCCCTGGATGCCTTTGATTGGACATTTCTATAGATTTGTTTTAATTGGGACATTTTCTCGGCCTTAGAACTGTAAACTTGCAACTTATTAAATTCCCCTTGTTAAAAGCCATTCCGTTTCTGGTATATTGCATTCCAGCAGCTAGCAAACTAGAACAGCAGGGAAATGAATAGACATGCTCGTCTATGTTCACAGTAGTATTACTCACAATTATCATAAGATGGAACCAAACCAAGTGTCTGTCAACAGATGAATGGCTAAACAAGATATAGTATATACATACAATGGAACATTGTTCAGCAATAAGAAGGAATGAAGTCCTGAAGCACAGGACAACATGGATGAACCCTAAGGACATTATGTTAAGTGAAATGTCAGACACAAAAGGCCAAAAGCTGTATGATCTCACTGATCTGAACTAATTATAATATGTAAACTCATAAACATAAAATATAGGATATAAAATGAGGCTAAAGAATGAGGAGCAGTTGCTTAATACGTGCAGAATGCTTAACTAGGTTGCACTTAAAGTTTGGAAATAGATAGAGATGACAGTAGCACGTTATTGTGAAATAATTAACTGTGCTGAATGGTGTGAGTATGGTGGAAGGGGTAAGTTTAGAGTCATGTATGTCACCAGAAGGAAAGCTGGAGGTTAAAACATGGGATGTATAATACAGTGAATCTTGTGGTGGATGATGCTCATGATTAACTGTGTAAATATTAAAAAGTCCTTTCATGACCTAGAACAGATGTATGACACTATTGTAAGGAGTTAATAATAAAGAGGCATATGGAAAAAATGTACCTATCACAAACTATGAATTCTAGTTAACAGTAATATTTTAATACTCTGTCATCAACAGTAACGAATATACCATACCAATACCATGGATCGATAATATGGAGGGATAAGGGGTATGGGAAGATAGCAATTTTCTTTTTTATTTTTATTTCTTTTCTGGAGTAATTAAAATGTTCTAAATTTGATCATGTAGCCGTATGCGTAACTATGTGATAATACCATGAACCAGTGTTTGTATACTGTGGATGGTTTTTATGCTGTGTAAATATATCTCAATAAAATTGCGTTTAAAAAAAAGACTCTAGCGGCTGAAATCCTTCCTACAAGTATATCAGCTCCAACGCTGCACTCATTGCACTCAATGGAGCTTCACCTCTGTGAGGGGAAAAAAAGCTAGCATCTACACTGACTCTAAATTTGCCTGTTCAGTGGTGCATGCTCATGAAACTAGAAAGAGAGTGGTCTTTAACTTCAAACAATAAAGATATTAAGCATGAATCATTTGAATTAGTCAAATTCCTCTTAAAAGAAAACTTTCCTAAATTTGGAGTGCCTATTTCTATTCAAAATAGTAATAGTAAGTGATTTTATTTCTGAAGTTACGCAGGAAGTGTCAAAATCTTTGCACATTTCTTGGAACCTAAATATGCCTTAGAGGTCCCAATCTACTAGAAAAACTGAAGGAATGAACTAAACATTAAAGACAACTTTAGTTAATATTTGCCTAAAAACAAACTTACCTTGGGATAAAAGCTTGGCAGTGACCTGCTTAGGGTGAAGAATAGTCCCCAGAAGCAGATTTGCATAAAGTCCCTATGAAATGGCATATGGAAGACCATTACCTAAGAATGAACACCATAGCAATGCTCACATAGCCTCAGAAACTATAAGAGTTAGATCACTTGGAACTACACTGTCATTTATTCCTAAATATGCCTCTGACTGTCTGTTGTTTCCACAGATGTTCTTTACATAAAATACACCCCGGAGATTAGGTATTACATAGGACCTGGAAAATTCAACATAAGATAGCCAATTAACACCTAAATGTGGAGGGCCATGTTTAGTCTTGTCATTTAATTGTTAAGTTGCAGGGAATCAAGCCATGGGCCCACCACTGCAGGGTGAAATTCTAGGCCCTCCAGAAAGAAGAAACCCTTCCATTAAAAGAAAGAACAGTTCAATTTTATCAATACATATGCAAACCAATCTCCAACCTCAAAAACAAAACCATCAGAACATGATTGAAAGGGGTTGTATAGACCCATGTGTCCCACAGATGAACACTACAAATATAAATAAGTTCTTGCTTGAACAACTTCACAGGTACGAATCTTGTACAAAGAGTGTATAATTTCAGGGTATAGGGGAAACCTGCTATTGCATGCTGTCATGGTCAGGTTCATGTGTCAACTTAGCCAGGTGGTGGTGTCCGTTTGTCTGGTTGGGCAAGTGCTAGCCTGTCTGTTGCTATAAGGACATTTCATAGAATTAAACCATGAGCACATTGGCTGTATCCACAGCTGATTGCATTGGTAATCAGCCAAGGGGCGTGTCTTCCGCAATGAGTGATGCTTAATCTAATCCCTGGAAAACTTTTAAAGTGGATTCAGAAGAGACGATCTCTCTTCCTGCTTCAGACAGTGAGCATCTCCCGTGGAGTTCATCCAGACCCTTCATTGGAGTCATCAGCTTCACAGCCTGCCCTATGGATTTTGAACTCTATGTTTCCATGGTTACATGAGACATTTTTATAAATTTTATATCTACGGATATTTCCTGCTGATTCTGTTTCTCTAGAGAACCGTAGCTAATATACATGCGATGGGCTATGTTTAACAGGACAACATCAACAGTACCACAGTAATACTAGGGGTAAATAATAGGGAGGTGGGACAAGAGTTAAGGGGAGTATTCTAGGCCCTCCAGAAAGAAGGAATGCAATATACCAGAAACAGAATGGCGTTTAAAAGAGGGAACTTGTTAAGTTGCAAGTTTACAATTCTAAGGCTGAGAAAATGTCTCAATTAAAGCAAGTCTATAAAAATGTCCAAATTAAGGCACCAACAAGAGATTACCTTCACTCAAGCAAGGCCAATGAAGTTCAGGGTTTCTCTACCAACGAGAAAGACATAAGATGGACATGGCAATGTCTGCTAGCTTTCTCTCCAGGCTTTTTGTTTCCTGAAGCTCCTCTGGGGACGTTTTCCTTTTGCAGCTCCAAAGGTCTCAGTTTACTAGGGGTCTCATGGTTCTTGGGACTCTCTCGCAGCACTGTCTCTCTCTCCAAAATGCTCCCTCTTTTAAAGGATTCCAGTTAACTAATGAAGACCCACCTGGAGTTGGTGGACTCACAACTCCATGGAAGCCATATAATCAAAAGTTACCACCCACAATTGGATGAGTCACATCTCCATGGGAACAATCAAAAAACTCCCAGCCAGCAATACTGAATCAGGATTAAAGGACATGACTTTTCTGGGGGCCACCACAGATTCAAACCAGCACAGGAAGGTTTGGATTTTTTATGGGATGAGGGTGGGTTTATTGGTTATTTTTCTCTTGGGAGCAATGAAATTGTCTAAAATTGACAGTGTTAATGGACTATTGATTTTGGACATTCTACAGGATGCTCAATGGATGGAGGTGACTAAAGGATACACTGGCTGAGGAGGAGAATGGCAAGCGGTGGTGTATACATGATTGAATATTGCGCTGCTACAGAAAGGAATGAAGTTGTGAGGCATGCAATGTTGTGAATGAAATTGTAAGACATTATGTGATGCAAAATAAGCCAGAAACAAAAGAGCAAATATTGTACAGTCTCATTTAGAAAATACTTACAAGAAAATTGGGGTCTAGATTCTAAGCTCTTAGAGCAGTGACATTTAAACCAGAGCTCTAATTGTTATTTCTAGATTTTGAAAGGCTGTGCTATATATATATATATATATATATATATATGTATGTATAACCTGGTATTTCTCTGGAACTCTCAGTACCTGTGTGACACCTAAGACTCAGAGAAGGAGTTCTACAGTTCTAAAGGTCAGCATCGCCATGTACAACAACTGTTAAAAAAACTGAAAAAGAGATCGGGCTTCAATTAGAGATAAGAATGAAGCCGATCAGGTTGGGATTAAGGTAATTCAAGATACAGGGGTAAGGAAAACATTGTATTTTAGAATTTCACCTACTGTATGAGACTAAAGGAAGAAAGGCTTGTTTTGTCCAAAATCTAAATTTTCTGTAGCATATAATCTAACTCAATCTGTCTGGATAGATCATTTAAACAACCCAAACACAGGGAACCCAGAATGGGAATAAGGGTTTGTAATTCTGTACAGCTTAATGTAATGCCAAGATACAGCCCAGAGTACTCAAGCAGATAATCAAAACATATTGGCAAAGTCCCTTGAAGAATGGGAGGGAAAATATGGAACTATTAAACTTTACCACTGGGGAAGCCCCTGATGTTTTCTCAAACATTAGAGACTCCCAAGTCAATATTCCAAGCCCTTGATCTTGAGGCTTGCTCTTGTGAAGCTTATTTATGTAGCGGAGAAGCTTAGCTTACCTATAGTTATGCCTAAGAGTTTACTTTCAGAGAACCTCTTTTGTTGTTCAGATATGGTCTCTCTCTCTCTCTAAGCCCAACTGTGCAAATGAAATCATTATCCTCTCCCCTACATAGGACATAACATCAAGGGGTGAAAGTATCCCTGGCAACATAGGATACGACTTTCAGGGATGAGCTTGGCCCTGACACTATGGGGTTGACAATGCCATCCTGACCAAAAGGGGCAAAATAATTGTAACAAATAAGGTATCAATAGCTGAGAGAGTTTAAATAGAGTCAAGAGACTACTCTGGAGGTTACTTTTATGCAAGCTTCATCTAGACCATACTAACTATCATGGTCTGCCAAACCCTAACCAAATCCATTCTTGCCAACCCTAAAGAACACCTGGGGCTTTATCTGAGCTTCTACAAAGGTTCCATGCACTATTATTACTCTCTAGAAACCTACAACCTCCAGATGGGTTTCTAAGTCAGATAAATCCTGAAACCCAGAGGGGCCAGCCTATTCAAAACATCAACTAGTTCCATCCCGCTGTTCCATATTAGCAACACACCCTTCCAACATGAAAAAGTTAGAATGGGCATAGCCTAAATAAGCCTAAAGATTGGAAGAAAGATCAACAGAAAAGGTGTAGTTATACAGAAAAGATAGGGTTTAACAAATAAGCATCATTGGTGAATCATTATTTGATATTTCTTTTCGTCTCCAATGCCTTGGAACACTAGAAGCAAAATGTTAAAATTGTGGAATTGTAACCCATACTAAATTCTGAAATCTGTTCTACAACTAATTGTTACAATGTGCTTTGAAATCTATTGCTTTTTTATATACATGTTATTTTTCGCAATAAATAAATAAATACACCAGATACGTGATAAGCATCATTGATTGTTCTGTGTGGCCTTGTGTCTTATATTTGTTGCTGCAATAATTTGCATAATCATTATTACACTTCAGCAAGCTTGCTTGTTGCCAGAGTATTTTGTATTGTCCGAATTATAATGTCTCTTTCCACCCATATTATTAGCCTACTCCTACTTCCCTTCTCCATAAGCCTTTTCTCCACAGAATGGGAAAGCAACTCTATCATGAAATTATCCCAAGCTCTAACTTGAGGAGGGCGACCGAAAGACTGCTGGATATGCCCCTAAACCCTTAGCTTGTACATCACCCTTATACCATGATTCCTGTCAGCAGTGTAACCATTTTCAAAGAATAATTAAATATTATAAAATCCTCTGAAAAAAGTAAATTTTGAATTAGACGTCCCATACAATGGTAGTTTCCATATTTCAAAACCAAACCCTTTCCATATTTCAACCTTACCTCAGTCTTTACCTATAACTCTAGCTAAAAAATTAACCATGGATTGCTATATACCAACCCCTCCAAACGGATAGAATGGTTTACCTATTATAAAGACCATTCAGAAACTGCGAGAGGTTGCCAGTTACAGGAACCATTTGAAATGGGTCCACTGTTTTCTTTCTGTACCACAGTTATACCTGCACAAGATAAATGATCTTACAATTAATCGTTAGGTTTGTATTTCAAAAGCTCAAAGCCATGGGTCTTTTCTTTTATTCTTCAGAATGCAAACATCAACCTATACCTGACCTGATGTTGTCACCACTAAATTTTAGCCAACACAAGTTCCCAAACTGAGGAATTCCTTAAGTCAAGATGCTTCACACCTCTTCATGTCCCCAACTATAGCCTAAATCAGCAGGATATGGCTTGAATGGTCATTGCCCCATTTTCCTCAAGACTGAGGAAAGGAGCATCAAAAATGGGTAAATGTAGCAGACGCTGACTCGTTTTTCATATCCCCCCACCCTCACTGACCACATTCCAAAGCAGGTTCCTCGCTGACTTAGGTTGCAAATGCTTCCATTTCTCTTTTCTCTGATCTCCAAAATCCCCCACCTGCACACCTCACAGATAAATTCTTATTTTTAATAGCTCCAGTTAGACCAGTCTTAATTTGTTTTATCCACCAAGATATGTGCAATTAAAAAGAAGATTAACCTAGGAGAAAACCTTACTTAATTATAGTTGCAAAAATCACGCTCACTGATCTATAATGAGATGCCTTGTTTTGCTGATGCTATGCTTTGAAACTGCACCCTATAATTGGATAGTAAGAAGACAACTCCTAACTGGCCCCACTTGTATCCCCTTGTTTTGCAGCCCTTAAGTCAGGTGGCCTTGTACGTAGCCCCCTGAAGTCTGATGCCCTTGCATGTAGCACCTGATTGATTAATGAGTCAGCCCAGAACTAAATACCCCATATTCCTAAACTCTCTTAATGAATCAAGCCAGGTTAGCACACTTGACATGTACAGTAGCCTAAGTATGTAATTGCTCTATGCATACTCAGTAGACTATCTCTGATATCATCTCAAACCATCTTGCCTATTATCCTAAGCCCACCTGTCTCCAAACTGAAAGTTTCTTTAGCTAGGTGAGATATGAGGATTTTCCCTCCTGTCTTCACCAGGTTAGCCTTTGCTAAATAAAATTTTTCTCTTATCAAAATCCCAGTATCTACTCGTTGACTCTGTGCGTATTGGGCAAGGACTCACATTTAAGCTGCAATACTCCTTTATATGAACTATAAAAGGGCATAAATGGTTTCTTAAAATTAAGTATTTTAAGATGTATAAAATTGGTCAGGACACTAGGCAGGTACTTTGAAAAAATAAAACTATATAACTACATATATAATATATATATAACATATATATATTATATATATCACTATACATATATTACAGTTACTGAAGTTCCCAGTATCAGATGGTACCCCAATGTAAGAGGCTTACAATCTACATAAAAAATCTATATTGTACATAACCTAAAGGAACAATTTAGCCACTAGAAAACTTTGTTCATCACTGTATTCCTCCATCTCAAACAGTACCTAGAAATCAATCAATATTTGTTGAATAAATGTTTACAGTGTTTACAGTTTGATTAACAAGTCTTAACTTTTAGGCTTTCATTCCTTTCTCCTTAAGTAATTAAGAGCCTAGAAATGATTTCCATCCTCCAAATCAATTTTGCAATCTCCATCTTAACCAAAAAATGCTAGTTTTCAAACTTACCAGAGGCTCCAGTCTTATAGGCTGCTGTCGTTTTCTTGTTCTCTCCTGAGCTTTTGTAGTGTGCCTAAACTTTAAGGCCTGTATTTCATTTGCATTTTCTGTGGGTTTTGCAAAACTCTGTCTTCTCACTGCTTTTATACTATTCAGCCTTGAAAGGTTAGGGTTTTCTAGCTGCTCATCAGTATTCTTCCCCATGATGTCACTGTTTGTGGCTGGAAAAGCCATTCTTAAACCTGGAAATAGGTGGGGTCAGGAAGAGAAAAACGAAAAGAGCAGAGGGGACTTAAGGTCTGGGGAGAGATGAATTCACTCAGCCCTAAGGAAAACCCATTAAAGTTAATTCAATCTTCCCAAACCAAGACTTCCACCACAGGAATAAAAATAAGGATATGTGCCCAAGCCTCCTGAAAGCCCTGTAGCTGGAGTGGGGCCTAGAAATGTGCATTTCTAAAAAGTTTTTGGGTGAGGGTGATAATGCTGATGGGGACCACCATTCTTTGACAATCATTGCTCTAGATCTGGAAGGATGAAGAGAATACAAATATTGAGATTGTTTCTCACATTTGACTATGCAAAACATCTGGGGAGCGTTTTCAAAATGCAGGCAACTCTAACACAAGCAATCTGAGAAGTATCGCTTAGATGCTCACAAAGAAACCAAGCAAAGGGAAAGAAAAGTTGGCTCCTGAACCCTAAAACCGAGTTTCTGTTTAAGTGCAGAAGCATTACTTCAGGAGCTTGTTAAGATGCAGGCTCTGATTCACACTTTGAGTAGTAAGGTCCTAAAACATCAGCAGTGGTCTTTAGAAGAGGTCTTCACTTCTCACCACTACCTTCCACTCCACAGGATGAAAGGAGGTACTTCTCTTAACAAGACCTGAATCAGGGTCACCAGATCTAGGTTTTAGTCTAGACCCGCACTGTCCAATAAAAATTTAATGAGTTTCCTGTGCAATTTTAATTTTCAAGTAACCACATTCAAAACACACAAAAGCAAACAGGCAAAAGTAAATTTAGTAAGAACTTTATTTAACACGCCCAAAATATTATCGTTTCAAAATATAATAATATAAAAATTATCAATGTGATAACTGTATGTGTGTGCTACGTTCTTGGAAATCCAGTAGTTTTCACGTAGAGCCCAGCTCACTTCAGGCTGGCGGTTACCATATTGGACAAAGCAGGTCTAGAGCGTCTGCGCGGCGTGAGAGCTTGGACAAGTCTCTCTCCCTCCCTTCTGGCCCCACTAAAATGCCTTCCATCGGCTCTCGCGGCCTGCATGGGACTTTCCTTCTGTGCTCCGAAAGCCATGCTAAGTCTTCAGCCCCGAGGTTCGGTCCCGCAGGACTCACCGAGTTAAACGAGAGCAACGGCCACTGGAGGTCTCCGAAGAAGCCGCAGTGGTTACTCCTGGCGCTGAAGGTCGGCTTCGTTCTGGAATGTTTTTGGTTGCCTAGCAGCCGCCGGGCCCCGCCCACGGCGCACTGCGCAGACGCCTAACCTATCGCCATGGCAACGCCGCAGCCGGGCGCGGCTCTCCGACCGGGCGCGCGCTGGGTAAACTGGCCAATTGGTGTCCCGGGAGCCTCTGGTTGGTAGAGAGCCCGGGGGTTGGAGCTCGTCCGGGCGGATGAGGAGGTGTGTCGTCTTGTCTGTGGCCTGGTGGTCATCTGTTGTTCCTTCCGGTTGTTTCTCCTGTTTCCCCTGCTGAGGCTTATGGCTGACTTGTCGTTCGCTTTCCTAAAGTCTACGGCGGGAGGATCCGAGAATCTCCAGAGACAGACGCGTGGGTGGGGGCAGGGCGGGTCATGGCGCCGCCGCGGAACAAACCGGGTCGAGTCCGGTGGACGCCTTTCCCGCCTGCAGGGTGCCTCGTGACGGTCGCCCCCGCAGCTCATGTAGATGAGGTCTGGTACGGGTGCTGTTTTCAGTTAGTAGTCAGGGGAAACTTCGAGGAGACGTTACCGCAGATGTCAAAGCCCCGGATGTGCAACCTCTCCTCCAAGCGACATCATCATAGCTGGAGCGCATTCTCTTTTCTATCTTGACACTCGTTTTCTGCTTCGACTACCTTATATGACGTATTTTATATCATACTCACCGCCTGCATTGTCTCAGTTTTAACATATTTAGGTACGCGTTATGATTGCTGGGAATGAGACCCTTTACAAGTTAGGGGAACAGAGTCAGGAGGCAGATGACAGATCAACTCACCCAATTTCCTCAATTGATTGAAAAGGGAACTGAGACCCAGAGAAAGCAGATGATTTATTCCATGTCAGGCAGCTCTTCGTGTGAGAGGCAAAACTAGAATATCGGTCTCCCTATCCCTGAACAGGAACTGGGACAGCCAGGGACCAAAGTCAACTTAGAAACAATTCACAAAAGCCCAAATATAAACATAATATTAACTCCCCAGGAATGAACGATACCCAAAAGTCAATTAAACATGATCATTTATTTAAAATAGTGAATGAAAAAAGAAATTCAAAATCAAACCAATAATCCAAAGTATAAAATTATAATAATGCATAATGTTAGACACATTCGAAACAACAGATTTCAGATGTGTTACGAACCAAAATTTTAATGTGTTCCCTTCAAAGTTTATGTAATGGATAGAGCTAGAGATTACAGACCAATCCCAGAGTTCCTTTTTTTTTTTTAGTAGATGAAGGTAGGTTATAGTCAGCTATTACCATGTACACCTGAGAGCATTCCAAGAGCCAAAGGAATATATAATAGGTGAGGCATAGGCACATAGTCGTATGAAGATATTACTGTACTACCCATCAAATCTTTCGAAGCTTATCTTTTTAATGGGGCAAGGTGTCATCTTCATTATCAACCGAATCCTTACTAAATTAGTGTATTCAAATAAGAGCTTTGAATAGAGTCTGCTTTTTTTTCATATAAATAATAATTGTTACTGTTTATTGGATGCAGCTTATATGCCAGGTACTATGCTATTGATTTTTGCGTTCATTCCTCAAATTCTTCCAGCAAGCCTGAAACTCCCATTTCATAGCAAAACCACTAAGCGATGACTTCCAAGGTCACGTTTTTTAAAGTAAAAGTAAAAATAATAGAGATTTATTGAGGATTTGTTCTTCAGTATGCCTGGTGTTCTAGTTTACTAGCTGCCAGAATGCAATATACCAGATTTGGAATGGCTTTTAAAAAGGGGGATGTAATAAATTGCTAGTTTACAGTTCTAAGGTCAAGAAAATGTCCCAATTAAAACAAGTCTCTAGAAATGTCCAGTCTAAGGCATCCTGGGAAAGATACCTTGGTTCAAGAAGGCCAGTGAAGTTCAGTGTTTCTCTCGCAAGTGAGAAGGCATATGGTGAACACAGTCAGGGTTTCTCTCTCATGTGGAAGGGCACATGGTGAACATGGCATCATCTGCTAGCTTTCTCTCCTAGCTTCCTGTTTCATGAAGCTCCCTGGGAGGCGTGTTCCATCTTCATCTCCAAAGATCGCTGGTTGGTAGACTGCTTCTTGTGGCTATGTCATTCTCTGCTTTCTGCTCTCTTAGAATCTCTCTTTCTCCAAAATATTTCCTCTTTTATAGGATTCCAGTAAACTAATCAAGACCTACCTAAATGGGTGGAGACACGCCTCCACTTAATCCAGTTTAACAACCATTCTTGATTAAATCACATCTCCAGGGAGATGATCTAATTGCAGTTTCAAACATACAATGCTGAAGGGGTTTGGAAGAAACAGCTACCTTTACAAAATGGGATTAGGATTAAAACATGGCTTTTCTAGGGTACATATATCCTTTCAAACTGGCACACGTAGTGAGAAGTGATTTTCACCATTCCACCATCATTGAAAAGAACCTGATATTATTTTTGAAACATTATTATACTTATTCCACAGATAGGGAAATTGAGGCTTAAAGAAGTCAAATGACTTGCCCAGGATCATTGCAGCACTGGTAAATGGCAGAGCTGAGATGCATTCTACTCCATAAACCATATTCTGTCCATATACTCCAGAAAACAAGAAAATTGTTCCATGGTATTACTGCTATTGAAACAAGCAGCTCCAATATAGTTATTTCTCAAAGCTTTTGAATATTAAGATATTTTTTCCTTAAGTGAGAATTCAAGGTGCATACTTTGAAAAAGAATATTTCTTTCTTGACTAATTTGACACCGAATGAGAGAGAAGAACTTTACCATCAGTTTGTGGTTCATCCTAGCATCCGGTCAAGCCATTGTATTGCTTAGTGTCTGTAGTGGATGCTGTGTGGCCACTTGGATGCTCCCTTCAGGTCTGTGACACTTGTTCCTCTAGCTTGTTGGTATGTCAAAGGTTACCAGCTAAGGGACTGCCCAGTGGAAGGGAGCTGCCTCAGCCAAAGACATCCTGTGTTCAGGTCCTCATCCATGTAGATATATCAAAGTCTGGCTGCTCTGCTTCAAGGTGGGACAACACTGAAGGGCTGTGACAGCACCTGAGAACCTTGTGCCATCCCAGTCCAATTCTCTCTCTGCCCAATCCTGCATTCCTTACTCCCTCATGGGTACTGATCTCTAGAGGTCCCCCCTACCCCCCCCCCAAAAAAATCTTGCAAACCTCTTTCTCATACTGTGCTCCAGGACAACCCAATCTGTGAGAGGATCTCCTTTAAAAACAACTGAAAAGAAGAAAGAAAAAATTTTAAAAAGAATAAACAACAAAAGAAAAAAAAAGGTAAAAAGAAAAAAAACCTGGAAATATTTTTTAACCCAAATGCCTTTTCCTTCAGATGATCAAAATCAAAGGGTTTTTTATACGCAAACAATTTTTTTAAAAAAACCTATGTAATGTATTTCTTGTGCTTGGATCATTACTGTTGAAATTGAAGGGAGTGGGGACATACAGCTTGATAAATTCTGTCAGGATTGCCAGTGAAGACAGCATGGGAGCCACAGTCCCAAGGAAGCACCAAGGAGCTTTGAAATTGTGACTAAGATTCCTTGTTAGAAGGGAAAGTGCAAGTTCAGGTCTTGGAAACAAAGTAGGAAGTTTAAACACTGAGACGTGGTCGAGTTGTTCCTCAAATTAGAAGGTCCTGGAAAATGGGAGTGAGAAAAATAAATTGGGAGGTAGAAGTTGAAAAATACAGAATAACATAGAGATGGGTTAAATAATTAATATAAGGAAATAAATCCTTTTTCATATAACTGGGAATATATTCTAAGTAAGGATCATTTTCTTAACAAATCAGGCCTCTCTGGAAGGTTGTAGTGGAGAGACCCTAAGCTTATTTTCAAAGACCCCCCCCCCCACCTCCTGGTGTTCATGTCTTCATATAATCTCTTCCCCTTGGGTGTGGACAAGACCTGAGACTTGCTTCTAACCAGAGAATAGCAAAGATGAAGGGATCTCACTCTCGTGATTAGGTTATGTCATATGGCAAATGTGAGGGGATGTCACCACTGTGGTTTTGTTAGATTATATATGATGCTGTTTTGGCAGATTGAAGCTAGAGACTGTCCTAGTTGGCTTGATGAAGCCAGTGGCCATGTTCAAGAAGCCCCCTGGCAAGGAACTGTGGGTAGCTCCTGAAACTAGAGGCGGCCTCTGAGGATGATCTCCAGCTGATGCTAAGAGTCCAGAGTCCTCGGTCATATAACTGCAAGGAAATTCTTTTTGCCAACAACCTGAGTGAGCTTGGCAGGAAATTATTAAGTCTCAAAATGACAACTCAGTTTAACCAACACCTTTACTGCAGTCTTATTAACCTTCAGCAGAGGACCCGACTACGCTCTACTCAGATTCCTAACTCATAAAAACAGATAATAAATGTGCATTGTTTTAAGCCACTAAATTTGTGCTATTTGTTATTTAGCAATAGAAAAGTAATACACAGGTCAAATAGAATTAAAATATGCAAACATATATTGAGCAACTATTATGTAATAGGCACTAAGCAGGATGCTAGGGAAATAAAAATGAATTTAGAAAGGCATCCTCAACTGAAGTAGAGAGTGGCTATATTTCTACATGGTATGAAATGTTTTTTGGAAGAATTGTCTTAGCTGTGACACCTAAGAGTTGTGATTGTTTACTATTTGCAGTGGAATTTAAAGAAGTTTAGTTAAGAGAAGAATTCACAAGCTGGTTGTAGTCTCTGACTGTTTAGGTAATGGAAGATTGTTTCAGACTTGACTTGACCTAGGTAATAGTACTCTCTATACATTGCCTTCTGTGGTAGTTAGATTCAGTTGTCAACTTGGCCAGGTGAAGGCACCTAGTTCTGTTGCTGTGGACATGAGCCAATGGTACGTGAACCTCATCTGTTGCTGATTACTTCTTCAGTCGGCTAGGAGGTGTGCCTGCTGCAATGAATGATGTTTGAGTTAATTGGCTGATGCTTAAATGAGAGAGTACAAGGTAGCACAGCCCAAACATACCTCATCTCAGCACTCGCTGCTCAGCCCAGGCCTTTGGAGATGCAGAAAGGAATCACCCTGGGGAAAGTTATTGGAACCCAGAGGCTGGAGAGAAGGCCACAGAGATTACCCTGAGCCTTTCCATGTGAGAAAAAACCTCAGATGAAAGTTAGCTGCCTTCCCTCTGAAGAACTAATGAAGTATATCCCCTTTTATTAAAAGCTGATCCATCTCTGGTGTGTTGTATTCAGGAAGCTAGCAAACTAGAACACCTTCCTTGCACATTTCAATTCGCCAGGAGTAAGGTCCATGGAGGCTGCCCTTAGCCACATGGTTTGTGCAATTTGTCTGCCTCAATAAATGGGGCCTATACTGGAAGGAGAAATAGATATTATAACTAATGGGGGAAGAAAGCCAATAGTTGTAAGGATGTATGATGTTGGTAAAGTTTACATTTATTGATATCCCATGGATTAGCAAAAGTCATCATTTCAGTCCCATAATCATAAAAGCTCTGTGGGCATTACTCTAGATTACAGCATTTTAAGTTTGGTTGCATGAGCACAAGCATCCTATCAGGTGCATTCTATCATCAGGCTCCTCACAGTTCCTCCAAAATCTTCCCCTTATCCATCCAAAACACTATTACAACATGTCTGGTATTTGTTAACTGCCACAGAACCCCACTCCTGGTACCAAATATGTTCTAGTCTGTCAAAGGTGCCAGAATGCAACATACCAGAGATGGATTAGTTTTTAATAAAAGGGGATTTATTTAGTTAGAAACATATAGTTCTTCAGAGGGAAGGCAGCTAACTTTCATCTGAGGTTGTCTCTTACATGGGAAGGTACAGGGTGATCTCCGTTGGCCTTCTCTCCAGGCTTCTGGGTTCCAACAGTTTTCCCAGGGGTGATTCCTTTCTGCATCTCCAAAGGCCTGGACTGAGCTGCTAGTGCTAAGATGAGGTATGCTGAGCTGCTTGGGCTGTGCTGCATTGAGCTCTCTCATTTAAGCATTCAGCCAATTAAATCAAATATCACTCATTACAGCAGACACTCCCCCTAGCCTACCACAGATGTAATCAGCAGCAGTTGAGCATCACATGCCATTGGCTCATGTCCAAAACAACAGAACTAGGCACCTTCACCTGGCCAAGTTTACACCTAAATCTAACTACCACACCCACCCTTTTGGTCCAGAGGCTTTGGGAAGCAAATGTTGGAGTGGCCAAAACTTCTAATTGCAAGTTGTTTCCTTCAGGCACTAGGTGAAGAATCAAAGTAATAGCCTCTTTTATCTAGTGCCAGTTTTTGCAGAGGTCTCCACTGAAAAAGTAGATTATGAATGACTTGATAGACAGTGTTCTAGTTTGCTAGCTGCCGGAATGCAACACACAAGAGATGGATTGGCTTTTAATAAAAGGGGATTTACTTCATTAGTTCTTCAGAGGAAAGACAGCTAATTTTCAACTGAGCTTCTTTTTTACATGGGAAGACACAGGGTGATGATTTCTGCTGGCCTTCTCTCCAGGCCTCTGGGTTCCAACAACTTTCCCTGGGGTGATTTCCTTCTTCATCCCCAAAGACCTGAGCTGAGCTGCAAGTGCTGAGATGAGGTATGCTGAGCTGCTTGGACTGTACTACATTGCACTCTCTCATTTAAGCACCAGCCAACTAAATCAAACATCATTCATTACAGCAGGCACACCTCCTAGCCGACTGCAGATGTAATCAGCAACAGATGAGGTTCACATGCCATTGGCTCATGTCCACTGCGACAGAACTAGGCATGTTCACCTGGCCAAGTTGACAACTGAATCTAACTACCACAGACAGGGACCAGCAAATATTAATAAATAGGGGCTATCTGTCAATATAGGTTGGCACAAGAATCCTAACATTCCTACCAAACCTTAGGCCTCCTTTATGGAGGTGGATGGTTGGAGCACTAAGAACTTGTCTTTTATTTTACTAAATTTGGAATTGTTTTAGTTTCCTAGGCTGCTCCAGCAAACACCATGAAATGGGTCAGGTTAAACAATGGGAATTTATCAGCTTGCAATTTTGAGACCAGGAAAATATCTCAATTAAAGCATCATTAGGGCAATGCTTTCTTCCCCAAGGCTGGCTGCCAGTGATCCCTGGTTCCTCTGCCACATGGTGAGGCACATGGTAGTGTTCCTTGGTCTCTCCCTTCTCTTCTGGGTTCCATTTCAGTTTCTTGCTCCCTGTGGCTTCTCTCTCTTTGTCTGAGTTTCATTCTTTTATAAAGGACTCCAGTAAAAGCATTAAGACCCATACTAGTTGAGGAGGGATGCACCATGTTCTTCCTGGGTACATTCCCATACCCCTACAGAAATAGGTTGACCTGGGTTCCAAATGTAGCTGAAAAATTTAACAGATTGGAAGAGGCCTTGTAATTTATGCAAAGAAATTACCTATTACCTCTCAGTGAAGTGTTTACTCATAGTTGTGATGGCCTGTGAGGCAGCCTTAGTGAGCAGTTGAGGAGGATGGCATCAATGTAATCATGCACTCACATAAGATTTTTTTTTTGGCATGGTCAGGCTCTGGGAAATGAACCTTGCTCTCTGGCATGGCAGGTGAGAACTCTGCCACTGAGCCACCATTGCCCGCCCAACCGCATTGCCTGCCCACATAAGATTTTAAAACACATAGTTTGCATAGTTTTCAGAAAACGTAACAACACTTTTGAACAATGTCTTTTACGCATATAACCCAATGTCCATGCACTCACTCACATAACCTTATGAAACACATATTATAGGGCTGAGTTTCTGGCAGAACTGTGAGGTTGGTGTCCTGATTTTGTTTGCAAAGCCTATGTGCAATTGTGGGGCTTTTTAAGTACCCCATAGGCAACTGGGTAAACACATATGTTCACCCTCAAAAACGAAGGTTTTGTTCACCACCAGGATGGGAGAGCCAAAGGAATAGCCTCCTTTATTTTATCTAGTGCCTGTTATGGTGGTTGAGTCTCCTGTGAAAACTTTACTGAAAAGAACATGTTCATCAAGTCTGTAACTTCAAAGCATTTAAACCATGTTGTTTTGAATGCCATCCATTCATGTTATGATATCTGGAAAAGATACTTCAACAACAGGGACAGCCTTGTTTTATTGATCATAGTCTATAGTTAGTAATTGCTCATTAGTGGTGGCTTCAAGCCCAGACCATACTGGGGAACTGAAAGGTGAGATAATAGGAATCAATACCACTTCAAGTCAGCTTCGACAGGCCATAGCCTTCAGTGCCCTGGCTTAGCCAGTATTGCAGTACCTGCATTGGTAAAAGGCATGGTAAACTGGTTACCATAGGGCAAGTGCGTAACAACTGTAGAAAAGCCTTAGGCTTGTTCCATGAGGTACCTGTTGACTGTGTTACAATGATGGGGAAAGGGATAGCCTCAGAACAATCAAGACAGAAGCTTCTTTTCACAAAACTGGGTCAATAGTTAAGTGGTTAATTACCCCTTAGAATAATCCTCCTCCAAAACCAATCCCTTCCTGGGCGTTAGTCTTTAAAGCAAGGGTGCTTCCTAGGATAAAGAGTCTTAGGTGCCCATGTCCAAAAGAACCAACCACTTTCTGTGATAAAAGGGTAATTGTTGGCTAGAAAGGTTTGGCCTCCGTGACTGCTGGATATCTATTTAAGGGCAGGTCCCCGCCACTGGCAGAGGTCAGGGGAAGGCACAGAAGGTAAGGCTGCCTCTGCAGGGGAATCCTAATAAGTATAGTAAGCTCCACCGATTTGCCAGGTATCATCAGATTTGGGGCCCCTTGTCACTTAGGGTGCAATATAACCTCTCTTGTTCACCTCAGGGTTCACTGATGCCTCGCTGTAGGAGGCTGGTTTGGCCTAGGAGGAGGGCAACTTGCTGTTGATGATCATTTTGGTTTAAGCCGGGTAGGATGTTGCTCGTGGAATTAACAGGCAACACTTGACTGTGAGTTTCTTTTTCAAGATTTTCTATTAAATCCAGGACATGTATGGCCTCTAGAATTGTTTTAGCATTAGCCAGCCTCAAGGTTGTCAGGCGACCCCCTGCAGAACAATTGGATGGACTCAGAAATCAAGTGTCTTCTCTAGACTTTCTGAATAATCATCTTGCACACTACTTGTTGCTGATAACCCTAATCACCATCCCTAAATGGCAGAGGAGATCTTTGGCCTTGGCCAACGTTTTCCATTGACCGTCTGTAGGCTGTTATGAGACCTAACTTGGAGTGGGCAGCTTTCTAAGCCATAAAACCCACATTAACAAGGTATATGTGGGCCAGAGCCCATAGCCTCCTCTGTGGGCTTTTCCCATGTTCTTCACTAATTGTATGGGATCTTTCAGCAGGGACACCATTTCTCCATCTGGTATTGTGACAGCCAGTTATTGAATTTAATCCCCTGTTCGGTGGAGCTTACTCCCAGCCAAATATATGCTACATAACCAGGGAGCATTTTTGTTTGTTTGTTTACATGGGCCGGTACCGGGAATCAGGGAGCCCTTTTTAATTTGGTTTCTGGGCAAGGTCCTTAAGCAGATACTGGACCCCAGAGAACTGGCTCCTCTTTCTTGGTTCTACTCTTTTGCCTTTTCTGTGTTTACTGCTTTGTAGATAGTTACTGGCAAAGCAAAGAGTAAATTATTCTGGTCACTATTGTGATGATACCAGCCTGCTTTTTCCTCTAGAGACCACCAGTCTACTTCCCCAGGGTCCTCCCCTCCATCTGCTCTCCCCAGGAGTTTGGGCTGCTACCTCCTCTCTGGGTTCTATCCTAGTGAGAAGTGCTGCAAGCAAGGCTTAACACAGGGATATAAACTTGCTTGCCTTTAGTTTCTTTTAAGTAATGCATTAGTCAACTCAGCCCAAGGGTTGGTGTTTTGAAAACTTTTTGGAGAGAGGCTAGAATGACGACGTCAGCAACAGCAAAATAGAGTGTCATACTGGAAGAGGACTGCTAACTACTTGAAAAGGCATCCCCTCCAACTGTACTTAGGAGACAAGTCTCTACCTAATGTTTCTGCCTTTTTGGCTTGCTAACCTACCAGAGAGATCTCCAAGAGTGGGGGCATTCTATCATCTCAGAGCACCCCAAACTTCCAGCCTGGTGGTAGGGAGCTCCTCCCATTGTAGCAATCAGGAGCAGCTCACCCTCAGTTCACAGTCATGCACTCCTCCCCTTTTTCTATTCAGGTACACAAGTTCCAACACCTGCTAAGTGGGAGGCCCGGGTTGTGGGATAACCTCTGTCCCAAAGCACCTTGGTGCCTCTAACCTCAAAAATCAGTTCTGATGATGTGGGTTCATTCAGATACTGGTGCTATTGCTTGGCCAGGATAATGAGGCACAAGGTAAGACTGCAAAAAAAGAGACTGCAGTGCAGCCAAGGGCAATGCTACACCAAACTGACAGGGAGGCGTTCCAAATTTTGAGCCCCAACCATGTGGGGCCCTCCAATTTCAATTTGCCAGTTGGGTGCCTTATTGACTGGGTAGACGCACAAAATCCCACTTTTGTTGCAACTTGTGATGTGATTGTGGATTTCTGGGCTGCTCAAGCAAGACAAAGATGTGACCACAAGATGGCAATAGCACACAATGAGCTTTATTTAGGGCTTATTTGGAAAAAGTTTGAGAAGGGATGTTCCTCTCAGCAGGGAGCTCCAGAGGCAGCAGAGGGAGGCAGGGCAATGGAATTCCTGAGGAAGAGGGGGGCCAGTGAGGGAGCTTGTGTACCTAGCTGATGCCATTCAGCAGCACAGAGGCTTTGGAGAAAGCATGGTCTGCCAATACCTTGATTTTAGATATTTAGCATCCAAAACTGAGACAATGAATTCCTATTGTTTCAACCAACTATTCTGTAGTATTTGTTACAGCAGCAGGTAGACTCTAAATGGCTAAAAATATATGCCTATTTGGGCTATATTTTTAAAAAACACTTGTTTTAAGTGTGCAAGAATTTGAGTTTGACACCAGCTGGCTTTGGGCTAATGGTCCCAGCCTGCTGTCAATAAGTAAATGATATAGGTATTAATACAATTTGATTCAAGTATATAACAGTATATAATAGGAATAAGAAGTTGACCTGGCATTTGAAAATCTGTCAATACAATTCAGCATTTTTAACAGAATAAAGGGGTGGGGGAATCATTTTAATAGATCCAGAAAAAATATTTGACAAAACTGAGCACACATTCATGAAAAATCTCTCAGCAAACTGGGAACAGGAAAAAGCTTCCTCAACCTGATACAGAGCGTCTACTAAAAAATCTATAGCTAATATCATACTTAATGGTAAAAGGCTGACCAAATGCCACCTAACATTGACAAAAAGGCAAAGATGTCTGCTCCTACTACTTTTTATTTTGTTTTATTTTGTTTGCAGGAGCAGGGTGGGGTGGGGGGTGTTGCATGGTCCAGGAATTGAAGCTGCATCTCCCACATGGAGGGTGAGCATTCTACCACTGAACCACCCGTGCATCTCCACTTTTTTTTTTAATTAAAAAAAATTTTTAATTTATTAGTTAAAAAAATTAAAAACAAACAAAAACATTAACATATCATTCCATTCTACATATATAATCAGTAATTCTCAATATCATCACATAGTTGCATATTCATCATTTCTTAGAACATTTGCATCAATTCAGAAAAAGAAATAAGAAGACAACAGAAAAAGAAATAAAATGATAACAGAGAAAAAGAAAAGATTATACATACCACACCTCTTACCCCTCGCTTTCATTTATCACTAGCATTTCAAACTAAATTTATTTTAACATTTTTTCCCCCTATTATTTATTTTTATTCCATATGTTCTACTCATCTGTTGACATGATAGATAAAAGGAGCATCAGACATAAGGTTTTCACAATCACACAGTCACATTGTGAAAGCTATATCATCATACAATCGTCTTCAAGAAACATGGCTACTGGAACACAGCTCTACATTTTCAGGCAATTCCCTCCAGCCTCTCCACTACATCTTGAATAACAAGGTGATATCTACTTAATGCGTAAGAATAACCTCCAGGATAACCTCTCAACTCTGTTCGGAATCTCTCAGCCATTGCCACTTGGTCTCATTTCACTCTTCCCCCTTTTGGTCGAGAAGGTTTTCTCAATCCCTTGATGCTGAGTCTCAGCTCATTCCAGGATTTCTATCCCACATTGCCAGGAAGGCCCACACCCCTGGGAGTCAGGTCCCATGTAGACAGGGGGAGGGTGGTGAGTTTGCTTGTTGTGTTGCTGGAGAGAGAGGCCACATCTGAGCAACAAAAGAGGTTCTCTTGGGGGTGACTCTTAGGCCTAAATTTTAAGTAGATTTGGACTATCCATTGTGGGGTTAAGTTTCATGTGAACAAACCCTAAGACTGGGGGCTCAGCCTATAGCTTTGATTGGCCACATGGCTTGTGAGAATATCAAGAATTCAACCTGGGGAAGTTCAATTTCTCCCCGTTCTCACCATTCCCCGAAGCGGGCTTTGCAAATACTTTTCCATTCACTGATCAAATCACTCTGGGATTCATCAGGGCATCACTCTGGACAAACCAACAAAATCTCATGTCCTACCCAAGATTCCAAATACTTATGGTGTTCAACCAAGCTATCTACATAAATTATATTAGGAAATGCATTAGTCAAAGTATAAATTTTGTACCAAATAAATATTTTTCCTTTAGTCTCACACATAAGGTGAAATTTTAAAATAATAATTACCATCTACTTTCAGCACCCTGTAGTAATGACATTCCTTTGTTTTTCCTCATGCACAATTTAAAAATTTGTACATTTAGTCACTACTATTATACACTCTAGGCATTCCTAGTTTATACCATCTCAATCTTTATTGTCTATCTTTCTTTATGATTTCATTTATGCCCCCAGCCCTCCTCCCTCTATCATTCTCACGTGCAGCTTCATTCAGTGTTTTAACATAATTGTATTACAGTTAGGTAGTATTGTGCCATCCATTTCCGAGTTTTTATATTCAGTCCTGTTGCACAATCTGTATACCTTCAGCTCCAATTACCCAATATCTTACCCTATTTCTATCTCCTGATGGTCTCTGTTACCAACGAAATGTTCCAAGTTTATTCACTAATGCCAGTTCATATCAGTGAGACCATACAGTATTTTTCCTTTTTCTTTTGGCTAATCTCACTCAACATAATGTCCTCAAGGTCAATCCATGTTGTTACATACTTCATAACTTTATTCTGTCATACAGCTGCATAATATTCCATCATATGTATATGCCACAGTTTGTTTAGCCACTCGTCTGTTGATGAACATTTTGACTGTTTCCATCTATTGGTAATCATAAATAATGCTGCTATAAACATTGGTGTGCAAATGTCCGTTTGTGTCCTTGCCCTCAGGTCCTTTGAGTAGATATCTAGCAATGGTATTGCTGGGTCATAGGGCAATTCTATATTTAGCTTTTTGAGGAACTGCCAAACTGCCTTCCACAGAGGTTGCACCATTTGACATCCCACCAACAGTGAATAAGTGTGCCTCTTTCTCCACATCCTCTCCAGCACTTGTCATTTTGTGTTTAGTTGATAATGGCCATTCTGGTGGGTGTGAGATGATATCTCATTGTGGTTTTGATTTGCATTTCTCTAATGGCCACGGGAGGTTGAGCATCTCTTCACGTGCCTTTTGGCCATTTGTATTTCCTCTTCTGAGAGGTGTCTGTTCCAGTTTTTTTTCCCATTTTGTAATTGGATTGGCTGTCTTTTTGTTGTTGAGTTGAACAATCTTTTTATAAATTCTAGATACTAGACCTTTATCTGATATGTCGTTTCCAAATATTGTCTCCCATTGTGTAGGCTGTCTTTTTACTTTCTTGATGAAGTTCTTTGATGCGCAAAACTGTTTAATTTTGAGGCGTTCCCATTTCTTTCTTTCTTTCTTCAGTGCTCTTGCTTTGGGTATAAGGTCTATAAAACTGCCTCCAAGTATAAGATTTGTAAGATATTTCCCTACATTTTCCTCTAACTGTTTTATGGTCTTAGACCTGATGTTTAGATCTTTGATCCATTTTGAGTTAACTTTTGTATAGGGTGTGAGATACGGGTCTTCTTTCATTCTTTTGCCTATGGATATCCAGTTCTCTAGGCATCATTTATTGAAGAGACTGTTCTGTCCCAGGTGAGTTGGCTTGACTGCCTTATCACAGATCAGTTGTCATAGATGAGAGGGTCTATATCTGAACACTCTATTTGATTCCATTGGTCAATATATCTATCTTTATGCCAGTACCATGCTATTTTGACCACTGCAGCTTCATAATATGCCTTAAAGTCAGGCAGCATGAGACCTCTGGCTTCATTTTTTTTCCTCAGCATACTTTTAGCAATTCAGGGCACCCTGCCCTTCCAGATAAATTTGCTTATTGGTTTTTCTATTTCTGAAAAGTAAGTTGTTGGGATTTTGATTGGTATTGCATTGAATCTGTAAATCAATTTAGTTAGAACAGACATCCTAACTATGTTTAGTCTTCCAATCCATGAACACGGTACGCCCTTCCATCTATTTAGGTTTTCTGTGATTTCTTTTAACAATTTCTTGTAGTTTTATTTGTATAGGTCTTTTGTCTCTTTAGTCAAATTTATTCCTAAATATTTTATTCTTTTGGTTGCAATTGTAAATGGAATTCGTTTCTTGATTTCCCCCTCAGATTGTTCATTACTAGTGTATAGAAACACTGCAGATTTTTGAATGTTGATCTTGTAACCTGCCACTTTGCTGTACTCGTTTATTAACTCTAGTAGTTTTGCTGTGGATTTTTCAGGGTTTTTGACATATGGTATCATATCATCTGCAAACAGTGATAGTTTTACTTCTTCCTTTCCAATTTTGATGCCTTTATTTCTTTTTCTTGCCTTATTGCTCTGGCTAGAACTTCCAACATGATGTTGAATAACAGTGGTGATAGTGGACATCCTTGTCTTGTTCCTGATCTTAGGGGGAAAGTTTTCAGTTTTTCCCCATTGAGGATGATATTAGTTGTGGGTTTTTCATATATTCCCTTTATCATTTTAAGGAAGTTCCCTTCTATTCTGATCCTTTGAAGTGTCTTCAACAGGAAAGGATGTTGAATTTTGTCAAATGCCTTCTCTGCATCAATCGAGATGATCATGTGGTTTTTCTGCTTTGGTTTTTTGATATGGTGTATTATATTAATTGATATTCTAATGTTGGACCATCCTTGCATACCTGGGATGAATCCTACTTGGTCATGATGTATAATTCTTTTAATGTGTTGCTGGATTCAATTTGCTAGAATTTTATTGAGGATTTTTGCATCTATATTCATTAGAGAGATTCGTCTGTAGTTTTCTTTTTTTGTGATATCTTTCTCTGACTTTGGTATGAGGGTGATGTTGGCTTTGTAGAATGAATTAGGTAGCTTTTCCTCCTCTTCAATTTTTGAAGAGTTTGAGCAGGATTGGTACTAATTCTTTCTGGAATGTTTGGTAGAATTCACATGTGAAGCCATCTGGTCCTGGACTTTTTTTGGGGGGGAAGCTTTTGAATGACTGATTCAATTTCTTTACTTGTGATTGGTTTGTTGAGGTCATCTATTTCTTCTCGAGTCAAAGTTGGTTGTTCTTGCCTTTCTAGGAAGTTGTCCATTTCATCTACATTGTTGTACTTATTAGCATAAAGTTGTTCATAGTATCCTGTTATTACTTCCTTTATTTCTGTGAGGTCAGTGGTTATCTCTCCTCTTCCATTTCTGATCTTATTTATTTGCATCCTTTCTCTTCTTCTTTTTGTTAATCTTGCTAAGGGGCCATCAATCTTATTGATTTTCTCATAGAACCAACTTCTGGTTTTATTGATTTTCTCGATTGTTTTCATGTTCTCAATTTCATTTATTTCTTCTCTATTCTTTGTTATTTCCTTCCTTTTGCTTGCTTTGGGGTTAGTCTGCTGTTCATTTTCTAGTTCTTCCAAGTGGACAGTTAATTCCTCAATTTTTGCCCTTCTTCTTTTTTGATACAGGCATTTAGGGCAATAAATTTCCCTCTTAGCACTGCCTTTGCTGCATCTCATAAGTTTTGATATGTTGTGTTTCCATTTTCATTTGTCTCATAATATTTACTGATTTCTCTTGTAATTTCTTCCTTGACCCACTGGTTGTTTAAGAGTGTGTTGTTGAGCCTCCACATATTTGTGTATTTTCTGGAGCTCTGCCTATTATTGATTTCCAACCTCATTCCTTATGATCTGAGAAAGTGTTTTGTATGATTTCAATCTTTTTAAATTCATTGAGACTTGCTTTGTGACCCAGAATATGGTCTATCTTTGAGAATGATCCATAAGCACTTGAGGAAAATGTGTACTCTGATGTTGTGGGGTGTAATATCCTATAAATATCTGTTAAGTCTAGCTCATTTATTTTAATATTCAAATTCTCTGTTTCTTTATTGATCCTCTGTCTAGATGTTCTGTCCATTGATGAGAGTGGGGAATTGAAGTTTCCAACTATTATGATAGATGTGTCCATTTCTCTTTTCAGTGTTTGCCACATGTATTTTGGAGCATCTTGGTCTGGTGCATAAATATTTATGATTGTTATGTCTTCATGCTGAATTGTTCCTTTTATTAGTACATGGTACCCCTCTTTGTCTCTTTTAACTGTTTTACATCTGAAGTCTAATTTGTTGGATATTAGTATAACTACTCCTGCTCTTCTCTGGTTGTTAATTGCATGAAATATCTATTCCCAACCTTTCATTTTCAACCTATGTTTATCTTTGGGTCTAAGATGTGTTTCCTGTAGACAGCATATAGATGGGTCCTGTTTTTTTTTTTCAAGAACATTTATACATCTTTTTTATTAAATTAGCTTTACAAGCAACTTGAGAGTTCTTTCATAATGAAACACTGCTTTTCAAATTACATGGCTTTGTAGGCTATCTGTATATGAATCCCAGAATTCTTTGCCTACTATTGATAAAGGTCTATGTCTTACAGCTGGTTACTGTGTTGAATAAAAACAGCATTATGAAACCATATCTTTAACCAGGATTAAACACACATAGTTCACAAACAGTTTTAAATTTTGTTTTAAATAAGAGTCCTAATTGGTGGCAAGTTAACGGTCCCACTAACATTAAATGAATAGATTTTAAATGGTTATTAAAGAAATGACTATTCTGATTTTTTACCCTTTCATAATGATCTCCTAGAAATTATATAAACTTAAAAAAACACACAACAACACAATTTAAGACCCGTCTGGCAAGCACAACCCACCCAGATAGTAGAATCTGATATTTTGTACAAATATAGTACATAATTGAATGACGCAGGGGCTCCCAAATTAAAAGGCTATTTTGTTCAATTTGAAAATCAAGCAAACCTTCCATCAACATAGTACAATTTCTACTAAACACAAAAAATGATAGCACTTCTGAGTTGTGGCTTAATGCGATGTACTGCACTGCAGACCAGATAGCAAAGACAACTTGTACTCCTGGGTCAGGCTGGCAGAGGCCCTTACTGTAGAGATGTTAAAATTTATTATCTGGAATGAAGGAAAGGAAGTGGAACAAAATTGAATATGAGCAAGGAAAATACACTATTAATTACTTCCTGCAAGTTCTCCTAAGTGAGATCATAATACTGAATATTTAATCCCATGCTAAGTCCACACTGTCAGTTTCACTAAACAATTTTTTCATGTTTTGCACGAACAATAGCAATCTTTTAATAAAAATTACTGACCTTCCCATAGAAAATTTCTCCAGTTGAATACAAACTATAAAGATTCTAAAACTGTCATAAACTGAAATATACAGAAATATTTCTGTACAATCACATTATTTTGGCAAAGGGTCCTGTTTTTTAATCCATTCTGCCAGTCTATGTCTTTTGACTGGGGAGTTCAATCCATTAACATTTAGTGTTATTACTGTACGGGTAGTACTTCCTTCTACCATTTTGCCTTTTGGATTTTATATGTCATATCTAATTTTCCTTCTTTTTATCTTTATTCTTAGTCTTCCTTTCTACACTCTTCTTCACACCTCTCTCTTTTGTCTTTTTGTATCTGTCTCTAGTGCTCCCTTTAGTATTTCTTGCAGAGCTGGTCTCTTGGTCACAAATTCTCTCAGTGATTTTTTGTCTGAAAATGTTCTAATTTCTCCCTCATTTTTGAAGGACAATTTTGCTGGGTATAGAATTCTTGGTTGACGGTTTTTTTTCTCTTTTAGTAATTTTAATATATCATCCCACTGTCTTCTCACCTCCATGGTTTCTGCTGAGAAATCTGCACCTCCACTTTTTAAACAGTGTCTTAGGGATCCTAGTCACTGCAATAAAGCAAGAAAGAGAAATAAAACTTGGAAATGAAGAAGCAAAACTACTGTGCTTATTCATAGATACTGTAATTGTTTACATGGAAAATCCTAAGGATTCTATAAACTGCTATAACCAATTAGTGAATTTAGCAGGTCACAGGACACAAGGTCAGTATACAAAGATTAATTTTTTTCTAGCTTCAAACTATTTGAAAATGGATTTTTTAAAGTTTCATTTAAAATAGTATTATTTTAAAAAAAGGCAGAGAAAGAAGCCAGGCATGAAAGAGCACAGGATTCCACTTATATGAAATTCTAGAAAAGACAAAACTACTCTATATGACAAAGAAAGATTAATAGTTGCCTGGAACCAGGTGCAAGAAGACAATTGACTGTGAAGAGGTTGGAGGGAACTTTTTAGAGCCATAAAAATGTTCTATAGCCTGATTGGGATATATACATTTGTCAAAACTCACTGAATTATGTTTTTAACATATGTGCATTTCATTGCTGATAAATTATATCTCAATAAATTTTATTAGAAAGAAGAAGTAATTATGGGTTAGGGACATAAATACATTTGAAAAAAATCAAATATATTTTGAAATTAAATATTTAATTATTGTAATTAAACAAAGAGCAAATGGAACAAATGAAAAAAACATATAGCTAGATGATAGATTTAGACCTAATATCAATAATCACATTAAATATACACTCTCTAAATATTCCAAATAAAAAGACAGACGTTATCAGATAAGTATAAAAAAGCAAGACTCACCTGTATGCTGTCTATCAGCATATGTACTGATGCAAATAGGCTAAAAGTAAAAGGATAGATAAAGATACACTATGATAGTAATAATCAACAAAAATTTGGAGTACCTAGATGGATATCAGAAAAAGTAGATTTCATAGTCAAGAATTTTATCAGGGAGATCACTTCATAAGGTGGTTAATTAACCAAGAAGACATAACAATCCTAAACGTTTATGCACCAAATAACATATTCAAAAATATATGAAACAAAAACTGATAGAACTGCAAGAATAAATAAACAATGATAGAGTTTTCAAATACCCCTTTTAAGAACCAATAGAACAAGTAGACTGAAAAACAGACAGGATAAAGAAAATTCAAAAACACTATCAGCCAACCTGATGTAATTGACTTGAATAGAACACTTCACTTCCCTGGAACTTTGGGCACCTGTGTGACACCTAAGACTCAGAATAGGAGTTCTGCAGTTCTGAAGGTCAGCATTGCCTGATTATACAACAACTGTTAAAGAAATTGGAAAAGAGATCAGGCTTCAGTTAGAGACAAGAACAAAGCTGATCAGGTTGAGACTAAGGTAAATCATAATACAGGGATAAGGAAGACATTACTGCATTTTAGAATTTTACCTACTCTATGAGACCAAAGGAAGAGAGGTCTATTTTGTCCACAATCTAAATTTTCTGTAGCACATAATCTAACCCAACCTATTTGTATAGATAATTTAAGCAACCCAAACACAAGAACGGGAATGAGGGCTTGTAATTCTGCATAGCTTCTAGAGTATGTTAAGCAGATAATTAAAATGTTTTGGTGGGCGGGTGATGGTGGCTCAGTGGCAGAGTTCTCACCTGCCATTCTGGAGACCTGGGTTCGATTCCTGGTACATACCCATGCGAAAAAAAATGTATTGGCAAAGTTCCTTGAGGGATGGGAGAAAAAAATATAGAACCATCAAACTTTACCACTGGGGAAACCTCTGCTACTGTCTCGAACATTAGGTATCCCAAGTCAATAGGTCAAGCCCTTGATCTTGAGACTTGCTCTTGTGAAGCTTATTTACGTAGAAGAGAAGCTTAACTTATCTATAGTTATGCCTAAGAGTTACTTCCAGATGACCTCTTTTGTTGTCAGATGTGGCCTCTCTCTTTGTAAACCTCGCTTGCAACTCTGCAAGTGAAATCATTACCCTTCCCTCTACATGGGACATGACATCCAGGGAAGAAAATCTCCCTGACAACATGGGATGTGACTCTGAGAATGAGTCTGGTCCTGGCACAAGTCTGGTCCTGGCACCTTGGGATCAACAACACCTTCTGGACCAAAAGAGGGAAAATAAGTATAATAAAATAAGGCATCAGTGGCCAAAGAGAAATCAGATGGAGTCAAAAGACTATTCTGGAGGCTACTGTTATGCAAGCTTCAGTTAGATAGTGCTAATTGCCATGATCTGCTAAACCCCAACCCAAGATCACACCTATTACTCTTAAGAACATCTACGGCTCTAAAAAGGTTTCAAGCACTAGGTTTGCCTTCCTGGACCCTATAATTTCCATAAGATTCCCAGGTGAGATAAATCCTGATACCCAGATGGACCAGCCTCTCCAAGATGGTCAATTAATTGCATCCCCCTATCACCCCTTCTCAACATGAAAAAGTCAGAAGGGACATTGTCCAAAGATCCCTACAGATTGGAAGGAGGATCAAAGGAGAAGGAAGAAATGTAGTAGAGGAAATGGAATTTAACAAATGAGTATGGCTGCTGAATCACTATATTAATATTCCTTCTAGTCTACAATGTTTTGGAAAAAATCTGAGGTGGTGGAATAGTAGTAACCCATGACAAATTCTGGTATTTGTTCTATAGCTACTTGTTGAAGTGTGCTTTGAAACTTATTACTTTTTCTTTCTTTGCTTTGTATATATATTATGTTTTGCAATAAAGAAGTTAAAAAAATAGAACATTTTGCCCAGAATTTCCAGGTTTTTAAAGTTATCTTGGAAGATTTATGTAGATGAGCTGTATTCTGGGACACAGAATAATTCTCAATGTATTTAAAAGGATTTAAGTCGTACAGACTATGTTTTCTGACCACATGAAATTAAACTAGAAATCAATAGTAATTCTCAAATATTTTGAAGCTAAAGAGCATACTTTTAAATAACTCATGTTTCAAAGAAAAATCCAGAGGGAAACTAGAAAGTATTTTGACTTTAACCATCTCATTAGATTTCTACACAACCATCTTAGCTGTTTATGTCTATTTTTCTGTTGTGATATGCAATAAACTCTTCAGTAAAAGGGTCTATATGTCTCTCTTTGGTGACAGAAGAAAAGAAGCAAGATGGGAAACTATGTTCCATTCTACAGCTAATCTAGTTACTGAGTAAAAACCAGAGAGACAGAGTGAGGGCTAATAGCTACCAAAAAGGGGGACACTTAACTGCATTCATATAGGGTGAGGTGGTTGAAAAAAAAAAAAACACAGGCTGCAGGGCATGCGTTGAACTGGAACCCTGGGTCTGAGCAGTAGAAAATGCAGTGCATTCTTGCTTATCTTCACTACTTTTGAACCACTACTCACACACACACAAAAAAAATGAGCATGATGCCTTTGACTTGAACATCTAGATGTTTTCTACAAGGTTATAAAACCACCCAGTATAAAAACCTATTTCTTCAAAGTTTTGAACTTGCACAGACATCTATTCTTCAAAAAAAAAAAAGCTTTTAGATTTAAAATTTTTAGATCCAAGAAGGATTCAGACAAATGCTAGTCTAGTGCTTTATACACAGTAATAAACTTTTTGAGCATAGCCTGAGTAAGCAGCAAGTCAGTGGTGCAGTGGATCTTAAAGGGCTATGCTGACAGTGCAAAGACCAGGTGATGGCCAATGATAGTGCTAAAGGATAACAGAGCAGGAGAGAATCCCCTGTCAGTGTTATAACTGGTGTGAGCTCAGTATAGGACTGGCTGGTACTTCAGCCTACAGATTCATGGAATAGGGATGGGGAAAACAGCTCAGCTATGGTATCTAATGTCTGAGGGACCTCTAGCAAGTGCAGAGAGCAGCATAAAAGGTCTGAACCAATCCCTTTATTCACTGCAGGTCTTGATTGGTGGTCCTGTGGAGGTTTAGAAAGGATGTTGGTGTGTACAGCTTATGTAGCCCAGAGTTCATAGGGAAGTGGGCAATTTAACAAGAGGTGAGGAGGAAAGGTTGAGAGCTAGAGACACTGCAGCTTTCCAGGAATCATTATGGGGTCTAGGACCACAATTCTAGGGGTCTATTTGCCCAGATTGCCTTAGTGTCCCTGCTTTAATTTCTTATGTTGCTTAAGCAAATAGCATATGATAAGTTGGCTTAAACAATGGAAATTTATTTGCTCACAGTTTTAAAGCTAGGAGAATATCAAATCAAGGCATCCTCAAGGTTAGTCATTCTCCCTGAGGACTGTGTTATCTGGGGCTTGCTGTCAGCAATCCTTGGCTCTTCTATCATGTGGCAAATCACATGGTGGCTTCTCCTGGTCTCTTTCTTCTCTTTGGGGTTCCATTTCAGCTTCTTGCTTCCTGTTGCTGTTCTTCTCACCTCTGAATTTCATTCTCTTATAAAAGGCCTCTAGTAATAGAATTAAGACCCATCCTGAGTTGGGTCACTCTTTAACTGAAGTAACCTCATCAAAAAGTCCTACTTACAATGGGTTCACACCCACAGGAACGGAAGTTTAAGAACATGTTTTTCTAGGAACATATAATTCCAAACCACCACAGATGATGATGGTTCCCTCCCAGTTTATTTCTATCCTAATATAAGCTTTTGGTTATGTGATAATGTTCTTGCTGCTAAATTATAGTATGTTTACTCATAATAACATCCTAATTTTCCAACTTGTTTTTACTGTCCTGAATACACCATAACAATAGCATGTAACTCAAAATTGATTTTAAAATTATGTTCAGAGGGGAGGAAAAGAAACATTAAATGATGCCTAATAAAATAAAGGATCAGTGGCCAAGAGAGATCAAGTGGAACCAAGAGGCTGTTCTGGAGGCAACTCTCATGCAAGCTTTAGTTAGGTAGTGCTGATTGCCATGGCGGGATAAACCCCAACCAGCATCACTCCTGTTTACTTTTCAGAACACCTAGGGCTTGAACTAAGACTATACAAGGGTTTCATGTACTAAGTTTGCTTTCCAGGAACCTATAATTTCCAGAGGGTTCCTAGGTCAGATAAATCCTGAAACCCAGAGAAACCAGCCCTTCTAATTATTTATTAATTACATACCTCCGTCCTCTAGTGTTGACATCACTTCTCAATATGAAAAAGTCAGAAAGGATGTTGCCCTGGGATTGGGAGAGGGATCAGGGAGAAGGAAGAGGTATAACAGGGAGAATGGGATTTGGCAAACAAGTATGACTACTCAATCATTTTATATTCCATCTAGCCTCCAGTGTTTAGAAGCAACTAGGAGGAGAAATCTGAGATGATGGAATAGTCGCCTATAACAAACCCTGGGATCTGTTCTATAACTATTTGTTGAAGTGTGCTTTGAAAAGTATTGCTTTTTTCTTTCTTTCCTTTGTGTATATGTTATGTTTTATGATAAAAGATGTTAAAAGAAAAAAGAAGACACTAGAAGAGTATAAAGAAGAATTTGAAAGACTACATAGAAAAATGAAAGGCATTATGGAAAATTAAAAAATATATATATGTGAGACATGACTCACAGGATGTATATCTCCCTAGCAATGTGGGACATAACTTCCAGGGGATAAGCTAGGACATGCACCATGGGATTGAGAAAGACTTCTTGACCCAAATGGGGAAGAGATAAATTAGACAAAATTAAGTTTCAGTGGGCTGAGAGATTTCAAACAGTCAAGAGGTTATCCTGGAGGTTATTTGTATGCATTATATGGACATCCCTTTTTAGTTTATGGTGTATTGGAATGGTTAGTAGGAAGTACCTGCAACCATTGAACAGTGTTCCAGAGGCCAAGATTCTTGAAGATGATTGTATAACTACATAGCTTTTACAATATGACTGTGTGACAGTGAAACCTTGTGGCCGACGCTCCCTTTATCCAGGGTGCTCTAGTTTGCTAGCTGCCAGAATGCAACACACCAGAGACGGATTGGCTTTTAATAAAAGGGGATTTATTTTGTTAGTTCTTCAGAGGAAAGGCAGGTAACTTTCCACTGAGGTTCTTTCTTATGTGGGAAGGCACAGGATGGTCTCTCCAGGCCTCTGGGTTCCAGCAGCTTTCCCCGGGGTGATTTCTTTCTGCATCTCCAAAGGCCTGGGCTGAGCTGCGAGTGCTGAGATGAGGTATGCTGAGCTGCTTGGGCTGTGCTACGTTGTGCTCTCTCATTTAAGCACCAGCCAATTAAGTCAAAGATCATTCATTGCAGCAGGCATGCCTCTTAGCTGACTGCGGATGTAATGATCAACAGATGAGGTTCTTGTCTCATTGGCTCATGTCCACAGAAACAGAACTAGGTGCCTTCACTTGGCCAAGTTGACAACTGAATCTAACTACCACACAGGGTATGGACAGATGAGTAAAAAAATGACAAAAAAATAAATAAATAATAGGGAGAATAAAGGGTAAAAAAGTTGGGTAGATTGCAATACTAATGGTCAATGAGAGGGAGAGGTAAGGATATGGGAAATATGGGTTTTTCTTTTGTCTTTTATTTCTTTATCTGGATGATGCAAATGTTCTAAGAAATGAACACGGTGATGAATACACAACTATGTGATAATACTGTGAGCCACTGATTATATACTTTGGATGGATGTATCATGTGTGAAATATTTCGAGTAAAAATATTCTTTTAAAAAGCACTGTAGATGAAATCAGAAATACACTGGAGACACACAACAGCAGATTTGAAGAGGCAGAAAAAAGAAACAGTGAACTAGAAGACAGGTCAACTGAATTCGAACAAACAAAAGAACACATGGAGAAAAATGGAAAAATCAGTGCTTCAAAGGACTTTGTCAAAAGGGTGTAAAGGCAACCAACTCAATGGGAGAAAATGTTTGAGAACCACATATTTGATAAGGGTTTGATAACCAGAATATGTAAAGAAATCCTAAAACTCAGCAGTAAAAAAACAGAAAACCCGTGACTTCCAGGGATGCAAATCCTCCCGGCGATGTGGGACCTGATTCCTGAGGATGAGCCAAGACCCAACACCATTGGAATGAGAAAGCCCTCTTGACCAAAATGGGAAGGAGAGGAATGAGACAAAATAAAATCTCAGTGGCTGAGAGATTTCAAACTGGGAGGTTGCCATGGAAGCCATTCTTATGTACCATAGATATCCTTTTTTTTTTATGCTGTATTGGAGTGGCTAGAGGGAAGTACCCAAAACTGTTGAACTGTGCTCCAGCAGTCCTGACCCCCGAAGACTGTATAACTATATAGCTTCCACAATGTGACCATGCGACTGTGAAAACCCTATGGTTGATCCTCCTTCTATACAGGTTATGGACAGATGAGTAAAAAAATAAGGATAAAAAATAAATTAATAATACGGGGAAATAAAGGGTAAAAATTGGGTAGATTGAAATGCTCTGGGTCAATGAGAGGGAGGAGTAAGGGGCATGGGTTCTTTTTTCTTTTTATTTCCCCTTCTAGAGTGAAGCAAATGTTCTATAAATGATCACGGTGAAGAATACACAACCACACGATGATACCGTAACTCATTGATTGTATAATATGGTTGGACTGCACATATGTGGATATTTCTCAATACGTTTTTTAAATGAATAAAATAAAATGAAAATGTCACTTGTGAAAGTAGATTTGGCCCAGTTCAGGAATAAATGGAAGTTTTATTGCCCAGCTCTTTCTTCTAATCCCTGAAAAAACATTTTACCCCAAAAGAAGTACTAAAAGAGGAAGCATTTTGAAAAAAACTTCAGAGCCATGAACACCGTGAGAGCCCATGCAGCCAGAGACCTTTGGAGATGAAGAAGTTATATGCCCCCGCGGGAGCTTCATGAAACAAGAAGCGGGAGAGAAAGTTAGCAGACATCGCCTCTCCAGTTGAGAGGAAAATCCCTGAACTTCATTGGTCTTTCTTGTTGGTGCCTTTACTTGGACATTTTTATAGACTTGCTTTAATCGGGACATTTTCTCAGCTTTAGAACTATCAACTTGCAACTTAATAAATTCTGCCCTTTTAAAAGCCATTCTGTTTCTGGTATATCACATTCCAGCAGCTAGCAAACTAGAGCACCTTATGACCTAGCAATTCTGCTACTCAGAATATGCCCAGAAGATCTGAAAGCTGGGATGTGAACAGATGTCTACACACCGATATGCATAGTAGCAGTATTCATAATTGTCAAAAGCTGGAGCAACCCAAGTGCTCCCTATCAACAGATGAGCAGATAAACAAAATGTGGTATATATATATGATGGAACTTTATGCAGCAATAAAAAGGAATGAGGTCCTGAACGCTCAACAACGTGGATGAGCCTTGAGGACATTATGTTAAGTGAATAATTCGGACACAAAAGATCAAATACTGTATGATCTCACTGATATGAACTAATTATAATATGTAAACTCATAGACATAAAATATAAAATACAGGTTACCGGGATATAGAATGAGGCTAAAGAATGAGGAGTAGTTGCTTAATATATGCAGAATGCTTAACTAGATTGTACTTAAACACTGGGAATGAGCAGAGGTAGAAGTAGCATGTTATTGTGAGAAAAATTAATAGTGCTGAATGGTGTGTCAATGTGATGGAAACAGTAAGAATCATGTATGTCACCAGAAAGAAAGTTGAAGGGTAAAACATGGGAATGTGTAACACAGTGAATCTCGTGGTGGACAATGTCCATAACTAACTGTGCAAGTATGAAAAAGTTTTTTCATGAACTGGAACAAATGTATAATACTATTAGAAAGAATTCATAATAGAGGGGTAATGGGGAAAATGTACCTATTACAAACTATGGACTATAGTTAACAGTAATATTTTAGTACTCTCATTAACAGTAACAAGTGTATTATACCAATATTGTGGGTCAATAATAGGGGGGATAAGGAATATGGGAGAATTTGGTTTTCTTTTTATTTGTTTTCTGGAATGATGAAAATGTTCTAAAATTGATCATGTGGTTATATGCACAACTACGTGTACTTCAGATGATTTGAATGGTGTGTGACTATATCTCAATAAATCTGCATTAAAAATTATATTCACTTTATTACACTTCAAAATCAGAGGTGCGGGCGGTACGATGGTGGCTTAGCAGGCAGAATTCTCACCTGCTATGCCAGAGACCTGGGTTCGATTCCTGGTGCCTGCCCATGGAAAAAAAAAAATCAGACATGGGAGCTTTCCAAACACACAGACTTCCAGGCCTCACTCCAGACCTGGTAAATTAGAATCTCCAGAGTTGGTGCCCAGATAAGTATGTGCTTAAAAATCCCTGTAGATGAGTCAAATGAACATCTCTGGTTTAGAGCCACAGGTGTAGGTGAAAATGTATGAAGATGAAAAGATGTTACAGCTATTAATACAGGTATTAGTCAGGTTCTCTAGGGAAACAGAACTGACAGGAGACATCTGGAAATATTACTAAATTTTTAAAAGACTTGTCTCATGTGACCATGCAGAAGTCCAAATTCCACAAGCTGGGAACTTTGGTGAAAGAGAAGCTGACTGGCTCAATAGAGATGGAAATTCTCCCTCTGTCTGCTAAAATCATCATTTCTCCTTTTAAGGCCTTCATTGCTGATGGCAGTCTCCTCAGTTGATTGTAGATGTAATCAGCCATAGATGCAATCAACACACTGATGATTTAAGTCCACACAATGGCCTTACAGTTACAATCAGGCTAGCGCTTGTTTGACCAAACAACTGGGCACCATCACCTGGCCAAGTTGACACATGAACTTAACCATCGTAGATATATTAAATTAAATAGTCAGATCATAAAATGGTTTGCATGACATGATTCTATATTTAGATGGACAGAATATATATAATAAACCCAGAAAGTATCCAGAAGAATGATGTTTGTGATTCCATATTTTGTCCCTTTATCACCATCTTGTGATGAATGAGCGCACTGCTCAAGGAGATGGAAATTGTGAATCAGGGCAATGGTATTTTTATCATTTCTTATGAATGCAATCTTAGATTCAGAAGGGAGCTGAGGCATTATGGGGTTCAATTTCCCACCAATTTTAATAATTAATAGCACAAATGATTCCTCCAAAAAGCTGAAGCATTTATGTGTGAGTGAGAAACCCTGGCCAAGCCCAAGTGAATTATATCCCAGGAGTTAAAGGTCTTTGCAGAAGTCACCCCTGAGCCAAGGTTGAGTGATTTTGAGAGGTCGCAGAGTAGTGATCCTTTCACAGGGCCACATATGAGTCACTTGGAGAGTTTTTTAAAATCCTGGTACCCAGGTCACACTCCACACAAATTAAACATGCTGAGTGAGACCCAGGTATTGGGATGCTTCTAAAGCATCATCTCCTCCAGGTGGTTCCAATGTGTAACCAAGTGGGAGACCCCTGCTCTTCAAGATATGACCGGTGGGCCTTGGAGTTGGCAACTGCCCCAGATTCAGCCCGCAGATGGTCAGGTGGTTCACACCCATAAACTTTGAGAAGTGCTGCTATAGAGAATGGAATGGGTGCCCCGCACATCTGATGGCTGTGTGAGGCAGGGATGGAGCCTGAAAGATGGACTTCCCATGTCTAATCATGCCCGGTTATAGGAAATGTATTGCTTCTGTACTACTTTTGGACAGTTCTGATTGTCAGAAATTTCTCTTTTTTTTTTTGGTAGATGTCAAAATCTGTGTTCTTTTAGTTCTATAAGCTGCCCTCCATATCTCTTAGAATATTTGAAGGCAGAGAGTATGCTTCCCTCAGTCTTCCTCCTCTGAGTTCCTCCCTCCTAACCTCCTGTCTCTTAAGGCAGCATATGTCTGATATTTTTGCAAAGTCATCCTATTAATTCTACATTAAAAAATTGTTCTCAGAACTGAAGGTAAGACTCTAGATGTTGTATGACATAATGAATGCAGAGAAAAAATGGCCCTCCTTTATAAGTTTTACTAATGACTCCTTTTTACTTCCTGAAAATCAGACTATTAGTCAGGGTCTTTGTCCAATGCTGCATTAGAGAGGACCTTATCCTGCAACCAAATCCATGCCGATGGTCCCCAAGGGCCTCGGGTCATTCACCAGTGACCACAGAGACACTGATCTGGGAGTCCTGGACGGAGGCGATAGAGCCTTTGCCCCAGTGGAGTTGAATTCCTGTCTCCCAACTCCTTCTCCTAGGTCTACATCCTTTGACAGAGATACAGAGCCAGCCCTTACCCCTCACAGTGGCTGTCAGAGGAAACCTTCAAGCCACACATGCCGCCCATGGCCTCAGCCTGTCCACTCTGTCTTCCTGCCTTGGCTCCAGGCTCAGCTTAATGACACCCACTCCTGTCCTTCTCAGGGTGGCCTTGTTCCCCATGCTTGACCACACCAGTCCTATGTGCATTGGTAGGGGGTCCCTGCCTCTTGTTCTGTTTCCTTAAAACTGAACAAGCATTCTGTCCTGCTCTAGTCCCACTTCAGTACCTGTTTCCTGAATGTTCAATTCAGCATCTCACCATTTTACCCATCTTTGGGTCTGGCACTGCTTGTATCTCCCAAGGACATTCTGTTCGCATTTCCATTTTAGACCATTTGCATCGTTTACATAAACATCCAGCCTTATGATGCCTTCTTCCTGTAGAGTATTTCAAAGATATTCAGTGATGACTCTTCCACAGAACTTTTTTGCTCCAGGAATCTAAATCACCTGGGCTTGACCGAAGTGTCTTGTTCACAGAATTCAAATTGGCACAACATTTGGAGAGAAATTTTTCAGCATTTATTGATTTTTTAAAGCGATGCATACCATTTGGAAGTAGTTTCTCTTTTAGAAATCTACTTTATAAAATTATTTGCTCGAGGGCACACAGATATTTATATAAGATTTTTACTCAAGCAACATGTAGATAAAATATAGTATCCCAACTCTGATATGCTGTGTAGCCAGTTAAAACAATAGAGTAGAGCTATATGTACTCAATATATTGTTAAGTGAAAAATGTAAGTTTCAGAATATTATGCACGGTGTTATCCCATACATATAGTATACAATCTATTAATAAAGCAAATAGTCTATGCACATGTTATCTACATACATATAATATATTGTCAATATGTAGTATAGAGGAGGGGTTCGTGAACCTTGTCTTATGGGTTAAATCCAGCCTGTTGCCTATTTTTTATAAATCAAGTTTTATTGGAACCAAGCCATACCCATTGGTTCATGTATTTTCTATGGTTGCTTTTGCACTACAATGGCAGAATTGAGTAGCTGTCACAGAGACTTGTATTGCCCACAAAACCAAAATTATTTACTATCTGATCCTTTACAGGAAGTTTGCTAATCCCTGCTACAGTAAAGACATAGTATATACATAAAAAAATAGAATTCACTGTAAATGTATAGTCACATCAAGATAATAAATAATTTTAACAGATTAAAGCTTCTAGGGGATTTCTCATTGCAGTCACCTTTTGACCCTGTCAGCAGTCTGTATCATCTTTTTCTGTAATATGGAATGCTTTCAAGAATTTGCATGTCATCCTTGCCATGCAAATCCTCTCTGCAGTGTTCCAATTTTAGTATATGTGCTGCCAAAGCGAGGACTGTATCCTGATTTTTCATTCTCTCAAGACGTGGGAGCTCAGAAAGCGAGTAGCAGAAAGAACTGCTTTCAAATGGTAGGAAGATAGCGACACACAGTGGACAACAGCAGTAACCTCTAAGAATTGTATTCTCTGAAGACCTGAGATATTTGGATAAGAAGTGTTTGAAAAGATTCTCCTTGTAGACTCCAGGGTTCCCAGCAGAAGCCTGGAAGTTTATTTTCTGGAGCTGGAGGAACAGAGGGTGTCTGGACTGAGGGACACTAGCTCAGTGAGGGGGAGGGACACCAGACTGAAATGGGTGACCTCACCTCAATGTGTGCATATGAGATGATGAGATCACCTCCAGAATGGGGCCATAGGAGGTTGAGTGCGCTCACTTTTCCAGGGACTAAGGGGGTTCTCAGGATGGGGACTTTCAGCTTTAAAACCAGGACAGTCCTGAGCAAACCGGGATATGCTGGCTACCCTAGCCCACAGTAGCAGACCTTCACTTTCCAGACGGGAGACTGGAAGACTCTTCTCTGGGGAATTCGACTTGCCCCAGAGGAAAGAGTGTATGTACTGCGGAGCGTACGGATTGCGGAAGTTCTACAAGTAACTGCCCAGCCAGGTCAACCTCGTGGTGAAGTTCATGGTGGGCAAGCTCCCACCTGGGTGCATGTAGGCTCCAGCTACGCTTTTGGACCCTCATTCTCAAAAATAAGCAGACAGAGAAGGATTCTTAAACAACTCAAGGATAGTCTCTCAGATGAAAGATAGAAACACAACATTCAAACAGCAAAACAAAGTGAGGGTTAGGTGCATGATGGTAGTTGGGGTCATCAGTCTTTCTCTTGCATTAAAAAAAAATGGATCTGAGAGAGAGGATCCACTCTTCCTCTAAGCTATTGTGCTGTTAGGACGTGAGCCTGGGGCTACCAGAGTCCAGGCTCCCCTCTGTAAAGAGAAGGCCACACTAGGGGAAGTTGACCCACAGAGAGATGCCTTCATTAAAAGACGACAAGTCTAGAGCCCTGATGGCTTTTCATGCCAACAGCCAAGCATCTCAAAGGCTAGCTCTGCCTTTGCTCTTTCTGGAGTGTAGTTGTATGAATTGATACATTCCACTACTTAAAAAAAAAAAAAAACAACGAAAGCTTAAATTAGTTTAAATAGAGTTTCTGTCATTTGAAAGCTTTTGCCTCTTTTGCATGTCTGCTGCTTTATCAGTGCTCTGTGTCCAGAGAATTTCCAAGTCAGTTTGTTTTTCCCTGTTTAAAATAAGAACTGTACAAGTCATGTACGTAAAAGTAGACGAGATTTTTTAAACAGTAGATGCTTTGGCAGATCCAGACATACTAACTTTTCAATCTCTCTCAGGATGGTGTCATCATCAAAACAAAACCTAGAGAGCTATGCCAGAAAGACAAATATCTGGGTCACATAGCAAAGCAAAGGAAAAAAAAAAAAAAAAAGGAAGACGTTTGGCACTAGCTAAGTGTTCAGTTTCCACACAGTAGTGAAGGAAAGTGGCTACATCCATTTGCATTGTATTCAAAAGTAAGAATTCCTATCTCTGGCCATCTAAATCAGTTCTTATTTTTTCTCAGTACACCTTTGTAAGTATGTCTAAATTTTTATTTTAGGAGAATTTTCTTTCCTTGTTTACAGAATATCAATTTATATTCCGGAAACTGAGTATAAGGTGGACTGGGATACTTGGAGTATATCAGTTAACAAAGAAAACAGGACAGTTTTGTTTTTTTAGTAATTTAATAATTCCTTTTTAATGAAATTTATTTTCAAAAACAGTAAGCATAAATTCTAATATTTAACAATCTTCACATATATTAAAAAACAAAGTATCAAGGTACAATTATTTGCTTTGTTATTAAGCTGCCAAAATAAATCATATTGGTTTACTATTTTTTCCTCTTAATTTTTCTTTTATGAAAATCTTTTAGTTCTTCTGTTACTTATGCTTGTATAGAGGATGAATTGGTCCATACTAAGAAAACAAGAGTTTTCCATCAAAGGTGGATAGTATATACATTCAGAGTGCTAATTAAAGATGAAAAATAAGATAAGCCAAAAGAGAACTGATAAAAAGCTTGATAGGTTAGGTCACATGATGATCTCCAGCATGCTGATTCTGTGAATACCTACAAGAGAAGTTTTGACACCTACAAACATCCACTGTGTCATGATGCCCTAGAGAAGGGTGGTTGTCTCCATTGGTTTACTTCCCTTTTTGCAGCTTTCCTCGTAGACAGGTGCTTGGTGCCAGGTCCAAAGAGTATAGCTGCGAGTGCTCAGAGCCTCAGCTCTGCTGCTGACCTGGGAAAGCTCCTGTGCTTGTTTACCAGCTTCTTCCGGAACTGGGCTTAAATGTTAGTGAAATTCCAGCAGGGTTTCATCAAGGGCAGCCTTTAGGCTCCTAATCCTTGGCTAGTATAATTTGTTGAATGTCTACAAGTGCTTGGGATTTAGCAGCAAATCTTTCCCAAATTGACTACAGTTTTAATGCAGGAAATAAATTTGGGTTTTGTCTCCTTCATCCAAGGACTGGCTCTGAAGAAATGATTTTTTTGGTCATCCAGAGATACCATGTGAACCAGACCTGGGGTGACTATCAGGCATGAATGACATTGTAGTTTCTTAAGCTTTTGGGGTTTTCTCAAGTCTTCAGAGGGTTCAGATACTAGCTCAGGCCCTGCCACTTATAAGTGGTGTGCCGGAATTTGAGGCATTAAGATAATATAATAATAATATCCTGTATTTACACAGTGCCTTCTATTGCCCAGTGGAGTTTTAATGCCACGTTGGATTCTCGGAAGAGTTCTAACGGACAAGAAGGGCAGGAATGCCTGTCACCAATGGGACAATTTAATGCATAAAGAAATTGCACTTTCAAACATCTTAACTAATCAGCCCAATCCCAGGTCTCCTGAATTCCAGACCATATTCACCACTTCTTGTCCAGGATGAGTCAGCAAGAAAGAAAAAGGAAAACTGGTGTCAAGCTAAAGTAAATGCCTTTAGACATGCGGCCCGGCTGTTTTCTGCTCCCTTGGCATTCCACGTGGAATCTGTGCCTCTCTGGATAGCACAGAGCCTCCTTTGCCAACCATTGTAACCCCAGCACTTAGCAATGATGCAGACACATAGGTGATGCTGCATAAATATTTGTAGAATGAAGAAGTGATTGATTTATTTCAATTATTAAACTCCTTCTAAACCCCTGAGATCAGGGAACACTGCAGAGAGTTCTGTAGAATAGGTTCTCATTGTTGTCTTTGCTATGGTCTCTTGTCCAATCACTACGGTCTCTTGTCCAATCAACATTTCTGTTGCATTTAAGGTGAAAGAAAACTCTTTTCTTGCTATGGGAAAGGCAAACAGTCACACAAACCTGGAGGATAGTCAGGTCTTTATGGGCAATAGAGGAGGCAAGCTAGTTAGCTATTAACCAGCAGCCAATATAATTCAGCTCCTTATCAAAATCCTAGGCACCTCCCTTTGGAGACCCTTTCCCCATCTTCTCCAGCCAAAGTAGGAAAGCAAGTTAAGGCCTTCGGCAATCACAATGCACAGTTCACCCTTCTTTCCCCCTACCCCCCAACTGGTCTGTCTAGGTGACAGCAGGTTATAATAAACATCTGGAAGCTTGATGTGGGGCAAGTGACAAACAGGCAGTCCACAGGCTGAGGGACGCTGGAGGAGGGAAGCCTCAAGGAATTGATGATGGGAGCTCAGTTTTACAGGCTTGCTACATTTTCTTGGAACTTCAAATTTATTTTGCTACCACCGAAGGCAAAACATTAATCCCCTGTGGTGGTACAGAACTATGAAAGTGTTAAGATGTGTTTGAAAAGGCTAAATAGTATAAAGATATGTGAAGGGTAAGCTAATATTTATAGTGGGAAATGAGGCAGAAAAATTGGAGGCTAAATCACAGAGGTCTTCAAGGATAAGTGCTAATAATTAAGATAAAATATTTTCTACTTTATTACACTGTCAATATCATTGTGGAAAATCACAGTTTTAACCCCTTTTTTAAAATTTTGTATCTCATAAGTATTGATCCTATTGTGATGGAAGATTTTTGAACAAGGGGATATGGAGGAATTCAAAGCTTTAATTTTAATTCTGTTTCTGAAGGAATGGAAATAAAACCAGAGAGTCATAGTCTAGAGATAAGAGCCAGCAACCCATCTTGAACATGAAATATTTCTAAGCCCCCAAAATGAACAGGGATGAGATGAGGACCATGTGAGCATAGAGGGGGTGGAAGGTCCCACGTATGGATAGCAAGAGCCACCAATTTAGAGAGATAGTCATTGCACTAAGTACCATTCTAGATATGAAGGATGGTGAGGTTGATCACTGGGCTGGGCACACACCCGGCCTCCTGAGAAGGGCTTGGTAGGATGAAAATCTCCAATACTGGAGAAAAAACTGAATCCCTCTTAGGGAGGAAGGAGTTGAGCATGGCTTTTGTGTATTCATGCAGCATCCAATATGAGATTGCACAATCTTGTTGTTCTGACCTTCCGTCTACCGTCAGACCCTCAGAAGACATGAGAACATCTGGAGCCCATAGGATGGTGCAAATCACTTCTGACTGTCCCCATCAGGTGTTCTTTCATTCCAACAGAGCCAGCTCTGAGTGGGTACCCAAAGGCACAGTCTCCTTTCCTTCCTTGTTTCCTTCTTCTGCTCCCTTTCGTTTTCTACCTTCCTGCCCTCCCTAGGATCCTAGCAGCATTTTTCCCCACTCTCCTGACCCTTCATGTTTGAGACCAGTGCAACTCATTCTGGGCTCCATCTTGGGTTGACAATGGGGAATAGTCTGTAGATTAATTCTTAAGAGTAGAGTACCCATTTACAAACCCCTCATTGAATAATACTGATCACCATCATAGCATAAACTCAATGTATCATTGTTGTTTAAAAAAAAAACAACAAAACTCTTTCTTTTAGCGATTAGGATGGGAAAGAATAAAGGAGATTAGAAAGAAAGCAGCCCCTACTCTGTCATACACTACTGTTGGCTTTTTGTGCCTCTCGAGTTGGAATGTTAGCAGGAATTGAATTTTTGCCTTCTTTTGAATTCCCCAAAGTGCCCAAAACAGGACTGGGCTCATAGTCCAGAATTATAGACTCTCTGCAATAGAAGGAACCTTGGAGAAACTATTTAATTCAAGTTTACAATGCTGGTGGCAAATTTGAAACACTGGGTGCTGTTATAGGCAGAACATTGGCCCCCAAAGATGTCCACTTCCTGATCCCCAGACCTGTGAGTACATGGCAAAAGGGACTTTGCAGTTGTGATAAAATTTAAGGCCTTGAGATTAAAAATTATCCCAGATTATACAGGTATGCCCAATCTAATCATGAGTCTTTGAAAGTGGAGAACCTTTCTCAGATATGGTCAGAAGGAAATATGACTATTGAAAAAGGCCAGGGAGTTTCAGTGGTACTGGATTTATAGATAAAAGAAGGGGCCACAAGCCAAGGAAAGTGGGCTACCTTTAGGAAGTTAGAAAACATAGGGAAATGGATTCTCCTCTAGTGCTTCCAGAAAAAAGGACCATCCTGAAAATACCTGGTTTGAGCCTGATGAGACCCATGCTAGGATTTTGACCTCCAAAACTTTTAATATAAAATTATGCTTTGGGGGCTGCATGGGTAATTCAGTGGTAGAATGCGCCTTCCATGTGGGAGACCTGGGTTCGATTCCTGCACCATGTACCAAAAAAATATATATGTGGGCCATGGTGGGTTCAGCAGGCAAGAAATCTTGCCTGCCATGCCAGAGGACCCGGGTTTGATACCCGGTGCCTGCCCATGTTAAAAAAATATATATATATATACACATATATGCATGTTTTTGAAAGTCACTAAGATTGTGGTAATTTTTTACAGACTCACTAGATAATTAATACAAGGGCCATTAGAAAATATCAATGTCTAGGCCTCACTCCACAGAGGTTCTGATTTAATTAGCTTGTGCTGGGACCCTGAAGTCCAGGGCACAGCTAAAGTTGAAAAATACCTACTGCTCAGTAGCATTTTAGTTTGCCATCCATTGCCTCTGCTCAGTCAATTCCAGAGATGGCGCAGTCAACAGAATAGGAAAAGCTGGTGAATATTTCTGCTGTCACTTAGGAGTTATGTGTCTGGGATAAGTTTCTCAAACTCTTTGAGTAGCAGCTTTCTAATCTATAAAATAGATTTAAAAATACCTACATTATAGGGTTACTGGGAGGTTTGAAAAAGATAATGCATATATCCCAGGGGTGTAAATCTCCCTGGCAACGTGGGACAGAAATCCCAGGATGAGTTGGAACCTGGCATCAAGCAAGTGAGAAAACCTTGACCAAAAGGGGGAATAAAGAAATGAGACAAAATAAAATGTCAGTGGCTGAGAGATTTCAAAGAGTGTCAAGAGGTAATGCTGGAGCTTATTCTTAAGCATTATATATATATCCCCTTTTTAGTTTATGGTATATTGGAGTGGCTAGAGGAAAGTACCTGAAACTATGGAGCTCCAGTAGCCTTGTGTGCTTGTTTGAAAGGATGTATGTCCCCTAAAAGAAACATGTTTTAATCTAAATCCAATTTCATAAAAGCAGAATAGTCCTTATTCAATACTACATGTTTGAAACTGTAATCAGATCATCTCCCTGAAGATGTGATTTGATTAAGAGTGGTTGTTAAACTGGATTAGGTGATGGCATGTCTCCACCCATTTGGGTAGGTCTTGATTAGTTTCTGAAGTCTTATACAAGAGGAAACATTTTGGAGAATGGGAGATTTGGAGAGAGCAGAGAATGCTGCAGTACCATGAAGCAGAGAGTCCATGAACCAGCGACCTTTGGAGATGAAGAAGGAAAACGCCTCCTGGCAAGCTTCATGAAACCGAAAGCCAGGAGAGAAAGGTAGAAGATGACGCTGTGTTGGCCATGTGCCCTTCCAGATGAGAGAGAAGCCCTGACTGTGTTTGCCATGCGCCTTCTCACTTGAGAGAGAAACTCTGAACTTCATTGGCCTTCTTGAACCAAGGTATCTTTCCCTGGATGCCTTTGATAGGACATTTCTATAGACTTGTTTTAATTGGGACATTTTCTTGGCCTTAGAATTGTAAACTAGCAACTTATTAAATTCCCCTTTTTAAAAGCAATTCTGTTTCTGGTATTTTGCATTCTGGCAGCTAGCAAACTAGAACACCTTGTTTCCTGAAGATGATTATATAATGATACAGCTTTTACAATGTGACTGTGTGATTGTGAAAACCTTGTATCTGATGCTTCTTTTATCTAGGGTATGGACAGATGAGTAAAAACATTTGTAAGAGATAAACAAATAATTGGGGGAACAAAGGTTAAAATAAATTGAGTAGATTGAAATACTAGTGGCCAATGAGAGGTAAGGGTAAGGGATAATGGTACCTATGAACTTTTTCCTTTTTCTTTTTTATTTCTTTTTCTGGAGAGATGCAAATGTTCAAAAAATGATCAGGGATGATGAATATACAACTTTGTAAAGATGTTGTGAGCTACTGATTATACGCCATGCATAGGAAGGTTTGTATGTTAAGAATGTTTGTATGTTCAGTTTTTTCAATAAAAATATTTTTAAAATAAAAAATAAAGTTTCAGTACTGAGAAATTTCAAACAGAGTTGAGAGGTTATCCTGGAGGTTACTCTTTTGCATTATATAGATATCCCTTTTTTGTTTATGGTATATTGAAGGGGCAGAGGGAAGTACCTGAAACTGCAGAGCTGTGTTCCAGTAGCCTTGATTCTTGGAGATGATTGTATACGATATAGCTTTTACAATATGACTGTGTGATTATGAAAACCTTGTGTCTGATGATTCTTTTACTCAGGATATGGACAAATGAGTAAAAAATATGGTTAAAAAATAAATAAATAATAGGAGGTTGAGGGGTAAAATAAATTGGGTAGACTGAAATACTAGTGGTCAATGAAAGGAAGGGGTGAGGGGTATGGGATGTATGAGTTTCTTCTTTTCTCTTTTTATTTCCTTTTCTGGAGTGATGCAAATGTTCTAAAAATGATCGTGGTGATGAATACACAATTATTACAGGGTACGGGGGGGGGAACAAAACAAAAACAAAAGACTGCATGTTAAAGAAATAGACTGATGGTAATGCAGAGCTAGAGAAGGATAGAAGATTTGAGAGGTGACTGCTAAGGGGTATGGGATTGCTCTTTTGGGAGTAATGAAAATGTTCTAAAATTGATTGCGGTGCTGAATGCACAACACTGCGAATATATTAAAAGTCAAGGTCTGTACACCTTGGATGGATTGTACAGTATGTGACTATATCTCAATAAAATGGCTTAAAGATAATGCATATAAACACATTGTAAGCACTATGCTTAGCACAGTAAATGTTAACTACCATTTTATTTTCACAACCATCTTATCATCATCATCATCATCATCCTCATCATCCAAGGACACACAACAGTGATGTAAAACAAAAGTCCTCTGTGTTAGGAGTCAGGAAAACCTTAGCAAAAAAAAAAAAAAAAAAACTACCTTTGGGTGGAGCATGGTGACTCAGCAGGCAGAGTTCTCACCTGCCATGCTGGAGACCCAGGTTCTATTCCTAGTGCCTGCCCATGCAAAAAACAAAAAACAAGAGCTACCTTTGGGGCTTAGCTGTGGGATCCTGGGCAAGAAAACCACTCTGACAGATATTGTTATCTGTCAAATGGGAATAGTAACATCTACACAGGACTGTTATAACGCTCAAGTCAGATAATGGATGTTGAAACACCTGGCAAATAGCAAAGCATTAAATGGCAAAATGTATAAGGGATTATAATTGTCATAAGCTATCCATTCTGGTACTGGCATTGTAGAAAGCTCTTCCTTTTCCTTTCTAAAATGATATCCTAAAATTGGTATCCTATACCATCCACCTTTCGGCCCTGGTTTCTGACTTTGAGGCTAGAACTCCTACGTGATAAGCTTCTTAGTAACTGAAGCTGCTAGTTATTTTTGCAGCTCCTCCAGGCCAATACAATCAACTCACCTAGCTGATGTGTTCTGAGTCCCCTTACCATCCTGGTCAGCTCTGTGGACATGCTTCAATTTATCAGCATCCACCCTAAAAGCATGACACCAGGTCATGCTCCAAGCTTGTTGAGAAGCAGTGTGCGCATGGACATGCTTCTTACGTAGGAATCTGGGGAGGTGGCAATTACCTCTCCAGGGCAAAGCAATGCTGGTGCCTGATCTGAGAAAGTCTCTCTCAGTTATGAGACTTAAACAAGTCTGATAAGGAGAGCTTATCATAAGGTTACAAAAACAGTCTTAATGGCAATTTCAGAAAAGCTGAACAATCAGAAATAGTAGGAACTGAGACTGCTGTGGAGATGTTGGTTATTTCATCTCTCAGGGACTAAATGGCCGTTTCTGTTTTTGCTTCTCCCAGCACATGTGTTCATCCTCCTTTAATTCTTAATTTCCTCTACCTATTCATACTGCTCATTGCTCCAAATGGTGGCTTTATACCAACTATACATGATTTTTCATTTCAATTGTTCAAAACTTAGCCAGTCCCTGTTTCCCAATTCAGCCAACATAACTGGCAAGCCTGTAAAGAGGTACCCAGGGATTGGATTTACTCTGTTCGGATCGGTCATGGCTTGCAGGACAGGTTCACTTGGGCAGGAACTCTATCAGAAGAAGGTGTGTGTATTCAAAGGACCTAAAAAATATATAATACAGCTCATTTAGGAATATCCATTTCAGTTTTGCTAAGGAGGAGCCCAATACCATGAGTAGTGTAAAAAGCTTACAATATTCTCCCTGACACCATACAAGAGGTATTGTGCAAAGTGGAATCATACATCATTGTATTTCTCCATTGTAAGAATATGGGAAGTTTCACTCCCATGTAGCTATAGATGAGATCATTTGCTCACTTTCAGAGAATCTGTGTGACTCTTCAGAGTTGAACTTTATCTTCCAGGATCAGGGAGGAGAAGGAACAACTCAACAGTTGAAATTACTTGGTGGATATAAGCTACAATGGCATTGCCATCTATCCCATCTTTGGGCCAAAATCATTGGATTTAACTGCTAATGACAAATTAAAATGGAGCAAATAAAGGCTGCTTGGGGATCCTATCTTGACTGAGTGCAGAGGCTGCCTCAGTAGAGGACTAGTACAGAAAGGGACTGAGGGTGGCATGTTCCTTCTCTGACTATTGCTAAAGCAGAGGGGCTTCTATCATCCATCATGGATGCAGCCACACTTCTCTGCTACATTTGAAATAGAATGAATGGCAGGCCACATGGGAACAGTAGCAACGCATCCCCTTCCCAGCTGAGGAGGTGTCAGAAGAGGCCTTGTGGAGAACCTGCAACAAAGTGGGGCCGTTCTTTTTCCACCAGGGTGATATGAGAGGAGGCTTGATAAAGCAAGATGTAAATACAATCCAGAGCGTAAACAGTCAAAATGTCCAGGATACAACTGAAAATCATACATTACATCAGGAACCAGGAAAACCTCAACTTCAGTAAGAAAAGACAGCAGATACCAACACCAAGATGACACAGATATTAGAATTATCCGACAAGAATTTTAAAGCAGCCATGATGAAAATGCATCAGCAATCAACTATGAACATGCTTGAAACAAAATGAAAAAATAGAGTAAAAAAATAAGTAGAAGATGTAGCAAAATTCCAAATGGATATTTTAGAACTGAAAAATACAGTAAATAAAGTGAAAAAAAAAAAACTGGATTCAACAGCAGAGTGGAAAGGACAAAGAAAATAATTAGTGAACTTGAAAATAGACCAATATAAAGTACCCTTACTACAGAACAGAGAGAAAATAAGGGGTTGAGGAGGGGAGGGCAGAGAGCAGAACCACAGGGATTTGTAGACTATAGCAAAAAAAATTCTAATTTAGTGTGATTGAAATCCAAGACGGAGGGACTGACAAAGTACTTGGAAAAATAATGCCTGAAAATTTCCCAACTTTGGCAAAAGACTAAACCTTTAGATTCAAGAAGGTGAGTGAACCCCAAACAGGATAAACCTAAAGAAGTTCATGACAAGACACATCAGAACCTAAATTCAGAAAACTAAAGACAAAGTAAACATCTTGAAAGCCATAAGAGAGAAGAGACATCTTCCCTGTATGAGACAAACAATTCTACCACAGTAAATTTCTCATCAGAAGCCATGGAGGTGAGAAGAAAGTGATAAGACATTTTTCAAGTGCTAAAAGAAAAGAATTGTCAACCTTGAATCCTATATCCAGTGAAGTTATTATTCAGGTATGAAGGGGAAATAAAGACATTCTCAAATGAATGAAAACTAAGAGAATTTGTTGTTGTGTTGACCACTCTAAAAGAATGACCAAAAGAAGTTCTTGAAATAAAAGGTACATTAGGAAGGAGAAAGAACAAAAAGAGCAAATTATGGGTAAATACAATTGACTTTCTTCCTCCTCTTGAATTTCCTAAATGATGTTTGATAGTCAAATTAAAAAGTATAACCTTATCTGCTCTGGATTTCAAGAGCAAATATTTAAGACTATTAGGTTATAAATGGGGGAGGGAAAAGGCCTTAATGGGAGGTAATTTTTCAGCACTTTATTTGAACTGGTAAAATGTAGACACTGAAAGATTTTTGTGGTGTTTGAAATAGTTTTGTACCTTATTGCAGTGGTGGTTACAGGAATCTACATACGTAATAAAATGGCATAAACTGTACACACATATTGCACCGATTTCTTGGTTTTGATAATGTTCTATAGTTACACAAGATGTAACCACTGGATAAAGGGCACATGGGACCTCTCTGTACTATCTTTGCAACTTCCTGTTAAATCTATAATTATTTCAAAATAAAACATTTAAAAAACACAAAAAACTTTGCTATACTCTTTCTCATCCGCTCATGGCAGCGCTAGATGACTGTCTGGGGTAAAGGATTATATCCTAGGGTACCAGAGTGATTGAGATACAGAGAGAGAGAGCAACTCAATATGACTGAGTGAATTTCTAAGATCCAGCCCCAGGTTTGTAAGTTTGTGCTCTAGGTTAGGAGTTTCCCAACTGATAAAGAGCCCACAATCCTGTCTCTCTTTTTGACAATTATTTTATCCTCAGCACTGGCTGGCACTTGTGTAACCAGAATAAGCAAGAGAATCAAGACTTTAGGTATGAAATCCTGAGAACTTTTGGTCTAAAGCAGAAAATTCCAAATGCCAGAGACTGCATGAGATCAACTGGAGAGCTTTTTAAAAATGCATATTTTTGAGAAGCTTCACTTAGAGGATTCTGATTTCTTAGCTCCTGAATGAATATGACTCAGCCAAGACTGCAGTGATTCCTAGTAGTTCCAGTCGCTGCTCTGTCTCAGACTTATGGCATTAAGAGATATAGGTAAAAGAAGTGTAACAAATAAGGTAAAAAGATGTGTAAAGGGTGGGCCATGGTGGCTCAGCGGACAGAGTTCTTGCCTCCCATACTGGAGACCTGGTTAGATTCCCGGTGCCTGCCCATGCAAAAATATATGTGTGTGTGTGTGTATGTGTAAAAAGTAACATACCAGTGGCTGAGAGAGTGCAAATAGAGGTGAGAGGCTACTCTGGAGGCTACACTTATGCAAGCTTCAGTTAGACATTGCTACCTATCATAGTTTTCCAAACCCCAACCAAAACCATTCCTGCCAACCCTAAAGAGCAGCTAGGGCATTATACGGGATTCTGTAAAGGTTCCATGCACTACGATTACTCTCCAGGAACATACAAACTCCAGATAGGTCCCTAGACCACATAAGTCCTGGACAGCCTGTCCAGAACATCAGTTAGGTCCATCCCCCTATTTCATATTATTGACAGCCACTTCTGTGCTAGTTTGAATCTGTTGTGTACCCCAGAAAAGCCAAATTATTTCATCCTCATTCAATATTGCTGGGTGGGCCTTTCTGATTGCTTCTATGGAGATGTGACCCACCCAATTGTGGGTGGTAACCTTTGATTAAATGATTTCCATGGACAGGTGTCTCCACCCATTCAAGGTGGGCTTGCTTACTGGAGCCCTTTAAGAGGGAAGCATTTTGGAAAAAGCTTTAGAGCCATCAGAACCAACAGAGACAACAGAATGGAAAGAACTCACAGGGAGACATTGAAGATTTCTGGAGAGAAGAAGACTAGCTGATGTCGCCACGTGCCTTTCCAGCTGAAAGAGAAACCCTGAACATCATTGGACTTCTTGAACCAAGGTATCTTTCCCTGGATGCTTTAGTTAGTACATTTTCATAGCCTTGCCTATTTAGACATTTTTACAGCCATAGAACTGTAAACTTGCAACTTACTAAATTCCCCTTTTAAAAAGTCATTCCATTTCTGGCATATCACATTCCAGCAGCTTACAAACTAAAACACCTTCTAACATGAAAAGTTAGAATAGTCATAGCCCAAATACCCCTAAAGAGTGGGAGAGAGATCAAAGTAGATGGTAGAGTTATACAGAAAAGTTAGGGTTTAACAAATGAATACAATTTCTGAATCATTATATTGATCTTTCTTTTAATCTCCAGTGTTTTAGAGCAGCTAGTAGTAAAAACCTAAAATTGTTGAATTGTAACCCATACCAAACTCTGAAATCTGCTCTACCATTAATTGTTGCAGTGTGCTTGAAATTTATTGCTTTTGTATATATGTTACTTTTCACAAAAAAGAAAAAAGTCTATTGTGATGATAAATGCACAGCTATATGATGATACTCATTGATTGTACATTTTGAAAGATTACATTGTATGTGAATATATAATACATATCAATAAAACTGCATTAAAATAAAAATAATTTTAAAAAATATCAGCAAAATTTCCCATTAAGAGAAAATTTATTAGATAGCACCATACTGTGCAAAAAAAAAAAAGAAAAAGAAATAAGGTGGCCTGACAACATGGGAGATAATTCCTAGGGTTGAGCTTGGTCCTGGCACCATGGGATCAACAACGCCTTCTGGACCAAGGTGGGGAAAATAAATGTAGCAGACTTCAAGAGGTTATTCTGGAGGCTGCTCATATGCAAGCTTCAGCCAGATATTGCTAAACGCCATGGTTTGCCATACCCCAACTAACATCATTTCTGTTAACCCTAAAGAACAGCTAGGGCCTTAACTGAGACCCTACAAAAGTTTCATGCACTAAGTTTACTTCTCTGAAACCTATAACCTCTAGAGAGTTCCTAGGCCAGATAAGTCCTGAAACCCAGAGGGGCCAGCCTCTCCAAGAACATCAACTAATTCCATTCAACTAGTCTGTATTGTTGACACCTGTACTGGTTTGAAAAGACGTATGTACCCTAGAAAAGCGAATCAAGAATGATTGTTAAGCTGGATTAGGTGGAGGCATGTCTCCACCCATTCGGGTGGGTCTTGATTAGTTTATTGAAATCCTATAAAAGAGGAAACATTTTTGAGAAAGTGAGAGATTCTGAGAGAGCAGAACAGCGCAGCCACAAGAAGTAGAGTCCCCCAGCCAGCGACCTTGGAGATGAAGAAGGAAAATGCCTTCCGGGGAGCTTCATGAAACCGGAAGCCAGGAGAGAAAGCTAGCAGATGTTCACCATGTGACTTTCCAGATGCGAGAGAAACCCTGACCATGTTCACCATGTGCCCTTACACTTGAGAGAGAAACCCTGAGCTTCATCAGCCTTCCTGAACCAAGGTATCTTTCCCTGGATGCCTTTGATTGGACATTTCTATAGACTTGTTTAATTGGGACACTTTCTTGGCCTTAGAACTATATACTAGCAACTAATTAAATTCCTCTTTTAAAAGCCATTCTGTTCCTGGTATATTGCATTCCAGCAGCTAGCAAATTAGAACACCCCTTTTCAACATGGAAAAAATTGTAATTACTTCTATGGTGTGAGAAATACTCCTATAGACTGAGAGTAGGGTCAAAGGAGAAGGAGGAGTTATAACAAAGAAGATAGGATTTAACAAACAAGTATAACTGCCAAGTCACTATAATAATATTTCCTTTAGCTCTAAGTGTTTTGGAGCAGCTAGAAGGAAAAACCTGAAAATGTGAGATGATAACCCATAGTAAACGTCGAAATTTGTTCTAGTAACCATTTGTTAAAATACACTTTGAAAATTATTGCTTTTTTGTATATATGTTTTGTTTCATGATAAAAAAAACATTGAAAAAAGATATAGGTGACAATACTGCTCCATTCTGAATATATGACCTAGGGCATGTCATTTCTCTCTGTTTTGATTCTCTTGTGTTTTTTGTTTTGTTTTGTTTTTTTGTTTTTCTACGACAGGCAGGTTTTGCTTTCCTAGTTTTGTCTAGTTTTCAGAATAAAATGGAATGCAAGATAAACTTGGAGTTAATAAAATGTGTGGCCCTTACTGCTTTGTGTTCACCATCTCCCATTTGTTTGACAACTGTGGGTTTAGCAGCTTCTTTCTGGGGGGCTGAATTCTGCTGGCAGAGAAGAAAGAGAGATGGATGTTTTCCCCTGTACCGAATCTGTGCTCTTCGAAGTCTATTATTGCCTCCAACAATGAGAACAAATTGATTGCAAAATCTAGAATACCACCTGTGCCAAATCCTGGTAAGTGACATCCAAGAAGCTTCTAGTAATTCTGGGAGAAAATTGAACTGTGAAATCTGGGGATGCTGTCATAAGTGGGACTGCAACTGGGCTGGACAGATCCCCCATACTGGCTTATGGCTTCAGGGCACAGTGTGCTCTCAGCTTCTCAGGAGGACCAGCTTGTACGCTCCTGCTTTATCTTTTTAAATTGAGGTGATGTTATTCAATAGCTTGATAAATTAAATGCTTACTTGGTTTTATTTCACTTTTAGGAAGATCTAAAACTTTTGGTCATCTATTTCACTCAGAGGCAATACTTAATCATCAGGAATCACAGGGTGCAAGTTCTCTTAGAGGGCAGGTATAGGGAAGGGGCCTCAATAATCTAGAGAGAAAAAAGCAAAACACCAGAAGTGAAGGAGGATGGTGGACTTTCGAGGTGATGGATACTTGAACTAGCATTCTAGCATCACTGTGTCACTGCTCAGAGGGTGAGCAAAGGCTCAGCCGTGCTGCCTGAGTGTGAGGCTTCTGCAGCCTGAACATCTGCCATCTCTGACTCTGACAGAGTGAGAAAACCAAATGGGACTCCCTGCCCCCTTAAGATGTTATAAGCATCAAGAGACACAAATTGGGGACAGAGGAGATATACCTGGAGGAGATACACCAGAACTTGTGACCTCCTTATTGTTACCAGCAAATGGGGAATAAGCAGAGGCATATGACTTGCTCCTTGAGACCCACTAAATGCGAAGGAGGAATCTGAGACTCAGAGAAATTAAGTGATTTTTCCCAAGGTGACTCTGCCAGCAAGTGTTGGAGCAGAAATTTGAGCCCCAGACTGATGATGAATTCCATGTATATTCTTTACCACATTTTAGGGAGCTGTGTCCCTTTCACTGGCACTAGATGGGAATTCAGACGATATTTTCATTTGTTTTTCAATATAGATCTTTCACATTCACCATTTCATCTTTCTCTTTAGGCTAAATTCAGAGAGAATTGTTAAGAAGAAGTACCATGTTTGTTGTTCAGAAACATTTAAATATCTTAGTCTAAAATTATGGAGTGAGAATAAGCAGGAATATGGGGGTTGGAGTATGATCTGCAGCAGGACACAGAGCCCAGAGTATGGAGCCATTTCCCTCCCTGTGCCTGTCTTTGGAATGCCTGCTGTCAATGGCACCTGCACCTACAACCACACATAAGTCTTTCCAATCAGTTAACCTGATGCGTTTTGTAGAGTGACCAAGAAAGAGGCATTCTCTTAGTGCAGGGCTTGTTGGAATTGTGAGGATGTAAGCCTGGAGTGGGACAATCCCTTGTGACTTATTTGAGCAGCTGATCCAGCTGTACATGAAGGATATGCCCTAGATTTTTCAACCAAATGAGCCAATGATAATAATGATCAACATTTACTGAGTGTTGTTATCTACTAGTCTCTCTTTTGTTTTTCATGGATTATCTCATTTAATCCCAACAAAGATTCCTCATGGTAAGTACTATTACTCATCCTATTTACACACAAGGAAACTGGCACAGAGATTGTCAGGTGAGATATAAAACTGGCAAATGCCCTACAGGTTATAAAACCATAACTTTTGGGATTTTTTTTTCTGCATGGAAACAATTTGGATGTCTGAGGGACAAAAATCTATACATTAACATATAACTTCATACAGTCCATATCTTAACAACATCCTTTCATCTATAATAAAACCAAATCTAAAAAAAAAAAAGAGAGAGAAAAAACCCTACTGACTGATCTTTCTGGTTATAAAAGTAAGGTATTAACCTGGTAGGAAACTTGGAAAATATTGAAAAGTATAAATGGAAAAGTAAAAATTATCCATGAAATTTACAATGGACAAGTGTATTACATTAATATTATATGTGAAAACAAGTCAAATCAGGCTTCATTCTTCCAGAGAATGGAAATAACACTTTGATGGGCTTATTAGGCAATAGTACAGCATGGCATTGAAAGGACAAGCAGTCATTCTTTTGGGTCCAAACAGATATTTTCAACTCTGTCAAGTAGTATTGCTCTTTAAAACCCAACGCTATTTCACATATACATGGTACAGATGGATGAGGGAGCCTGCGCCAGAGCATCTTCAACTGATGGCCTTTGGACTTGTTTTGCATGGAGTCCTTTCTCTTCTGAGAACATAGGTCATTTTCCTCCATCTTGGTGTTCTTTCTCAGACCATAACCAGGTTGCTATGATCTCTCTTCTTTCCTTCCAATGGGCTCTAGGACTCTGCTTTTATCTCCTTTTAGTACTAACTCTTGGGATTCTTGCTTGCCCCCTCTCCAGTAGGCTACAGAGTAGGACACAATGTCTTCAGCTGTACTCCCAGATATCAGAAATCTCCTGGTATTTTGGTTTTCCATCTGTTAGAAAAAAATAATAAGCAGAGAGAAAGAGAGAGAGCAAGATAGAGCACATCTAGAAGATGTACTTCTGATGAAGAAGAAAACTGAGAAAGTTTGGGTGGGGGTGGAAAACAGCCATCCAGGCTATAATTCTAGGAATTCTCAACATTAATCACTAGTTTTATGTGGAGAACTGGTAATCTGTTAAAATGCAAACAAGCAATTTGGGAGGACTATCTATTAAACTAGGCCAAAACGAGAGGGAATCTTGTTCCAGAAGACAGCATTGCCTTGAGAAAGAGAGCAAAAGGCTGCAAAAGTTCTTAGAAGCAGTGGGAGTTTATTGCACCTGAGGTGAACAGCATGAGAGCTATTTAGGGGAAAAGAAAGAAATGAACTTTCAGGGAAACGAGAGGGTCACTGAATGAGGAAAGAGAAACATCCAAACCAAGCCGTCTTCTTTACAGTTTTGCTGAGAACTGATCCTTGCTTTCTTACCAGATTTTCTCCTGGGAGAGGCATCTTGTGGATACTGGAATGTACCACCCAGAACTCCTTCAATGAAGGACATGATGCTCTCTTGCTGGTTGAGAGCTGTTTTGGTTTGTTAAAGCTGCTAAAATGCAATATACCAGAAATGGATTGGCTTTTTTACAAAAAGGATTTATTAAGTTACAAGTTTACAGTTCTAAGGCCATGAAAATGACCAAATTAAGGCATCAAGAGGAAAATACTTTCTTTGGGGAAAGGCTCTGACATCCTGGGTTCCTCTGTCACATGGGAAGGCATATGGTGACATCTGCTGGTCCTTCTCTCCCAAATGCCTCTGGGCTTCTGTAGGTCCTTGTTTGTTTCTCCTGGAACATTTCTGTTTCTCTCTGAGCTCTGTATTGGCTCTCTCCAAAATGTCTCTGGATGTTTCTTTTCTCTCTCCAAATGTCTCTGGGCTCTCTCAGGCTTTTACTATATTTTTATCCTCTCACAAAGGATCCCTTTGTGGAGTAAGACCCACTTTGAACTGCTGAGTCACATCTCCACGGAAACAACTTAATCAAAAGGTTGCTCCCCGAATAGCTCTGCACTCACAAGAATGGATTAGAAGAAAATGGCTTTTCTGGGATACATAACAGTTTCAAACCAGCACAAGAGCCTTCAGCTGTCTACCATGCCATCCTCTTCAGGAATTGTCTAGATGGAGAGATACCTCATCCACGATCTTGCCGCTTCCTGGGGCTGCTCATATTGGTGATCCATGCAGATGTATAAAGGCCTGATCACCTTCCTCCAATTCAAGGCAATTCTGAAGGACATTGACCATGGCTATTGTTGGGCTGGCATTGCAACTGGAACTCTACCTCTCTGCCCATGCCAGTTTGAATCTGTGGTGGACCCCAGAAAAGTCATGTCCTTTAATCCTCATTCAGTATCGCTGGGTGGGAGCATTTTGATTGTTCCCCTGGAGATGTGACCCACCCAATTGTGGGTGGTAACTTTTGATCAGCTAGCTTCCATGGAGTTGTGACTCCACCCATTAATCCTTTAAAAGAGGAAACATGTTGGAGAGAGTCCCTTTTTAGAATCACAAGAAAACCACAGCAGAGCCGATCAGAGCCACGAGGCCAAGAGAACCACAGAGTTCATCAGCCAGCAAACTTTGGAGATGAAGAAGGAGAATGCCCCTTCAGTGGGGGCTTCATAAAACAGGAAGCCAGGATGAGAAAGCTAGCAGACTGTAGCCATGTTCGCCATGTGCCTTCCCAGTTGAGAAAGAAACGCTGAACCCACCAGCCATTCTTGAGTGAAGGTACCCTCTTCTTGGTGTCTTAATTTGTACATTTTTATAGCCTTGCTTTAGTTGGGACATTTTCTCGGCCTTAGAGCTGTAAACAAGCAACTTATTAAATTCCCATTTTTAAAGGCCTCTCTGTTTCTGGTATATTGTATTCTGGTGGCTAGCAAACTAGAACACTGCCCAAGGAGGTTCTCTCCACTTCCCTTCAACAGGAGTTGGTCCTCAGGGTAAGCCTGTACCAGCTATTCAGAGTTTGCTTCCCAGGGAACCAAATCTGCAAAAGAGTTCAAGTAGAGGGAAAACAAATTATATTGGAAACCTCTCCTTCTAGAGGAGAGGTCAGAACTTCTGACGTTCCTACAAGGGTCCAGATGAAACCCCCCTTTCAGAGGTGCTGAGTAGCTCAATCATTCTGTGACCTGTAATAGGCTTTGAGGAGGGGCCCATAAGTGCATTTCAAAAACGTTCTTGTCTTCCTTCTTTAGGAAAGACAGCAGAGCTAGCAGTGCCAGTCCCTGAAAGGGGAGAGGATAGAGCCTGCTTCTGCCCAAATCAGCCAGAGATATCACTGATTCTTTCTGAGAGTTGTGTGATGTGCGATTCTATCTCTCTCTAAAACTCATGAAAATGAGCCCTTGCCTTTCTCACTGATCTCTCCTTCTGGTTCTCCAAAGGCTGAAGCTTTGTCTAGGGTTAAATGTTTCTGATTTGTTTTGTGCCATTTTTCATAAATAAGACTAAGGATAGAAGCTCCCTAATTCTCTATGTTTGCTTTAAGAAGGGATTAGAGATGCTTGCAGTGAAGGCTGAAGGCTTAAGCTGGTGCCCCAGCTTCTCTAGACTCTAAGTTTATCTTCAAGTGTGCTTGTCTCACTGGGGATGAAGCAGCTGTTTTTTTGTTTAGAAAGTAGTTTTTTTTTCCCCAAGAAAGAAGCTGATACAACTGGGTCTAGAGAAGGTTCTTCTTGTTCCATTTCAGAGTTGCAAAGTGTGATTGCCTGGGTGAATAAACACAAAATGTTGGCACATCTAGGCTGTAGCAGGAAGATAATTTGTAATATTAACTGATGCTTTTCTTTTTGACATTTCCTTCTATTTTTGTCCTTTTCCTAACTGAAACTTTTGGTTTGACATTCTGGATCCATTGTCCCAGGAAGAAATGTGTGTCTCACAATGTGAAGAACTGAAATAACTTAGATTTAGGATAAAAACATGAGTTAATGTCTCCAAAACTAGAAAAGGATCCTCAGGCTAAGAAAGAAGGGGACAAACTAGGAGAGTACAGGTGTTGACAGATACAGAGCTAAAGGAGCACTGGGCCCTACTTCCAGCCACCCCTCACCCCATGCCACCAGGGAGAGGGTGAGGGAGAGAAAGAGAAAGAGCAGACTGGTGGCAAGACCCAGTTAAATGGTCCTGGGGATGTTTATATGTGGCCCGGCCTGGCACCAGAGAGGCAGAATGGTCCTCAAGCGCCTCAGAAGATCCCAGAGGATAGAACTAGACCAAGAAGGTATTGCCAGTAGGAATAAAGGATGGTCCAGCAGCAGCCTGGACCAACACCTGGGGACCAGACAGGTGGATGTTCATATCAGGAGATGACTGCAAAGGCAGAGGACCAAGTTCCTTTCCACCTCACCCATCTCACTCCAGTATTATCTCAAAAATTTAGACAAAACTCTGGGGAAAGGAGATGAATCAGAAATCCTGGCAAAATTGAGGCTCATTAAAATCAAGATGAGATACAGAAAAATAATTGTCCCTTAACTCCTTTTATATACAAAGAGCCTGAATTTCTTTATGAGGGAGAAAACCCACCAAACTCTTGATTGGACTTTTCTTTCTGGCTTGATTGAGTTATTGCACCAATGACAAGAACAGATTTATTTCTTTAAAAATAATGTGTAAGGACCCAGGCCCCACCCCGCCTCCATTTTGAGAGCAAGTCACAACACACCCTGCATGACCTGGACAGACGTTAAAGGTCAAAGAATGTAAACCGCCCTCCCCTAATAACCAAATCTCACAGGAGTCTGCTGAAATTCTGTTGTGACCAAATCTCCCAAGACTGTTAAACTTTATAAGCCTTTCCCTGGGAATGCCTGTCTCTTTTTTCCTCTCTTGGACTTGGGTAGAGTTCACATTTTCAACTCCTAACTGGCCACCATTGGAGAAGATCTTCCTCCTGTCTGTAAGTCCCTAATTAAACTCATGGGTAATCTCCTCTCTAGTGTGTTCTTTGGTCTTGGGGTTGTGCTGGGCTGGAACATTGGGCATGCTAGCCAGGGAACCAAAGAAACACCAGCCACAGAGAGCATGAGTCTGGGGAAAGGAGACTCTATGGATGTAATCCTGGGGCACCCTGGTTCCCTAGTGCAGGGAGGGGGTCATCCACTTGTCTTGACTGTGCTACCAGTCAGTTGGCTGGTGTGTGTGGTGTGGCCAGCTATGGCAGTCTGTCTGATGAAGACAGAGACTATTCCAGAAAGACAGAGAAATCAGTAGATTTGGAGGATATATTGAACGAGAGGCTATGACTTATAGATCACAGTTTAGAAAGATTAGCATGCCAGTATGCTAGAGGGAGAGGGCATATCCTGACTTTCACTAACTGGGATCCAAAGGCTTGGGGTCCTATAGATTCTTTATCTGATAATGAAAAGGAGAAAAAAGAAGAAATTTGGGAGGCAAAGGGTGGAATGATGCTACATGGCGCCGTTTACAAAGGTTGCCTCTTTACTACAAGGAATTAACACTTCATTCTTTAGTATTCCCTTAAATAGGGCCAGTCAACCAGCTTTTGCAATCACCTGGGAAGAAGAACGAAGGATTTTCATCATGCTCCCACAAGGCTACTCACATAGTCTGACTATCTACTGTAGTCTTGTAGCAAAAGATTTGACTAAATGGGAAAATGTGACTCTATTTCATTATACTGATGATGTCATGTTAACCAGTAACTCTTTTCTAGAAGTAAAAAAAGCCTCAGAATCATTGCTATTTCATCTTAACAGTTGGGGATGGACAATTGATCATGGTGGGCTGCAATGCCTTGGCTGCCTTGTCAAATTCTTGGGTATCGTATGGTTGGGAAAAGCAAAAGTATTCCTTTTGTAGTAATTAATAAGATACAATGTTTTCCTATGCTGTATACACCAAAATAACTAATAGATTTCTTGGGCTTGTTGGGGTATTGGAAACCTTCCGTTCCTCATTCAGCCCAATTGTTAAAACCTGTGTACATTTTGATTAGGAAAAACTATCCCTGGGAATGGGCTATCTCCCAGCAGGCTGCTTTTGAAAAACCAGATGGGCCATCCACTGGCTCAGGCTTTATGAGGTGTGGACACAGATGTGATTTGTGAATTAAACATGGCCAGTTTCAATATTGGCTTTACGTGGGGCTTGTGGCAAAGGCAACAGGCAAAACAAGTTCTCATCGGCTTCTGGTTTCAGTTCTGGAAAGGGCCAAACTGTGATACAGTCCCTTAGAAAAACAGCTGTGTGCTGCCTATGATTCCTTACTGCCAGTTGAAGGACTAACTAAGAAATGCCTGTGAAATTAAGAAGAGCCATCCCCATACAGGGATGGGTATGTACTTATCTGCTATAGTACATTTTCAACAACAGCGCTTTAAGTGCAGAAATGCACGATATCTTGAGACCAGTTTCCTATGTGAAAGAACAACACTTGCCCCTCCCTGCTGATCCTCCCAAGGTGGTGACCGTTGACGGATGTGGCAGTATGCCTAAGTCTGCCTGGTATACTGATGGATCAGCACATGGGCAGCCTGCCACCTGGACAGCAGTAGCTGTGCAACCTAGTACAGACACTGTATGGTAGAAAACTGGGTCTATGCAAAGCAGCCAATGGGCTGAATTAAGGGCTGTATAGATAGTCAATGTTCACAAACCAGGAGATGCATTAACTATTTGTGCTGATAATTGGGCAAGGAACCAGGGCCTGGCAGTGTGGATGGCCAGGTGGAAGCAAGAGCTGGACTGTTGTTGGCTGCCCCTAATGGGGAAAAGAGATGGAGGAAGACATCTGGAGTACCTGTCACAAGCAAAAGGCAACCCTGTTTTATGTCTCTGCCCATAACACAGATTCTTTACCTAGCAATATTAAATTAGATGCTTTAGGAAATACTTGTAGTCTAAAGCCAATATTGCACAAGGCTGCTGGATGGTTCCCTAGGGAAATGGGACACCATGAGTACTAAACTCTGTGCAGACTGGCACAACAATTCCAGCTGCCCATCACCAGACAACAACTGAAAGAAGTCATGGATGCCTGCCCCTCTTGTTCGCTTTGATGCCCAAGTATGCCTCCTCATCACCTCGGTTTCATTGGCCATGAGCTGGTTCCAGTCACCAAGTAGCAGGCAAATCATACAAGGCCCTCTCTCTCTCAGCCAACATGGCAAGCAAACTCACTGCCCTCCCCCTCTCTACGTGGACCATGACTCCCAGGGGTGTGGACCTTCCTAGCAATGTAGGACAGAAATCCTAGAATGAGCTGGGACTCAGTACCAAGGGATTGAGAAAGCCTTCTAGACCAAAAGGGGAAAGAGAGAAATGAGACAAAATAGAGTGTCAGTGGCTGAGAGATTTTAAACAGAGTCGAGAGTTTATCCTGGAGGTTATTCTTATACATTATATAGTATCCCTTTTTTAGTTTAAGGTGTATTAGAGAGCCTAGAGGGAAGCGCCTGAAACTACAGAGCTGTGTTCCAGTAGTCATGTTTCTTATGATGATTGTATTATGATACAGGTTTCACAATGTGACTGTGTGAGTGTGAAAACCTTGTGTCTGATGTTCCTTTTATCTACGGTATGAACAAATGAGTAAAAAATATGGATAAAAATAAATAATAAGGGGACAAATGTTAAAATAAATTGAGTAGATTGAACTACTAGTGATCAATGAAAGGGAATGGTAAGGGGTATAGTGTAGGAGCCAAGTGTTAAAACAAGACCTCCAGAATTTGTTGGAAGGCTGCTGGCCTCAGCATGGCGGCAGTAAACTGTGGAGATTGTTATGTAGAGCAGTCTGGGAGGAAGAGGATGTTTGTTTACCCCAAATGGTTATTTTAAGTATGAAGGAAGAACATTGAAAGATAAGAACTTTGTTCCCTCAGGAAATGCATGCATGCCTATGGTATATAACCTGTGGTATATAACCAAGATCTGGTTAAGAATAAAGTTGTCTGAAGTCTGTCTGAAGTAAACTCAAGCTTCAGACCCCCTGAGCCCGTCTGTGTCTTTCTTTCTCTCCTTCTCCCTTTCTTTCTTTCTCATCATTCCTTAATATCCTTCAAGCTCTGTTTCAATAGGAAGCAACAGTATAGCAAAAAAATAAGGGGAGCAAAGGTTAAAATACATTTGGTACATGGAAATACTAGTGGTCAATGAAAGGGAGGTGTAAGGGGCATGGTATGTATGAGTTTTTTCTTTTCTCTTTTTATTTCTTTTTCTGGAGTGATGCAAATGTTCTAAGAGATGATCATGGTGATGAATATACAGCTCTGTGATGATATTGAGAGCCACTGATTGTACACCAAGTATGGAATGTTCATATGTTAAGAAATTTGTGTTTGTATGTTGTTTTGTTTTGTCAAATACAAATATTTAAAAATTATATGAGGCCCCTTCCTTTATCCTGAGGTGCAAAATACAGCTGTATCTTATAGCTATAGATACAGCCGCTGGACTGTTGTTGACCTTCCTACTTGGGAAAACCAACCAAAGTTTAGAAAAGCTCAGTGCATTCTTTGGGGTCCCCACACATGTGGACAGTGATAGGGGGAGCCCCCTCTTCCAGACAACTAACCCAGGCCTGGACTACTGAACATGACATCTTATGGACATTTCATTTGCCTTACAATCCCATAGCAGCAGGGTTATTAAAAGAATGAATGGGCTTTTAAAAGAGCAATTAAAGGGTGATAAGCAATCTCTGCAGCAGCAGATTAAAAGTTAATAAGCAATCTCTGCAGTATTGGATATGCTGGTTGTATCTGGCCCTTGCTGGCCTCAACTTGTGGCCCCAAGCAGCTGCTCCCGCCCTTACTGAGTTGGTGATGGCAGGGACCCATGCAGCACTGTGAATTCATAAGGACAGGCAACACTACAGCCACAACAAGGTAATGAAAACAACTTGCTCTTCCTGTGCCACAAGCATTAGAAATTAGGGAAAATAAGGTTGATTGGCCATGGTCCAGGCCAATGTAGCCATGTTGATTGGGAGTCTTAGGTCCCTGGGGGTATTGGGGTCACCCAAATTTAATTATACCACAGTTTATATACAAAATGCCATAAGTTGTAGATGCAACCAAACCATACCCCAAGGCACAGTTTATATATGACTCTGTATGTATGACTTATGCCTAGGCTAACTGTGAATTTGAGCCCCTTGCAATTGCGGGGGGGGGGGTGCGGAATGTGATATCTGTCTGCTAATGGAAATTTAGCTTCTATTCTTTTTTGCCCTCAGCATGGTAGCAAATACCTTCTTGCAACAGGCTTCTGCAGTAACCTACATGCACAATAGATCTCAATACTGAATGTGCATTGAACTGCCACTGTCAGGTGTCACTGGCCTGCCTTGAACTGTGACCCCTGTGAATTAGGCTGCATAAAATACCCTGCTGGCCTGGTAGATTTTAGCACATAGGGAAAGTCTGGAAGAAAATCTTCTTATTTGAGACTGAAATCACAGGTTTTATCAATTATAAGTAGAATGGTTTAATTTCCTTCTTTGTCCATAATGGCATCACTTTGTAGAGTTTTTGACTCTTTATGTTCTGTTGTCTCTTACTCTGTTAATGAATGCAGTGTCTGTCCTATAGCAACATAATCTGCTGTGTGTGGGTAGATTGTAAGGAACCCAGGGCCGGGTCCTCACCCTTCCTCCATTTTGAGAGCAAGTCACACTGCTGCCTACATGATATGGACAGATGTTAAAGGTGAAAGAATGTAAAACCCCCCTTCCCTAATAATCAAATCTCATGAGAGTCTGCTGAAACTGTTGTAACCAAATCTCGCAAGACTGTTAAACTTTATAAGTCTTTCCCTGGGAACGCCTCTCTCTTTTTTCCTCTCTTGGACTTGGGTAGAGTGCAGACTTTCAACTCCCAACCAGCTGTCATTGGGGAAGATCTTCCTCCTGTCTGTAAGCCTTAATTAAACTCATGGGTAATATGTCTAGCATGTTCTTTGGTCTTGGGGCTGGGCTGAGCTGGGACAAATTCAAATAAGAGACTTTGTTCTAATACAGAGTGAACCTTATTGCTTAGTCAGACCTGTTAAGATGCTTGATTGCAAATAGCAGAGATCACTTCGGATTAACTTAAGCAGAAAAGGATGCTGTCCTATGACTGTTCATAAGCCCCAATTGTCCCTTCACCTTCCCACATTTGTGCCAACCTAGAAGGTGGGGGGAAATGGGAATGTTATACGCTTGTATATCCACAAAATAGCTGTGGAAGGATACACAAGGAATTAGATAAGGTGGGTTTTCCCTGGCTGAAAGGAAGATTTCTCACTACATAGTCCCATCCAGTCCAATTTAAAACTTTGATTTTATACCTAACTCAAAGCTCTTCACCTCCTCTGTGCTCTAACCTGATTTGTGGCTTCACAACCTGCAGTTGGGAGGAGTCAAGTTCTGTTTCCTTCTCCTACCTGTTTCATGCCTTCATTCTTAGCTACTGCAGGAGTGGGTGCAGTTCGGATAAAATCTCTTAAATGGAGCTATTTGTGTTTCTTTCCTGATGGTCTGTACTCCCTGGAATGGGCACTTTATGGATTTCTCAGAAGCTCCTCTTTCCCTCCCCTGCCTGGCCTGGGGAACTCTATTGCATAATATCTTGTTCTGTTCCCTGCCCTTTTGCTAACTGTTCTAACTCCTCTTGTCTCAGGGAGGGTCTACCTCAATGTTATGCGAGAGTTCTGTGCAAAAGGAGGTGGTCCTCTTAGAGGGAAGCTCAGCTGTCTCTCCTTGTATCCTTTTCGTCCACAGGAGTAATGAACCTCCGGGCATACCAAATACTGCCCGGGCTGCTCCAGACAGAAAGCAGACATTACTCTCTACCTTTTAAACTGAAGTTTTCCCAAGCACTCTTTGAACAAGGTCTTCCCCAGGGTACTGATGAGGGCTCAGGAATTTCTGCAATTCAGCAGGAACCTAAACCTAGGATTTTCCTAAGGAGTCTTCCCCACCAACTTGGCTGAGGGATTGGGGAAAAGGGAACATTAAACTGAAGACTCCTTCATTCAGTAAATTCCATATTTCCCTTATTTGAGCTGGCTGGGGGATGGTCCGAAGACATGTTTGGCCATCTCTTAACTAACCCTGGCAGGGAGGCAACTTCTAGACTGCCCTCCTTAGAATGTGGATGTAATTATGGCCTAGTGCCCTCAAATTCAGGGCTTCAGACAAAGTTCTGAGACAATTGGAAGCATTTTATTCTACATCTGGTTGCTCATAGCAGTAAAAACTTCAACACATATCTTGCCAGGTGAATAAGAAAGTTCTTATCTTTAATGTGTAAAAAGAAATAAAACAGGACAGAGTTCCTATGGCTAAGAGATTTAAAATAGAGTCAGAAGGTCATTCTGGAGATTACTCTTAAGCAAATAAATATTAGTTAAATATAAGAAACTGCCAAGGTATGCAAAACCTCAAGCTGTAATGTTTCTCAAACTCTAAGGACATCAGGATGTGATAAACAAACCATAAAATAAAGAACTTGGTTATATATCTAACCTGAAAGGCAAATGGAGTACTCCAAATATTTACCAACCACAAACAACTTGAACAATTTTTTTCTTTAAACACACTTGCCTGGAATCCCATTACTACACATAAACTCAGAAGAACTGAAAGCAGGGATATGAACAGACATTTGCACTATTCACAAACGCCAAGTGATAGAAACAATTCAAGTGATCATCAACTGATGGATAAAGAAAATGTAGTATGTACATATGATGGAACATTATTCTGCAGTAAGAAGGAATGAAGTCCTGAAGCATGCAACAACACAAATGAACCTTGAGAACATTATGTTGAGGGAAATAAGTCAGATGCAAAAGGACATATGTCATATGATCTCACTAACATGAGCATTCCAACTCAACTTAGCCCCAAGACCAAAGAATATACCTGGCATGGAGTTACTCATGAGTTTAATTAGGGTCTTATAAATTTCAGATTTTTGCCAATGATGGCTAGTCAGAAAATGGAAATCAATATTCTGTGCAAGAGAGAGGACTGGAACAGGAGCGGATTATAAAGATTTAGGTCCACAGGATGTGACAATGGAGTTTCAGCAGGGTCTCCTGAGATTTGATTAAGGGAGGGGAGTTTAATGACATTCTTCCCCTTTGAGGACATCTGTTGACTTTTTTTTTAATGTTCTTTTTTTAATTTATTTTTCACATGGGCAGGCACCAGGAAACGAACCTGGGTCTCCAGCATGACAGGTGAGAGCTCTGCCACTGTGCCACCATGGCCCGCCCCATCTGTTGGCTTTTAATGTCTGTCTTGGGACTTCTCATAATGGAGGAGGGGGTGGGGCTCAGGCCCTGGGTCCTCACAATGAGCTAATTATAATAAGTAAACTTGTAGAGTTAAAACCTAGACTATAGGTTAACAGAAAATAAAATGTAGGTTGAGAATGGGTAGCAGATACTTAATGTGTGCAGAATTTTTAGCTAGGTTGAATTTAAATTTGGAAATGGACAGAGGTGATGGTAGCACAAAAAAATATACCAATCAAAAGTGGTGGGTTCTCTGCCTGATGCACTCAAATGAGCAATTCCTGAGACACCAGGTTTTCAAAAGAGAGAAAGAGTTAATTGCTAAAAGCAATTGGTCTAAAAATCTGTCTCCCCACACACAGTAACTCTGATAGTTTTATAGTATGAAAAGATAGGCAGGTTTTAGGATAGTGAGCCCAATGGCTCAAAAAGAGGGGGTTAGAGATGATCTAATTATTGAGCATGCACAGATTGATTACATGCTTAGTCACAGAACATATGTAAGAAAATGGCAGCCTTAATCTGATGATGGGCATGACTTTTAGTATTATAATGAGTTATAGGTCACTTAAATAGGTTAAAGTTTAAGCTACTGCACAAGTCAGGTATGCCAATTTTGTTTAGATCCAGCTCTGTCTAACAAGATGGTTTGGAATTGAGGTAGTTTAGTGCTAGGGCTGACTCAAGTGCCTTAATTAATAAACATTAGGCGCTATCTTTAGTAATCATAAGGCTCTAAAGTCAAAAAACTTTATGAGAATGAGGGGGCAAAAGTGAGGGTCAGGGGAGAAGAGGGGCCAAGATGGCGGCTTAGCAATGTGCGCATTTTAGTTTGTCCTCCAGAACAACTACTAAATAACCAGAAAAAGTACAGAACAGCTCCCAGAGCCATGTCAATGACTGGACACACAGTGTACCCCAGTCTGGACCAGCTGGACTGGCTGCAAGCCTCCCCCAGAAACCATGAGTTCCCCAAGCTGCGGCAGCCAGCAGCCAGTGCCCCTCCCCCACAGGTGGCTTCCCAGAGGGAAAGGAAAGAGACTCTAAACCTTATCAAGGTGGAGTTCGCTTATTGGGCTCACGGAAAAAGAGGAAAGGGGAGGAAACAGAGGTTTTAGTGGTTGTGTTTCTAAAGAGACTTGGCAGCCTCTGGATTTAGCAGCGGGACTTCTCGGGCTGCAACTGCCCCAGGCATAGGCAGAAACAGGCTGCTTTCAGGGCTGTCTCCCACCTGTGCCTTCCCCAGGGGAGGGGTGAAGCCCAACTTAGGTGGAATCCCTCTCTCAAGGAATTCAGACCCCAGGGCCTGGAAATTTGAAGCCATTAAAACCAGCCTACAACCTCTCCTCCGTATCCACCACACCCCCAGCAGGGAGAGTCTTCCAAAGCTAAAAGTGCCGCAACATCTTTTGCTGGTGCAACCTGCAGGCAGAAGCGCCACATACTGTGCAGGATAAGAAAAACAGAACCCAGAGACTTTGCAGGAAAGTCTTTTAACCTGCTGGGTCTCACCCTCAGGGAAAACTGATGCAAGTGACTCCTTCCCCCTGATAGGAGGCCAGTTTAGTCTGGGAAAACCCGGCTGGAGTCTATAATACCTACGTAGACCCTCCTAAGGGTGGGGAGGGAAAAGGCACCTTACAAGCAGGACAAAAAATAAGAAAACAAGAACTGAAAAATTATCCTCTGTTAAACAAAACCTAAGCTAGAGGTCCAGAAAAAGCTGAACTGAAGGTCAAAGAACAGATAGACAACAAATTCATCTAGCAAGAAAACCCTAGGTAAGAGACGTGAAAGCAATTTCCAGAATAAACTAATTAAGGTAATTAAATGTCTAGATGCCAGCAAAAAATAACAAATCACACCAGGAAAATTGAAGATATGGCCCAGTCAAAGGAACAAACCAATAGTTCAAATGAGATACAAGAGCTGAAACAACTAATTCAGAACATACGAACAGACATGGAAAACCTCATCAAAAACCAAATCAATGAATTGAGGGAGGATATGAAGAAGGCAAGGAATGAACAAAAAGAAGAAACGGAAAGTCTGAAAAAACAAATCACAGAATTTATGGGGATGAAAGGTACAGTATAAGAGATGAAAAAAACAATGGAAACCTACAATGGTAGATTTCAAGAGACAGAGGTTAGGATTAGTGAGCTGGAGGACGGAACCTCTGAAATCCGACAAGATACAGAAACTATAGGGAAAAAAATGGAAAAATATGAGCAGGGACTCAGGGAACTGAATGATAATATGAAGCGCACAAATATACGTGTTGTGGGTGTCCCAGAAGGAGAAGAGAAGGGAAAAGGAGGAGAAAAACTAATGGAAGAAATTATCACTGAAAATTTCCCAAACTTATGAAAGACCTAAAATTACAGATCCAAGAAGTGCAGCGTACCCCAAAGAGAATAGATCTAAACAGATGTTCTCCAAGACACTTACTAGTCAGAATGTCAGAGGTCAAAGAGAAAGAGAGGATCTTGAAAGCAACAAGAGAAAAGCAATCCATCACATACAAGGGAAACCCAATAAGACTATGTGTAGATTTCTCAGCAGAAACCATGGAGGCAAGAAGACAGTGGGATGATATATTTAAATTACTAAAAGAGAAAAACTGCCAACCAAGAATTCTATGCCCAGCAAAATTGTCCTTCAAAAATGAGGGAGAAATTAAAACATTTCCAGACAAAAAAATCACTGAGAGAATTTGTGACCAAGAGACCAGCTCTGCAAGAAATACTAAAGGGAGCACTAGAGACAGGTACAAAAAGAAGAGAGAGGTGTGGAGAAGAGTGTAGAAAGAAGGAAAATTAGATATGACGTATAAAATACAAAAGGCAAAATGGTAGAGGAAAGTACTACCCAAACAGTAATAACACTAAATGTTAATGGATTGAACTCCCCAATCAAAAGACATAGACTGGCAGAATGGATTAAAAAACAAGATCCTTCTACATGCTGTCTACAGGAAACACATCTTAGACCCAAAGATAAACATAGGTTGAAATTGAAAGGTTGGGAAAAGATATTTCATGCAAATAACAACCAGAAAAGAGCAGGAGTAGCTATACTAATATCCAACAAATTAGACGTCAAATGAAAACAGTTAAAAGAGACAAAGAAGGATACTATCTACTAATAAAAGGAACAATTCAACAAGAAGACATAACAATCATAAATATTTATGCACTGAACCAGAATGCCCCAAAATACGTGAGGCAAACACTGCAAACACTGAAAAGGGAAATAGACACATCTACCATAATAGTTGGAGACTTCAATTCCCCACTCTCACCAATGGACAGAACATCTAGACAGAGGATCAATAAAAAAACAGAGAATTTGAATATTACAATAAATGAGCTAGACTTAACAGACATTTATAGGACATTACACCCCAAAACAGCAGGATACACCTTTTTCTCAAGTGCTTATGGATCATTCTCAAAGATAGACCATATTCTGGGTCACAAAGCAAGTCTCAACAAATTTAAAAAGATTGAAATCATACAAAACACTTTCTCAGATCATAAGGGAATGAAGTTGGAAATCAATAATAAGCAAAGCGCCAGAAAATTCACAAATAAGTGGAGGCTCAACAACACACTCTTAAACAACCAGTGGGTCAAGGAAGAAATTACAAGAGAAATCAGTAAATATCTCGAGGCAAATGAAAATGAAAATGCAACATATCAAAACTTATGGGATGCAGCAAAGGCAGGGCTAAGAGGGAAATTTATTGCCCTAAATGCCTATATCAAAAAAGAAGAAAGGGCAAAAATTTGAGAATTAACTGTCCACTTGGAAGAACTGGAGAAAGAACAGCAAACTAACCCCAAAGCAAGCAAAAGGAAAGAAATAATAAAGATTAGAGCAGAAATAAATGAAATTGAGAGCATGAAAACAATTGAGAAAATCAATAAAACCAGAAGTTGGTTCTATGAGAAAATCAATAAGATTGATGGGCCCTTAGCAAGATTGACAAAAAGAAGGAGAGAGAGGATGCAAATAAATAAGATCAGAAATGGAAGAGGAGACATAACCACTGACCTCACAGAAATAAAGGAGGTAATAACAGGATACTATGAACAACTTTATGCTAATAAATACAACAATGTAGATGAAATGGACAACTTCCTAGAAAGGCATGAACAACAAACTTTGACTCGAGAAGAAATAGATGACCTCAACAAACCAATCACAAGTAAAGAAATTAAATCAGTCATTCAAAAGCTTCCCAAAAAGAAAAGTCCAGGACCAGACGGCTTCACATGTGAATTCTACCAAACATTCCAGAAGGAATTAGTACCAATCCTGCTCAAACTCTTCAAAAAAATTGAAGTGGAGGGAAAGCTACCTAATTCATTCCATGAAGCCAACATCACCCTCATACCAAAACCAGGCAAAGATATTACAAAAAAAAAGAAAACTACAGACAAATCTCTCTAATGAATATAGATGGAAAAATCCCCAACAAAATTCTAGCAAATAGAATCCAGCAACATATTAAAAGAATTATACATCATGACCAAGTAGGATTCATCCCAGGTATGCAAGGATGGTTCAGCATAAGAAAATCAATTAATGTAATACACCATATCAACAAATCAAAGCAGAAAAATCACATGATCATCTCAATTGATGCAGAGAAGGCATTTGACAAAATTCAACATCCTTTCCTGTTGAAAACACTTCAAAGGATAGGAATACAAGGGAACTTCCTTAAAATGATAAAGGGAATATATGAAAAGCCCACAGCTAATATCGTCCTCAATGGGGAAAAACTGAAAACTTTCCCCCTAAGATCAGGAACAAGACAAGGATGTCCACTATCACCACTGTTATTCAACATCATGTTGGAGGTTCTAGCCAGAGCAATTAGACAAGAAAAAGAAATACAAGACATCAAAATTGGAAAGGAAGAAGTAAAACTATCACTGTTTGTAGATGCTATGATACTATATGTCGAAAACCCTGAAAAATCCACAGCAAAACTACTAGAGCTAATAAACAAGCACAGCAAAGTGGCAGGTTACAAGATCAACATTCAAAAATCTGTAGTGTTTCTATACACTAGTAATGAACAATCTGAGGGGGAAATCAAGAAATGAATTCCATTTACAATTGCAACCAAATGAATAAAATACTTAGGAATAAATTTGACTAAAGAGACAAAAGACCTATACAAAGAAAACTACAAGAAACTGTTAAAAGAAATCACAGAAGACCCTAATAGATGGAAGGGCATACCGTGTCATGGATTGGAAGACTAAATATAGTTAAGATGTCAATTCTACCTAAATTGATTTACAGATTCAACGCAATACCAATCAAAATCCCAACAACTTACTTTTAAGAAATAGAAAAACCAATAAGCAAATTTATCTGGAAGGGCAAGGTGCCCTGAATTGCTAAAAGTATCTCGAGGAAAAAAAACGAAGCTGGAAGTCTCACACTGCCTGATTTTAAGGCATATTATGAAGTCACAGTGGTCAAAACAGCATGGTACTGGCATAAAGATAGATATATTGACCAATAGAATCGAATAGAGTGTTCAGATATAGACCCTTTCATCTATGACATTTGATCTTTGATAAGGCAGTCAAGCCAACTCACCTGGAACAGAACAGTCTCTTCAATAAATGGTGCCTAGAAAACTGGATATCCATATGCAAAAGAGATGAAGAGGACCCGTTTCTCACACCCTATACAAAAGTTAACTCAAAATGGATCAAAGATCTAAACATCAGGTCTAAGACCATAAAACAGTTAGAGGAAAATGTAGGGAAATATCTTATAAATCTTATACTTGGAGGCGTTTTTATAGACCTTACACCTAAGGTAAGAGTACTGAAGAAAGAAAGAAAGAAATGGGAACTCCTCAAAATTAAACACTTTTGTGCATCAAATAACTTCATCAAAAAAGTAAAAAGACAGCCTACACAATGGGAGACGATATTTGGAAACGACATATCAGATAAAGGTCTAGTATCCAGAATTTATAAAGAGATTGTTCAACTCAACAACAAAAAGACAGCCAATCCAATTACAAAATGGGAAAAAGACTGGAACAGACACTTCTCAGAAGACAAATGGCCAAAAGGCACATGAAGAGATGTTCAACGTCCCTGGCCATTAGAGAAATGCAAATCAAAACCACAATGAGATATCATCTCACACCCACCAGAATGGCCATTATAAACAAAACAGAACATGACAAGTGCTGGAGAGGATGTGGAGAAAGAGGCACACTTATTCACTGTTGGTGGGAATGTCAAATGGTGCAACCACTGTGGAAGGCCATTTGGCGGTTCCTCAAAAAGCTGAATATAGAATTGCCATATGACCCAGCAATACCATTGCTAGATATCTACTCAGAGGACATAAGGGCAAAGACACAAATGGACATTTGCACACCAATGTTTATAGCAGCATTATTTACAATTGCAAGGAGATGGAAACAGCCAAAATGTCCATCAACAGACGAGTGGCTAAACAAACTGTGGTATATACATACGATGGAATATTATGCAGCTTTAAGACAGAATAAACTTATGAAGTATGTAACAACATGGATGGACCTTGAGAACATTATGTTGAGTGAGACTAGCCAAAAACTAAAGGACAAATACTGTATGGTCTCATTGATATGAACTGACATTGATGAATAAACTTGGAATATTTTGTTTGTAACAGAGACCATCAGGAGATAGAAATAGGGTAAGATATTGGGTAATCGGAGCTGAAGGGATACAGATTGTGCAACAGGACTGGATACAAAAACTCAGAAATGGACAGCACAATACTACCTAACTGTAATGTAATTATGTTAAAACACTGAATGAAGCTGCATGTGAGAATGATAGAGGGAGAAGGGCTGGGGACATAAATGAAATCAGAAAGAAAGATAGATGTTAAAGATTGAGATGGTATAATCTAGGAATGCCTAGAGTATATAATAATAGTGAAATGTACAAGGTACAATTTTAAAAATGTTTTTGCATGAGGAAGAACAATGGAATGTCATTATTGCAGGGTACTGAAAATAGATGGCAATTCATATTTTAAAATGTCACCTTCTGTGTGAGACTAAAGCAAAAAATGTTTATTAGTTACAAAATTTATATTTTGACTAGTGCATTTCCGAATATAACTTATGTAGATAGTTTGATTGAACGCCATAAGTACTTGGAATCTCAGGTAGGATATGAGATTTTGCTGGTTTGTTCAGAGTGATGCCCTAATGAATACCAGAGTGATTTGATCAGTGAGCGGAAAAGTATCTGCAAAGCCCCCTTCGGGAAGTAGTGAGAATGGGGAGAAATTCAACTTCCCCAAGTTGAATTCTTGATATTCTCACAAGCAGTGTGGACAACCAAAGCTGTAGGCAGAGCCCCCAGTCTTGGGATTTGTTCATATGAAATTTAACCCTGCAAAGGATAGGTCAAGCCTACTTAAAATTTAGGCCTAAGAGTCACCCCCAAGAGAGCCTCTTTTGTTGCTCAGATGTGGCCCCTCTCTCCAGCCAACACAATGAGCAGTCTCACCACCCTACCCCTCTCTACGCTGGACATGACTCCCAGGGGTGTGGACCTTCCTGGCAACGTGGGACAGAGATCTTGGAATGAACGGAGATTCAGCATCAAGGGATTGAGAAAAACCCTAGAATGAGCTGAGACTTAGCATCAAGGAATTGAGAGGACCTTCTCGACCAAACGGGGGAAGAGGGAAATGAGACAAAGTGTCAATGGCTGAGAGATTCCAGGCAGAGTCGAGAGGTTATTCTGGAGGTTATTCTTATGCATCGAGTAGATATCATCTTGTTATTCGGGATGTGGTGGAGAGGCTCCAGGAGAGGAACTGCCTGAAGGTGTAGAGCTGTGTTCCAGTAGCCATGTTTCTTGAGGATGATTGAATAATGATACAGCTGTCACAGTGTGACTGTGTGATTGTGAAAACTTTGTGTCTGATGCTCCTTTTATCTACCTTGTCAACAAAGGAGTAGAACATATGGAATAAAAATAAATAATGGGGGAACAAATGATAAAATAAGTTTGGTTTAAATGCTAGTGATCAATGAATGCAAGGGGTAAGGGGTATGGTAGGTATAATCTTTTTTTTTTCTTTCCTGTGTTCATTTTATCTTTTTCTGTTGTCTTTTTATTTCTTTTTCTGAATTAATGCAAATGTTCTAAGAAATGATGAATATGCAACTAGGTGATGATTTGAATTGCTGATTATGTATGTTGTTTTATTTTGTTTCTTTATTTGTTTTAATTAATAAATAAATTTTTTAAAAAGTCAGGGTCAGTCACAAGGCTTTCACTATCACAAGATGTTCTAGTTTGCTAGCTGCCGGAATGCAATATACCAGAAACGGAATGGCTTTTAAAAAGGGAAATTTAATGAGTTGCTAGTTTACAGATCTAAGGCCGAGAAAATGTCCCAATTAAAACAAGTCTATAGAAATGTCCAATCAAAGGCATCTGGGGAAAGATACCTTGGTTCAAGAAGGCTGATGAAGTTCAGGGTTTCTCTCTCATCTGGAAAGGCACATGGCGAACGAAGTCAGGGCTTCTCTCTCGGCTGGAAGGGCACATGGCAGACACGGCGTCATCTGCTAGCTTACTCTCCTGGCTTCTGGTTTCATGAAGCTCCCCGGGAGGCATTTCCCTTCTTCATCTCCAAAGGTCGCTGGCTGGTGGACTCTCTGCTTCGTGGTGCTGCAGCATTCTCTGCTCTCTCCGAATCCCTCTCTCCAAAATGTTTCCTCTTTTATAGGACTTCAGAAACTAATCAAGACCCACTCAAATGGGTGGCGACATGTCATCCCCTAATCCAGTTTAACAACCATTCTTAACTAAATCACATCAACTAGGGAGATGATCTCATTACAGTTTCAAATATACAGTACTGAGTAGGGATTATTCTACCTTTAAGAAATGGGATTTATATTAAAACATGGCTTTTCTTAGGGGGCATACTTGCTTTCAAACCAGCACATTCCACCCTCTGGCCCCTAAAATAGACATGTTTTATCCGTATACAAAATACATTAATTTCATAACAATATCAGAAACCTTAAACCTTTCAGTAGCAATACAATGAAGTACAAAATTAGAGACAGTATAAAATGTCATCAAGTCAGTTACAGGCATGGTCTGCCCTAAGGCAAAAGTCTTTCCATTTGCTCTGGACCTTTGAAAACTCATAACAAGTTATTTGCTACCAACATACAAAGAAGGAACATTCACAGGATACATAGACACATTTCCATAGGGAGGAAGGAACACAGGGGTCACCGGACCCATAGTTTCGAAAACCCGCAGGGCAAAGTCCATTAGATTTCAAAGTCTGAGACTCATTTATCCTCAGGGCTTTAGAAAGTGGCAGTCCCACCCTTTCCAAATGCCTACGCCTGCCTCTCTCTGAATGCAACCTTGGGGGATATTGGGGAGACCACCATTCTCTAGGCTCCACCCTCTCCAAGCATTGGGGCCGCACCCGGGCTCTCTGCCATCTCCGGGGCACAAGATAAAGGCTATATAGTTATACAATCAGTATCAGAGATCAAGGCAGCTGGATTACAGTTCAGAAATGTTAGGTATTTCCTGCTGGCTATTCTAATATACTAGAAATTAAAAGAAATATCTATAGAATAATTCAGTAATCATAATCATTTTTAAATCCTAACTTCTCGGTTATAATATGGTGCATGTAATTAACAGCACTGAATTATGCAGGGGATTGTGGTTGAAAGGGGACATTTAGAGTTGAGTATGTCACCAGAAGGAAAGCTAGAGGATAAAACATGGGACTACATAACACAGTGAACCCTGTGGTGGATGATGATTGTAATTAATAGTAGAAATATAAAAAATGTTCTTTCATGAACTAGAACATATGTATGTTGCTATCACAAGGAGTAAATAAAAGAGTGGTGTATGGAAAAAAAATGTGCCTCCTGCAAACTATGGGCTATAGTGAAGAGTAATGGTTTAACATTTTTTTCAACAATAGTAACAAATGTACTACACCAATGCTAAGGGGTATGGGATGTGTTGGGTTTTTCTGTTTGTTTGATTTTGAGGAATTAAAAATGTTCTAAAATGGATTGTGGTGAAGAAAGGACAATTATATGATGTAACTGGGACTCATTGATTCTATACTTTGGATGGATTGCAGGATATGTGAATATACCTCAATAAAACTGCTAGGGCAAAAACAAAACAAAACAAAACAAAACAAAAAACACCTTTGCCTGGAAATGCCAAGACAGGACATAATTTGGGTTGCTATCTGAATCTGTGTTCCCTGAATTGCAATTCTAAGATAGCAAATAAATGCCTTCGTTGCCTGGCAGTTTAGTTTATTTCTCAGTTGACAAATGGTAACTACCATTTATTGAATTCTCCCCTGTAGGGGAGAACCCTGCCTTGCTTCATTTAGCTACTGGTGGTTTTCCAGCAATCCGTGGCATTTCTTGGTTTTTGGTACTTCAATCTGCCTCATTTGTCACATAACATTCTCCTTTATGTCTGTCTGTCCAAATTTTCTCTTTTTATAGGAACATCAGTCATACTGGTGGGCCTCACATGAACTAATCACATCTTCAAAGATCCCGTTTATAAAAGTCATACTCTGACCTTGTTCAAATTTGCAAGCTGCCAGAATATGATATATCAGAAACAGAAAGACTTTTAAAAATGGGGATTTATTAAGCTGCAAGTTTACAGTTCTAAGGCTGTGAAAATGTCCAAATTAAGGTACCAATAAGAACCTTCACTCAAGAAAGGTTGATGAAGTTCAGGGTTTCTCTCTCAGCTGGGTGGGCACATGGCGAAGTCTGCTAGCTTTCTCTCCCAGGTTCTTGTTTCTTGACGCTCCCCTGGGGGCGTTTTCCTTCATCTCCAAAGGTTTCTGGCTGCCTGGGCTCTAAAGCTTTTTCCAAAATGGTTCCCTCTTAAAGGGCTCCAGTAAGCAACCCCACCTTGAATGGGTGGGACACATCTCCATGGGAAGAATCAAAAAAGCTCCCGTCAGCAATATTGAATGAGGATTAATGAATGTGGCTTTTCTGGGGTTCACAACAGATTCAAACTGGCACAGACTTTCTTGTTCTATATCAATTTCTAAGTATCTTTTCTGGGAACACAATTTAACCCATAACAAATACAATGTGTTAACTGCTCACAACAGTCCAGTGAAACAGGAAGTTTCACTTCCATCTTGGTAAGAAAACCTGAGATCCAGAGGCCACTTAGGGAGTGGCAGAGTTGGAATTTGAAACCAGATCTGTCTTACTCCAAAAATCAATCTGTAAATGCAGATGAGTGGTATAGTAAACTATCTAGGGCAATTATCCCTCTAAACTGCAGAACTGGGGTTGGGGTGTAATAATTGCAAGGGATTGAAATATCCTTATGTCCATCCAACATTGTTTACAGAGTTCATAAATAATTATATACTTTTATTTCCTCCTATATATCAATTGAATGCAACAAATAACGAGTTCTTTCTTTGTGCTGGGACACATCAGTGTACAAACCAAACCAAAATTCCTATCCTCATGGACATACAAAGTGATAAAATCATACTGAAATCATTTTTTCGTCATGAATTTTTACCAACGAAATGAAAATATAAATATAACTACTATCATTTGAGGACTAAGGAAAAATTTTGCTATTTAAAATGAGTCTTCATACTGAATATGGATAGAAACCATCGAATTTATGTAATCCTGAGTTCAAGTATCACAAGGATATGATCCATTAGATCAGGAAGGGGTTTGTGTGCAGTCAAATCCAATCTTGGATTGACAGCCTCTGGGCTAGAGAGGAAACACTGGTCAATCTTCTTGGGTAATCCCACTCATACATCACACTGCCTGTGCAAATTTTAACTACTACTTACGTAAATATGGCTTCTAATTTTATTAGAGATGATGATGAAGACATCTCAGGAGCATGCTTGTAGGCAGATTACCCTATCTCTTGTTTACCCTATGACTCGACTCAGATTTCTTCTAAAGCTCTTACAGTAGGAGTGATCAGTTTGTCCAGTTAGGGAGTCACATATGACCGCGAACTTCAGTCCTCCAGGATCCCCACTTAGTGCGAGTCAAAGGCAGTCTGCTTATTTAACTAAAAGAAATACACTCCAAGAAATTACCAGTAAGGTACCTTTTGGTCTTTCTGGACACGTCCTTACCCTCAAAGGACAACAGTATGAGTTCAGATACACTGTTTCTATCCATAAACCTCCCAGATCCTAATAGCAGCTCCCCGCAAGATTAGGGGGCAAAGAGTATTATCTCCTCCTTAAGCCAGACTAGGAAAGTGTGGCTGCAGAAAGATTGGCCTAGGGACACGGAGAGTTCTGGCGCTGCCTTTCGTATCTCACTTCAGTTTCTTCACTCCTTTCTGCACCTCCCTTATCAACTCCACGGACAAATCCCATTCTCCCATACTTTCCCTTCCTCAAGATGCAAACCTATCGCAGCTGTCAAACTATATTTCCCACAATACCACGCGCTGACTAGTCTCGTGTGAGGTTTCCTTAACCTGCCGGTATAATTAATGTAGAATTAAACCCTTATTTCCGGGGAAGAAATAAGTTACTGTCCACTTAGCCTGGTGGCTGCCTATTTCTTCTCCATCTGAGATCCACGGCCCTCCGTGACGAAACCCCTGTATGTGGAAATTCGTTCAGGCATCTGCTCTGGCCACCACCTACTTCTCCTGCCTCGGCCCCAGCCAGGACCCCGGGGGCCTTAGGAGTGTCATTGGCGGATGACCGCAACCCTGGCCGTTGCTGCCGTGACCATGGCCTCTGGCAGTAGTGGTCTCACGACCGCCCGCCTCCTAGCGCGTTCCTTCTTCCGTGAGTCCGCCCGGGTCTCTCCCATTTTGGCTTCCGGCGGCCCCGTGACGGGGGTTTTTGGGAATGGAGGGAGCTTTGCTGGATGTGGGGGGTGGGAGCATGACTTAGGCCTGAAGCTTAGGTTTCTTCCAATGGGGGGCTGGGAAAGAGGTGACGGTGGCCGAGCCGGGTCTAGGACTGGGATCTGGAAGCCCTGCAGACTTGGGGGCTGTCAACCCTACGGTGAAGAGTTGCGGGGTGGGAGCAACGTCTGGAATGGCCCCGTTTGGGAATGAGCAGTCAGGTGTCCAGGATCAGTTCAACCGAGAGGCTAATGAGAGTCTGTGTGGAGAGGTAAGGGAAGACCGACTCGGTAGCTGACCCTTGAATAGGAGGGTCCAAGTTTTCACATCGTCCTTTCTGTGGACTGATCCCTACGGTCAGCGGAAGGATTGTTTTGTTTTTGTTTTTTACCCAGATTCAGCGTAGCTCAGAAGACTACTAGAAGTTTAGGGTTATCTAGGACCTTAAACAGCGTATATGTAATATCTTCTCCAGTCCAGTTCCTGAAAGCTTGTTAGTCTTTGAGCTGCGCTGACTATGGAAAATTCTTGCTATGTTCAAAGTCCCTGTCGGTCTTTGTAGGTTGTAGTAGGAAGAAATTTTGGAATCAGCCAACCCTCAGGATCTGGGGTTTGGCTAATCCCTTACGGTCTGTGTAATTACCCTGGACACTTGTTTTAACCCATTTTTTTCTCTTTCAAATTCCGTGGAATGGGAAGAATAATACATTATTTTAATGACTCTGAGACACTAACTTGAGAGGGGGCACCATTATTTTATCTACCACTATCAATGGGAAATCATTAATTGAAAGTGTGACGCACTATTGGTTTTCCAATACTTCCTGATTTAAGAGATGTTAAAAAGTGAAAAAATGTGCTTATAGAAATGGAGAAGTATAGGTTGATCTGGGTTCATTGTGCAGAATAAGTGAAGCAATTTATGTAAAATACCTGCTATGTAGTAGACGCTCAACAAATGCTTGTTTTCTTCTCCCTTTTCTCCCAGTTTGTTCTTAATTCCACTGCTTGTACTGAGTATTGGGTGAGATTGCTTTCTTCCTTGTGAAGACTACATTCTAAAAGTGCATAATGCTGAGTGTGTACTCAATAGCTACACTTAAGCTGTTGAGGACAGAAGTCTGGATAGATAATTGTGGCAAGTGGGAAAGAGTTGGATTCATTTGGAAAGGTTTTCTGGAGATTCTTACTGTATGATATCTTTTTTTCATCTTCTCAGATTTTTCCTTTTGGCTGCTCCAGAACATTGGAGGCCAGAAGGAAAATATATATATATATATATTTATAATCACAATTGACTTTTTTTCTATGAAAAATAATATATATACGAAAAAGCAATAAATTTCAAAGCACATTGCAGCAGTTAGTTGTAGAACAGACTTCAGAGTTGTTATAGGTTACATTTTCACAATTTTAAGTTTTTACTTCTAGCTTCTCCAAGGTACTGGAAACTAAAATAAATGTCAATATAATGATTCAGCAATCATGCTCATTTATTAAACCCTACCTTCTATGTATAACTCCACCATCACGTTTGAGCTTTCTCCCACTCTTTAGGGATATTTGGGCTATGGCCATTCTAACTTTTTCATGCTGGAAGGTGCTGTCAGTAATATGGTATAGGGGAATGGAACTAGTTGATATTCTGGAGAGGCTGGCTTCTCTAGATTTCAGGACTTATCTGGTCCAGGGACCCATCTGGAGGCTCTAGGCTTCTGGAAGGTTGCCCTAATTTATGAAACCTTTGTAGAAACTTATATATTCCCCTAGGTGTTCTTTAGGATTGGCTGGAATGGTTTTGGTTGGGGTTTGGCAAGTTATGGTAGGTAGCAATGTCTAACTGAAGCTTGCATAAAAGTGACCTCCAGAGTAGCCTCTTGACTCTATTTGAACTCTCTCAGCCACTGATACTGTCTTTGTTACACTTCTTTTCCCCTTCTTGGTCAGGATGGCATTGTTGATCCCCTGATGTCAGGGCCAGACTCATCTCTGGGAGTCATCGCCCTCGTCACCAGGGAGACTTTCATCCCTGGATGTCATGTCCCACATAGTGGGGAGGGCAATGATTTCACTTGCAGAGTTGGGCTTAGAGAGAGTGGCACCACATCTGAGCAACAAAAGAGGGCCTCCTGAAGTAACTCTTAGGCATACCTATAGGTAAGCTAAGCTTCTCTGCTACATGCATAAGCTTTTGAAGAGCAAGCCTTAAAACCAAGGACTTGGCCTGTTGATTTGGGTGTCCTTAATGTTTGACACAGTATTAGGGATTTCTCCAGTGGTAAAGTTTAGTAATTCTGTATTTTTTCGCCCATCCCTCAAAGGACTTTGCCAATACTTTTTGATTATCTTATTGTATAATTTAGAGGACAGTTGAGGATGTTTTAGGCAGGAATTAAAAAGAGGTTAGTTACCAAGGACTCACCCTGATCAGCTATTTGAGCTGGTTTAATTTGACTAGGAAGTGGGCTAAGATATAGGAGAAGGGCAGATGTGCAGCATAGCCAGTGTGGTGGTAAAACCCAAGGAGGAGTTACCCACCTATGTCTTTCTTGGGGTCTTGCTAGTCTGAAATTCTGAAAAATTCCAGCCTTGGGTATGTCTGTTGTCTTAATAGGAAGAGTGTCCAAAAGGTTATGTTCCCAAATACCCATAGCAACACTTAACAATCTACAGAATTAGAATTAGAAATTCTTTCTTCTTTGGCCTCTAGGACCGGGAGGCCTTAAGAGATTATCTAGTTTAGCCTTCAGTTGTGCGAGTGGTCTTCAATTATACACATCATATTGTTAACCTGATATTGAGGATCTGAGAGGTCTGAGGTCTAAGCTAAAGTGTCTCCTGTATTAGAGGGGTTATATATTGTAATGTTTAATATATAAAATCCTCTAAAGCCCGCAATTATTTTTTTCCCATACCACATTTCTAAGCCCATTTCTACTCCCATTTGAAAAACAGCAGCCATATCACCTTACAAACTTTTTATTAGGTGGTCAATGATAATTACTTAAGATTGCTGACAACTGGAGATGGAATGTGTCCCCTCTTAAGTTTCAGTTGATTGCACATTATGTGCCAAAAGTTGTAAGTCTTACAGTATTAATATAAGTTAAAAATAAAAACTTGCAGATGCCTTCCAGAGCCCTGCTGGGAGTCAACCCTGGATGTTGAGAAATTCCTGAGTCAAACAATTTTATAGCTTATGGCAAAGGGTAGCAGGCCCTTGAAGTGAGGTGAGAAAATGAAATGAAAACTGAGAACAATTTCTTCCAAGAAAAAGTTAAAAAATTTAATAAGCATATTTGCAATTGAAATTGTGAAGTTTTTTTTTAAAAGTCTAAAACAATACAGTGTTGTTTAAACATAAGCCAGGAGTTCCTGTAAGTTGGGGCTTTTAGAATAAATAGGGAAGAAGAGGCAATATTTTTGAACCTTAGAATTATGGTTTTGAGGTTTTAATGCCAGCAAGTGAACCTTAAAATCCATCTGGTCTCACACCTTCGTTTGGCAAATGAGGAAATAAATTCAGAAAGATAGTCTTGTACCTAATATCAGAAGGGATACTAGAACCCAGGTATTCTAGTTTGCTAGGTGCCAAAATGCAATATTCCAGAAACAGAATGGCTTTTAAAAAGGGGAATTTAGTAAGTTGGTAGTTTACAGTTTTGAGGCTAAGAAAATGTCCCAATTAAAACAATCTATAGAAATGTCCAATCAAAGGTATCAGGGAAAGATTCCTTGGTTCAAGAAGGCCGATGCAGTTCAGGGTTTCTTTCTCAAGTAGAAGGGTACATGGTGAACACGGTCAGGTTTCCTTTCTCATCTGGAAGGGCACATGGTGAGCACGGCATCATCTGCTAGCTTCTTATCCTGGCTTCTTGTTTCACGAAGCTCCCCAGGAGGCATGTTCCTTCTTCATCTCCAAAGGTCGCTGGCTGGTGGACTCTGCTTCTCGTGGCTATGTCGTTCTGCTCTGCTCTCTCTGAATCGCTTTCATTCTCCAAAATGTTTCCTCTTTTATAGGACTCTAGAAACTTATCAAGACCCACCCAAATGGTTGGAGACATGTTGTCACCTAATCCAGTTTAACAACCACTCTTGATTAAATCACATCTCCAGGGAGATGATCTGATTATAGTTTCAAACATACAGTATTGAACAGGGATTATTCTGCCTTTATGAAATGGGATTTAGATTAAAACATGGCTTTTCTAGTGGACATACATCATTTCAAACCAGCACACCACGCCTTTTGATCATACATTGTCATTCCCACCAATAAATGGTATGATTCTTGGGGCCTTGTTTTAGAAGCTGTGATATTTTTGGCGGTCTCTGGTCTGCGAGAAGGTGACTGTGCTGCTTAAAGGTGCTTGCTGCCTTTTCCATGTGTTTGTTATGATTTTAAGGCCTCTTTTTAGAAATAGTTAAACACAAGTGTAGTTTGGAAATGGGGGCCCTCAACTGTAATGTTTCATGCTAGGATCTGTTACTGTTTCATCTAAGAACTACAAAATGGCCTTGATCTAAATGTATCAACGTAACAGTGAGAAAGTAATTTGATTTCCTCCCTCAAACTTATCCTTTCAGGGAAACATAAATGGGAATGTTAAAAAATCTCTCTAATAGCGGAGAGTAATTTCATTTCACCTAAGGGCAGGCATTTTGTTGCCTTAGACTCACTTTTTTTTTTAACATTTATAAAATTGAGATATGTCTTATAATCTACAATAAATTGGCAACTTTTTTCCTGTCCTTAATATAATGGTAATTCTTAAAATCATTGGCATTTCATATGATGTAATATGGTCCTTACAACCAGCTAATTTCATTTGTGAGTCAATCTTAAATAAATATATAATTTTGTATTTGAAAAGTAGATTGTTTAGGGTTAAATGACTGCTAAACTACTGTGCTATATTATAAGGTTTTCATAGGTGGGATAAAAATAGCCAGTATATTACGTATGTATACTACTTACAATTAATAAGTATTCATTGGTTAAATGAGCAAGTACATGTATGTGTGAATAAATGAGTAACTGAAAGAGAGTTTGAGAGGTAAATTGGGGAAGGAGCATTTCCATGAACAGTCTGGGGTTATTGGAACATGGTACTGGTTTGTCATTCAAGGCCACGGTTTGAGTCCGTTTAGCTAAGTGTTCTCTGGTCATAGATTGCACCATTAATCCTGCCAGCCATCTTCAAGTTGAGGTGGTTTGTATATGATTCATTATGTCACTGAACAGTACAAATCTATCAACCCTGTTGAAAGCACATCTCTCTCAGATTGCTTTGTCCCTTTCGTTTATAGCCTGTATTATGACTTGTACTTTTGTAGTTATTTTGTGTTTGTTTAATGTTTAATTCCCTTACAGAGCAAAATGCTTCATGTGTTTAGGGCCTGAGTCCATTTTGTTCACCCAAGTCCCTTGTACCTGGCATGTAGCCTGGCACAAGGCACATCTCCAAGCAGTTTGGTCCACTCTTTCCATATTGGTAATATCAGTGGTCATAAAATAGCTAATAGTACCGAGGCACTGTTCAAATCTTCTACTTTCTGATCTGAAAACTCCTCCTGAGAGATGGTCTACTTGTTGAGGGTCTGGGGAATGGGAAGAACTAGTGGAGCAAGTTCTGTCATCTAGTCAGGAATGGCAGCAGAGTAGGAAAGAGTGGTTGTGGGTCTTCAGCTCAGAGAGCAGGAGGAGCCAAGGGCAAGAATGGGCTGAGAGTGATAGCACTGGTTGGGGTGGGTTCTGTTATACAGCAGAGGGGAACAGTCTCTCAGGTCAGAAATCTCTGCTATGGTGTTCACTGATCCCACTGTGCCTGGATTTGACTCATAAAACTCCCTCATGGCCCCTTGTTCAACATATTCTAGTTCAAGAATGCAACTGTCTATTACCCAACAGTTCTGTGTGCACACAGAACTTGTCTCTTAGATGTTTAGGGTGAAATCTGGGCCTCTTTTCCTGAGAGTTATAGGAAACTCCAAAAATTGAAGTTGTTAGAAGCTGAGAACAGTACACAGGGCAAGTCAATTTAAGGGGTGCTCAAAAGGGTCTGAAGCAGATGCTGATACTCTATTAGTTATGGAACCTGAAGTTAGAGGATTTAGGAGATTGTGAGGCAGTGATTCAAGACAGAAAGCATGGGGTGAACTCTGGGCAAATACGTGATGAGATGCTCTTTTCTGGGACTTGCCTTCTAGTGTGTGGAAGACCTGGCTGCTTTGAAAGGGCCAGGATGGATCATAGAGGGCAGATTGGTGGTTTTACGGGAGGTTTGGAAGGTAATCAGGGATTCCCACCATTCTAAATCATCTTTGCTCTTCTCCCTCCTGATTTTGAAAATGAAGAGCTGACTGTCCTAACTACGTTCTCAGTTTTCATGAGGAAACTGATTTTGGCAGGTTGTTGGAAAAAAATTGATTCTTTTAAATATTTCTCCCTCTTGTCTGTTTTCCTATTTATTTTATTTTCCCTATACCTTTTATGTGTGGTTTCTTGATTCTTACATCAGAAGAGATCAAGTTAAGTGTTTTTGAATTGTACTTTAGACGAGTTATTCCATGACTTAATACTTAATATTAGGCAGTTATTGGTGAATGAGTTGCAGATTAGCTTTTGCTAGTACTCTTGACAAAGTTTGCTTCTTTATCCTCGTATTGTTTACAGGTGCCAGGCTTAAAAAGATGTCCTCACATCCAGTGGGGACAGCATGAGGCTGTTTAGTAAATATTAATAGGGGTGATGCTAAGATTGCAGTACCTAGATTAAATTTAAGCTATTTATTTTGAGCCCAAGTTTTCTTTCTGAGGAATGTAAATTATCAACTGCGGCTTTTCTTTCTTAATTTGGAGAAAGCTACAAGAACTGAAGATTGTGATTCGTGGTGAAGACAGGATCCTGGGGAGTAGAACAATGTCTTTTTTTTTTTTTTTTTTTGTAATTTATTCTTGTGGTCAATATGTCTCACTTAAAAAGTGACATTTAAAATTGCCATGATCGCAGAACAGTTCTTGCATTAGAGGATTTTTTTTCTTTTCTTTGGTCAGCAAGTTCAACTTACTGTACATGTAATGTGCTACATTTTCTTTATTTCTCAGTTCAACAGAATGGAATTCGGCATTGTTCCTATATATCTTCCCGGAAACATCTCTATATTGATAAAAATACGAAGGTTATTTGCCAGGGTTTCACTGGTAAGCAGGTATGTATATCTAATTTTTTTTTAAGATGTAGACTAAGAGATAATGAACTATTTTCTCTTTTTTTATATCACAAAAGTAATGCCACATGGTGCAGATATTTATATAGTATCTTAGTGAGCTTCTGTCTTAGGAGGAGGTTTGGTGCTATATAGAGCTTCTGAAATGAAAATTGAAAATCCCTAGGACTATAGTATGTTGGAAATCTTACTTCATTGAGAACAATAGAGCTGATTTTCCTCCAGTATTGGAATAGATCACTTCCTTTGATTAAGCAGTAGGTAAGGTGAGTGATTTGTGTTTAGGCCTTGTTAGAAAAAAACACACATTGTTAAACAGCATTAAACATCCAGTATGGGGAGATGCTCAGACTCACAGAGCTTATGGGAATTGAGATAGGTAGAAGAAGCACCACCTTGACTTCCCATCTTACTCTCTCTCTGGAGAAAATTGTCTTTGAAGAGACTGGCAGGAATAATTAATATTTTCCCTCCCTCTTATCTGTTGCCTGCCTACATCATGGAATTGGCATAAGTTTAAAGGTACCTATGATTTGTTCCATGCTGAAATGCAACATAGGAATCTCCTTCCTATTATTCTACTCCCTTAGAGTTCCTTCTGTTAAAATGTTGTGACTTAGCCTTCCAGATTTTTTCCTGAAAAGCATACACAAACAAGTTTATGTTTATATAATTTGTATTCTACAGTATCTTATACAGAACAATATATGTAATATATATTATACAGTAAATAATATATATCATACATCATAATATATATGAGTGTCAAATAGATTTCTAAAAGTAGAATTGGGTGTCAAAGGTTGTCTATATTTAATTTTAACAGATGTTGCTAAATTGCCCTTTGAAACACATGTACAAAGTTAAACTTCCAACATAGTAGATGCACAGTTTTTTCTTAATTGAAGGAATTCTACTAAATCAAAGTAACCATATCTTAATCCAAAATAGCCTTCATTTTTAAGAGAGATATGGCAAAATAAAAGCAGTTGATGTTTTTCTGTAATTAAAAGATTTGTCATAACCATTGTACGGAATTTTGATATGCTAGAGCATGGATCAGCAAACTTTTATAAAGGAGTGGGTCACATAGTCTCTGTTGGAACTACTAGATAGCACTGTAGCAGCAAAAGACAGTATGTAGATTTACAAAAACAGGTGGTGGGTAAATTCTGCAGCCTGTAGTTAGATAAATTCTGATGCAGAGAATGATATCTAAATATCTAAATTTCTGTAACTTTTGTTTTCAAAGCTCCCAGGAACTGCTTTAAAATGACATCATTCTTTTTTGTGTGTATGAATTAGTTATTAGGTTGTTTCATGTAAAATTTCCTCTTTTGCCTGAAATAACTGGGCACAAAAATGTGAGTTGCAGTGGACCTTTCTTCTTTTTTCTTCTTCTACTTCTCCACTGTCTTAAAAAACGATTGACCATTAATCAAAAAACAAAACAAAAGAACAACACCTCCAAAACCCTGAAGTCTTGTTCATAAGTAAAATAGGTTTATTTCTAATAGCCATACATTTTGTTAGTGTCTTTTCCACATATATGTATGCTAAAGAAAGTAGATGCTTATCCATGATTCTGGCAGCATGCTATCACACCCACCCTCTTTTAAATACAACCATATTTCCAATTCCTTTTGGTTGTAAATTGTGTTAGCATTTGATCAAATGTTTCATTAACTCAAATCCCCCATATAAGTTTACTTTGTATCATTTTGCTTTTCTTAAACTTATATATCATCCCATGACATTTTAACCTCTGAGTATTTTTTAAAAATCGATGTCCATCTTATAAGCATTATTTTGAGCTGTTTCTGCTTCCTAGATAAGGTGTAGTTGGCCTAAGTATTTAAATCCAGAGTTGGTTTTAGTGTCTTTCAGTTACCTGCAATTATGTTGTTTTTCATTTGCTTCCCCCTCCCCCTTATTTTTTTAGGTAATTGAGAGCCGAACCATCTCAGTTAGATTTCTTGATTCAGATTCTGTTATTATAGAGGTAATGATGAGGTCTGAAATTTAGAGTTTTTTTTTTCACATGGGCAGGCACTTGGAATCGAACCTGGGTTTCTGGCATGGCAGGCAAGCATTCTTGCCTGCTGAGCCACCGTGGTCCACCCAAAAATTTAGAGCTTTTCATCACAGGAAATCTACATTTTGTCTCATTAGTTCTTCTTTTAGTGTCCACGTTGTTCCATAGAAATGAGAAATATTTATAATTCAGAGTGAGTAATAGCAATACAGAGTTCTAATGGGTGCCATCCAATTCCTTGTATTAGCCTTTAAAAAAATATTTTTATTGAGATATCTTCACATATCATACAGCCCATCCAAAATATACAGTCAGTGGCTCACAATATCGTTACACAGTTTATTTGTCATCATGATCATTTTTAGAATGTTTGCATCACTCCAGAAAAAGAAATAAAAGACAAAAACCCATACATCCCATATCTCTTACCCCTCCCTCTCATTCACCACTATTATTGCAATTTACTCACATTTTTCACCCCTAATCCCCCCATTGTTTATTTTTTTGTCCTTATTTTTTTACCCATCTATCCATACCCTGCATAAAGGGAGCATCAGATGCAAGGTTTTCATGATCACATTGTAAATGCTATATAGTTATGCAATCATCTTCAAAAAAGCAAGGCTACTAGAACACAATTCAACAGTTTCAAGTACTTCCCTCTAGCCACCCCAATATACCATAAACTAAAAAGAGATATCTATGTAATAAATATGAATAACCTCTTGACTGTGTTTGAAATCTCTTAGCTGCTGAAACTTTATTTTGTCTAATTTCTCTCTCCCCCCTTTTGGTCAGGAAGGCTCTCTCAGTCCCATGATGTCAGGTGTTGGCGCATCCCTGGAAGTCATGTCTCATGTTGCCAGACAGATTTACAACCCTGGGAGTCATGTCCCACATAGTCAGGGAGAGCAGTGAGTTTACCTGCTGAGTTGGTTTAGAGAGAGAGGCCACATCTGAGCAATAAAAGAGATTCTCTAGGGGTGACTCTTAGGCATAATCATAAGTAGGTGTAGCTTCTCTTTTGCAGGAATAAGTTTTATAGAGGCAAGCCTCAAGATCGAGGGCTCAGCCTATTGAAAACTGCCCCCACTGCATGCGAGAATATCAGGAATTTCCCAGATGGGGAAGTTGAATATTTCTTCCTTCCTCCCCAGTCCTCCAAGGTGACTTTGCAAATACTTTTTTATTCTCTGCCCAAATTACTCTGGATGTATTGGGACATCACACTAGCCAGTACAAACCAACAAGATCTCACTCCCTATTCAAGATCCTGTGTTATTATTGTGTTAGAATAAACTGACCATGGAAGTTAAATTAGATAACGTGCTACCAAAAATATAGTATGCCAAATAAACATCTCTTCCTTTGGTCTCACACAATATTCATTCATATCTCTAGTCGAAGTCTGATCACTTTTTCAGTGTTTTTAGCAGTTGCTGTATGGGGCAGTGCTGGCTTTCAGAGCTTTAGACCTCTAACTCTGAGTCTCAGGTGTCACACAAATACCCAAAGTTCCAAGGAATGACCAGGTTATACACAAATAGCTCAGTATCTCAGAATTTAGAAATAACAGTTACAACTCTGGAATAGATATGGCTGCTGTAAGGTCTTACAATCTAGGAAACTTCACAGTAGACCCAAACCTGATAACCCATGCTCTCGACTTCAGTTCTTCGTGTTTATATATTATAATTAGTCCATATGAGTGAGGGATGATAATATTTGTCTTCTTGTTTCTGACATTTCATTCAACATATAGTTCTCAAGGTCCATTCACCTATGTGTTGACTTTTGTGATCTGCAGAAACTATTCCTAATCTTAACTGTGAGAATGGGAAAACTAAGGAAAAGAAGCTTATTTCAAATTGAAATGTTATTACTGTTTAGCACTCCATTTGTACTAAAGAAATTGGTCCATTTGAATTTATCCAGGAATATAGTCTAGTCCAGTGCTTCTCAGATTATGTCTGCAGTAAAAGACCAGTTTGGGTGTTTTTCTTTTTCTTTTTAAATTTCTAATATAATGCCCATTATAACTTACTCTCCCTTTCATTTTTGTTTCTTTCTAGTTAGTTTTTTCTTGTTTTAATTATTTTTCCCTTCCCTTTCTTTTCCTTTTCCTTTCTTTGTCATTTGCTTTTTGTTTTTGTTCTTATCTCATTGCAAATCATCAAGAGTCTGTAGCCCACGCTTTGAATACCACTGCTCTAAGGGAGAAAACACTGGCCTGTGGTTCTTAAGGCCTGTTGTTCTTTCTAGAAGTCTGTCACTGACTTTAGATAGGTTGGTTAATGTGCTTCCTACTTTGAAAGACAAGAAGGTTGAATCAGAGACTTCCCTCTTAAGGTCCCAATTTTTGCGCCTTTTTAAAAGAGAATGTAAGAAATTGGGTCAGCATGTGGGAGACCCAGGTTTGATTCCCGGACCATGCACCCCCCCCCCCCCCAAAAAAAAAAAAAAAAAAAACTGGGTCAACATGTTCAGGTCCTTGTGGAGTGACCTGAACCACTCATTCACTCATTTTTCCAATCACTCTTTATTAAATGCCTACTGTATGTCAGTTGTTGTTTTAAATGCCATATCACAGTGAACAAAGCAGACAAAAACATTGCCTTTATGGAACTTACATGTTAGTATTGGGGGAAACACATCAGTTAAATCAACAAATAAATTATGTGCTATGTTAGAAGGTATATATGCTATGGTAAAAATAAGCAGAAAGGAAGAATGAGTGAGTGTGTGTGTGAGATGCAGGGATGATGGTCGTTGGGGTGGGGATGAGGTAGCAACTTTTTATTAGGTGATCGGGGAAAGAGCTGAGATGTGGGAGTAAACCATGTGGACACCTAAGGTAAGAGCATTCCAGGTAAAAGCAGGTACATTCCAGATGAGGCCACAAGTCAGGAGTGTACCTGAGCGTGTAGAAATGGCAGGATCACTTGACTAAAGTGAGTGGGCCATGGGACGTGTTCTAATGTGAGGAGACAAATTGTGTATTGACTTGAGAAAATCACTGGAAGGTTTGACCTTCCTTTTGCTTTAGCAGGACCGCTGTGGCTGTTGTGTTGCGAATATATTGGAAGGAGCAAGGACAGTGATCTGTCGACGGGTGGTGGTGACTTAGACCAGGATGGTAGCAGGGGTGAGAAGTTTTTAGTTTCTGAATGTATTTTGATGGTAGAGCCATATACTTACTAATGGAGCAGATGTGAAATGTAGAGAAAGAGAAGAATCTAGCATGATTTCAGTATTTTTGGCCTGAAATTTACAAGGAGGAGGGTTTTTATGAAGTGAAATGGGGTTACATTGTGAAGGGGAATGTCAGGAACTCATTGGGGCATGTTATGTTTGTGATTCGTACTAGTCCTCCAAATAGGGATGTCAAGTACTTGACAGCATGAGTGTGGAGTTCAAGGCAAGGGTCTGGTGAGATATATGGGGGATTTGTGTGTGGGGAGAGATCAGTATAAGATTATATTTATGGCCATGCTAAAGGATGAGATCACCCAGGGCACAGTTTTAGATGGAAAAGAGAAGCTGTCTAAGGAGAGAGAGAGAAAAGAGGAAAACCAAGGGAGGTAGAGTCCCAGAAGCTGAGTGAAAACAAGTTTTTCACAGATGAGGGAATGATGCATTGTTACAAGTGCTGAGGTAGATCAAGTAAGATAAGGGCTGAGAACTAACTGTCAGGTTTGGAAGTCACTGGAGACATAGGCAAGAGACATAGGCTTCAAAGGGACAGTGAGAGAAATAGCATAATGAGTGTGTGGCTGATTCAGAGTAAAGAAGGAAGAATCGCCAGAGGGATGTCCTTTAATAGGTGAGAGGATTGGAATTATTGAACCAGTGGAGGTGGGGGACTTTGCTCAAAGCACAGATAACTTTCACATGGAAACAAGAGGGCAGGCAGAGTATATGTGAACAAATGTGGGTAGGTGGATAGATGTGTTGGCAAGAGCTTGCAAAAGTTGTCTTGATGGTTTCTTCAATGAAACAGGAAGCAAGATTGTCAGAGAGAGGAAAGGTGAGCACAGGAGGGGAAGTCGTGGGGGTTGAGAGAGGAAAGTGTGAACGGCTGTTCAGGACAGTGGTTCTCAGTGGGGGAGGGGTGCAATTTTGGCCTCCAGGGAATATTTGGCAATGTCTGGAGACATTTATGGTTTTCACAACTTGGGGATAAAGGGGTGTGGGGAGGAGTATGCTACCAGCATCTAATGGGTAGCAGCCAGGGATGCTGTTAAACATTCTACAAAGAATTGTTTTGTGCAAAATGTACTACTGAGGCTAAGAATCCTACACGAGGAGGAGCGAGAGTGAATGAATAGGTTAATACAGGATGCTGGCTGGACAACATTAAAGGCTCCCTTCAGGTTTCCTGGTCAATAATTTAAAGTGAGTCCACTTTGTGTGGCTTTGCTTTTTCTCCAGCTACTGTTTGGCTCCAATGTACAGTCTTAGAGTTAATTGAATTTAACCAAGGCTATGGTTTTGATGTAAGCTGAGAGAGAGCCCAGGTTGTGTGAATATAATTATCAACTAAAGATGGGTGTTGAGACATATGAAGTTAGAAACAACTAAAAGGAAATATTCTTGTAAGTAAGCACCATGGCATTTCAGCCAAATTTGGGAAACAGAGACTAAAGAGAGATCCTTTTCTACAGTTATTTTGACTTTGCAGAGATCTGTTTTGCTGCAAGGTTCATAATTCTGTTCAGTAAGTTGATGAGAATGTTGGATGTGTGTCATTGTTATACTCTGGGAAAGAGATAACCTATTTGTCTTTTTTTTCCTAAACGGTTGAAGATTGCCTTTGCTCCTTAGGCTTCCTGGCGTGTCTTTCTCATGGCTCTTGTGTTTTTCTCCCCCTCTCAGGGTACCTTTCACAGCCAACAGGCACTGGAATATGGCACCAAACTTGTTGGAGGAACAAGCCCGGGGAAAGGAGGCAAGACGCATCTGGGCTTACCCGTTTTTAATACTTTGAAGGAGGTAACTAACGGTACCTCAGTTTGGCAAGAGAAGTAGGAAAGTGAGCATACTTTGGGTAGAAATCTTAATTGTGTCCTTTTTGCAAGAATCCCTTGCAATTTTAAAATCCAGTAACCTAGAGGAATTTGAATGGAATTAAAAACCACTGGGTTCACTTTATTCACATAAGATCAGGACTGTTTAGTAGTATAGGATTTACCAGTCCAAAGATTCCAGACCTTTCTTGATTATTAAACTGTAACCAAATCAGCCCACACCCCACCCTATTATCCCCTACTCCATTCCCCCTTCCATTTTTCCAGTGTGTACAGAGCAAAGGGTGACATGCTGATACTTTTCTGTTTGCACTGAACTTCTCCACTGCAGGGACTTGAGTATCTGCATCTACTTTCCGTTATCCTTTCATACATCAGGATTACAAAGCTTCAGAGAAATAAATGCAATTCTCTTCCCAGAAACACTGAGGATTTCTGATTTGGCCAGTGTCTTCTTTTTGGGGTATGTGTGCCTCTCTACTTGAGAATTCTATAGAGCTCCAACCTAGTTCCTCAGATAGTTTTCTGCACATTTTAAGATATTTTCTTCACAGCCTGTTATATAGTTTTGTTTATAGGCATGCATCAGCTCTTAAGGAAAGAAGTTCTTTGGCCTTGCTTCTGTTTGGTTTATTATTCTTTTCTTACCTTTTCTTCTTTGAGGATGTTAGTAGATTACATGTCAGCCACCACTCCCTACGTCTCTCTCTCATTGACACTAGTATTTCAGTCTACTCAATTTATTTTAACCTTTGTTCCCCCTATTATTTATTTCTTATCCATATTTTTAACTCATCTGTTCATACCATAGATGAAAGGAGCATCATACAGACACAGAGTTTTCACAGTCACATAGGCACATTGCAAAAGCTCTATCATTATATAATCATCTTCAAGAAACATGGTTACTGGAACACAGCTCTACAGATTCAGGTATTTCCCTCTGGCCACTCTAATACACCATAAACTAAAAAGGGGATATCTATATAATGCTTAAGAATAACCTCCATGATAACCTCTCAACTCTTTTTTGAAATCTCTCAGCCTCTGACACTTTATTTTGTCTCATTTTTCTCTTCCCCTTTTTGGTCAAGAAGGTTTTCTTAATCCCTTGATGCTCAGTCTCAGCTCATCGTAGAATTTCTGTCCCATGTTTTCAGGGAGGTTTATACCTCTGGGAGTCATGTCCCACGTAGAGGGGGGAGGGCAGTGAGTTTGCTTGCCATGTCAGCTGAGAGAGAGAGAGAGGCCACATCTGAGCAACAAAAGAGGGTCTCTGGGGGTGGCTCTTAGGCCTCATTTTAAGTAGACTTAGCCTATCCTTTGTAGGGATAGGTTTCATAGGGGCAAATCCCAAGATTGAGGGCTTGGCCTATTGATTTGTTTGTTCCAACTGCTTGCAGGAATGTCAGGAATTCTCCAAATGGGGAACTTGAATTTTTCCCCCTTTCTGCCCATTCCCCCAAGGGGATTTTGCAAATACTTCTTTATTCACTGTTTACATCATTCTGGGATTTATTGGGCCATCACACTAACCTGGACAAACCAACAAAATCTCATGCCCTATTCAAGGTTCCATGTACTTACGGTGTTCAATTAAACTGTCCATGTAAAATTAGGAAATGCGCTAGTCAAAATATAAATTTTGCACTAAATAAACATTTCTTGCTTTAGTCTCACAAGAAGCTGAAGTTTTAAAATATGAATGACTCTATTTTCAGTACCCTGCAATATTGACATTCTTTTGTTTTTCCTCATGCAAAAACATTTTTTAATTTGTACATTTAGTCACTATCATTGTATACTCTAGGCATTCCTAAATTATACCTTGGTTTATATCTTGATTGTTACATTTTTGACATCCATAGGGATGCAGCATGCTCTGACTAAAAAGAATGGAGACTTTGGAATCAGATATACTTAAATTTCAATCTTACTTCTACCACTTTCCTAACTCTGAGCTTGTGTAAATAAGTTATTTAGTATCTCTTGGCCTCAGCATCTTAGATTTGTAAAACAGGAAAATAAGCCTGCAGGATTGTGGTGGAGGCTTAAATGAGACCTGAATAGAGCCTCTCACGGGGACTCTCTCAGAGCAGGTGCTGCTGCTCTTGGAGAGTCAGAGGTCACCTCCAGTCATCACAGAGCTTACGCTGCAGTAGGAGAGACACGGCATGTAGAGCTGTGAATAGGTGGATACAGCCATGTTGATATATATGGAGAGTATGTAAAGACCAAATGTGGGCCCATTTCGGAAGAGAAAAGTAGTGATTAAATTGAAGAGCTCCACGTGCCTTGTTTTAGGAGGGGCAATGTGTGAGTAAAACTGTTACTGATCAAAAGCAGTGAGCTCTCTGCCTCATGTGCTCAAATGACCAATTCCTGAGACACCAGGGTTTCAAAGAGAGAAAGAATTTATTGCTAGGCATGAAGCAGGAGATCAGATGGCCTATTAGCCCAAAAATTTGTCTCCTCAAGTCTGAGTTCAAGGTTTTTATGGATTCAGACAAGGGGAGATGAAGTTGTTACATTTCAATAGTAAGTTTAGGTGGGAAGGAAGAGAGATGGGATTATTATTTCAATAGCAAGTATAGGCAGAAACAATTCACAAATGTAAAGGAGTGAAACTGCTAGAGCCAAGTTAATGGTTAATTCTGAGCTTATTCAAGTTCTTCCATTAACCCTTCTAATTACAAGTTGCTAAAATAAAATGACAAAACAAAATGATAATTGGAATCCTGGCTTTCTACAATCACAAAGGCACACAACACAGGCTTTTATGATCATTATTAGAGATCAGGACAGCTGGATTACAGTTCACAGATTTCAGATATTTCCCTCTGTCTACTCTGATATACCAGACAGTAAAAAGGAATGCCTATCTAATGATTCAGTAATCATGATCCTCATTTAAATCCTAACTTCTCAGTTATAGAATTTAGTGCTCATTTGACCCACATTCCTATTCTCTGTCCATTTATGCATGTGTTTTTAATTCGATTTGTTTATTTCTAACAAACATGCATTTGTAGTAAAACTTACCAGCTGGGAAAAAAGCTTTCATTTCTGCTGTCTCTTGATAAGGTTTATTAAGCATGATATATTTTTAAACAGATGTTTGAGAAATGACTTCTGAAGGCTTGAAGCTCACTAACCCTTATTCTTCTGGAGAGATGGCGGGTCTTTGGCATTTTATAGGTGGCACGGTGTCTTGAACACCATTCCTGGAATAGGGCAACAGAAATGGCCACGACCACAGGAAAGGGGTCACAAATGCAGATCAGGTAGTGTTTCAGGTTTACTGGTGCTGGCACCTGAGGGAATGAGACACCACAGAACCTTTCGGTCTACAGTGAGACTCGAATGAGGCAGGAAAAGGCCATGCTTGCTTCAGCCTAGTGCCCTGGAACATGGGAAGAATATGACATCTGGTGTATCCTGGTGGTATCCTTTCCTGACCCCAGGACTTAGTTAAAATAATGGTGTTTTGACTTAACGAATAATAAAGAGCTCCATGGTTAATGTTTTAGGCCAAAGAACAGACAGGAGCCACAGCCTCTGTCATCTATGTCCCTCCTCCTTTTGCTGCTGCGGCCATTAATGAAGCTCTTGAGGCAGAAATGCTCCTGGTCGTGTGCATTACCGAAGGGATCCCACAGCAGGACATGGTGCGGGTCAAGCACAGGCTGCTGCGCCAAGGAAAGACAAGGCTGATTGGGCCAAACTGCCCTGGAGTTATCAACGTGAGTGTAAACAAAAAAAATAAGCCCAGATTCAGCCTTTCGCAAGGCTAATGCCTCAGTCCAGAGGCAATTGTGTGAATCACCCATGATGTCTATTTAAAAAAAATTTTTTTTTCTGAAACTGTGATTTATTTTCCTTCAGCCAGGAGAATGCAAAATTGGCATCATGCCTGGCCATATTCATAAGAAAGGAAGAGTTGGTAAGTATATTTACCATTTTCTTATAGATTAAAACAAAAATTCTTTCTCTACACTTTCACAATTCACTGAGAGTTTGTGACTGTGAAACATATTCATTTAATGAATTTAACTTCAGTAGAAGTTACATAATGAATTTATTTTATATCTTGAGTTTGAGAGCGATTATAATTCTTTAGATTTGAAGTTTTTTTTAGGGGTTTTAAAGATTCTTTTCCTGCTCAATATTCTGTGAGATTCTTCCATGTGTAAGTGTATATCAGTTCCGTTTTGTTGCTCAGTAGTGTCTATTATATAATTACAATTTGGTGTATCCATTCTCCTATCAATGAATATTTGAGTTGTTTCCAGATTTGGGCCCTTGCAAATAAGGTTAAGGTGCACATTTGTAAACTGTACATGTTTATTTGTGTACATGCTTATTTCTCTTGGGAAAGATTTCTAAGAATAGAATTTAATTTTTTTTTTCTACTGGATAGGAAGTAGTTTCTCGTTGTGGTTTTGGGTGTGTTTCCCTGAGGACTAATGATGTTGAAGAGGTGACCATTTACATATCTTCTTTTGAGAACTCGCTGTTCAAGTTTTTTACCTATTATGATTGTAGAGGTACAATAAATATTTTGGATTTAAATGCTTTGTCAGGTATATGTACTATGAGTATTTTTATGTTTAGTCTTTCTGTGTCCTGTCCAAGATTTACTTGTCCTCTTGGAAATCAGGAACTTTCTCAAAATGTTTTGATGAAATTATACTGCTACTTGTTTAGTCCCTCAAGGAGTTAGTCAAATTATTATTTCAAAATTAGCCACTTTATGCCTGTTTTTAGAGTCTTCACACCTAACTCTGACTAACGTATACTATTTCTCCACAATAATGGATGGCCATAGTATGTTCTCTTATCTAGAAACTATGGCTAATAATATAAGTAAGCATCATCAACCTCGTGTTGAGTATTTGTTGTGCAGTTTACACGTGTGGGTTAAAGGTCATGATTTTTCTTTACTACTGAGTTCTCTTAGCACTGTCAGCCCTGCTGCCGGTATAATATCTATTGGGTTCTTTTAGAGGCATTCCCTAGGCCATCTGAGTGCTACTGGGGGTGGCCAGATCCACACATTCACTGATGATCTTTTACATATTTGAGTGCTCTTTATATACTCTTTGGTCTACTTTGAATGGCTGTACTGTAGTTTTTGGTTTTTTTTAAACTTTTTTTATTGTATAGTATAACATATATACAAAGCAAAGAAATAAAAAAGCAGTAGTTTTCAAAGCACTCTTCAACAAGTAGTTATAGGACAGTGTTTGTCCTTGGACCATATGATCCCCTCAGATTTTTTTCCTTCTAGCTGCTCCAGAACATAGGAAGCTAGAAGGCTTAAATATTTTTTTATCATCATAATTGACTTTTTTTCTTCTTTTTTTGTGAAAAATAACATATATACAAAACAATAAATTTCAAAGCACAGCACTGCAGTTAGTTGCAGAACATACTTCAGAGTTTGACATGGGCTACAATTCACGATTTTAGGTTTTCACTTACAGCTCCTCTAAGATCCTGGAGACCAAAAGAATTACTAATTTAATGATTCAGCATGCATATTCATTTGTTAGACGTGTCTTCACTGTATAACACTACCATCGTCTTTGATCTTTCCATCCCTCTCTTTAGGGGTGTTTGGGCTATGGCCATTCTAATTTTTTCATATTGGAAGTGTCTGTCACTAATATGGAATAGGGAGATGAAACTATATGATGTTCTGGAGAGGCTGGGCCCTCTAGATTTCAGGACTTATCTGGACCAGGGACCCATCTGTAGGTTGTAGGTTTCTGGAAAGTTACTCTAGTGCATGGGACCCTTGTGGAATCTTATATATTGCCACAGCTGTTCTTTAGGATTGGCTGAAATGGTCCTGGTTGGGGTTTGGCAGGTTATGATAGGTAGCAAGGTCTAACTGAAGCTTGTATAAGAGCAACCTCCAGAGTAGCCTCTTGACTTTATTTGAACTCTTTCTGCCACTGATACTTTATTAGTTACACTTCTTTTCCCCCTTTTGGTCAGGAAAGAATTATTGATCCCTCTACTGTAGTTTTGAGGTGAGCACAGAGGGAGTGCCCTGTGTTGAGCTAACTTTCTGATCACTGCTCTGCTTTCTAAGGTATCCATAAACCCCAAAACCAAAAAATTAACAGAAGTTCAGGGAAGTCCTTGTTTCTCTGGTCAGAACATATTGATGAGGTGGTCCTCTGAGTCCTCTGGAAGACTGCTCCTAATTCCTTTAAAAAAGGAAGATTTTCCCTCTTCCTCTCTCCCTACCCGTTTCCTTCTCATTGCCTCTCCCCCTGTACCCTTCCCCCTCTCCTCTCCCCATCTTCCCCCCACCCATCTTCCTCGTCTTCTCCAAAAAGAAACTATAAGACACTACAAGATTTTTGAGGAATAAGGAGAGAAAATATATTGATTGTGCATTAGCTATTTCTGTTTTGATACCAGTGCTAATATTCTCAGTGGTCATTGACTTCAGATTCTTAATTTAGAGCTTAGGAAAAGGAAGAATTTTTCGTTCCCTTGGTATTTCTGAATGGGGCATAAAATAACTTGATTGTGATATACTATAGTAACTTTCCAGTTTGTGTTAATGATAGCTAATAATATTGCATACCTGTTAATTGAATATTATTGAAGGAAGTGACTGGATTCCCAAGTTGATGATATTTAACTGACGATATTTAAGGGTAAGTCCAACTTACCCTTTTATTTCTTTTGAAATTGGTGCCAGTTTTAGGAACTTTTTGTCTAGCCATAGAACCTGAAGATTTTTCTCTTACATTTTTTCCTAAAAGTTTTACATTTTACATTTAAGTCTGTGATCCAATTTGAGTTAATTTTTCTATAATGTATGAGACCTAGATCAAGTTTCACTTATTTGCCTGTGAATATTCAGTTGCTCTAGCATCATTTGTTGAAAAGGTTATCTTTCCTGCACTGAATTCCTCTCATATTTTTGTCAAAAATCATTTGGGGATATTTAGCATGTTCTGTTTCTGGTTTTCTATTCTGTTCCATTGATGTGTGAGCCTAGCTGCCTGCCAATACCACATGGTCTTGATTATTATAACTATATAATAAGTCATATGATAAAGGTTTTTCTTCTTTTTCAGACTTTCTAGTTCCTCTACCTTTCCATTTAGATTTTAGAATAATCTTGCCTGTATCTATAGAAAGTGTTGCTGAGGTTTTGTTAGGATTTGCTTTAAATCTGAATATCAGTTTGGGGAGAATTGACAACTTTACTACATTGAGTCTTCCAATCCATGGACATGGTATATCTCTCCATATGCTTGGATTGTCTTGATTTCTTGCATCAACATTGTATAGTTTTCGACATATAAGTCCTGTATGTGTTCTGTAAGATTTACACCTAAGCATTTAATGTTTTGAGAAATTGTACATGGTTTTGTATTTTAATTTGTGTCAACATATTCATTGTCATATATAGAAATACAGTTGATTTTTAAATGTTTACCTTGTATCCTGCAGCCTTGCTGAACTCACTTGTTAGTTCTGGGAGTTATTTTATAGATTCTGTGGGATATTCCATGTAAACTATCATGTCATCCACATATATGGACATTTTATTTCTCCCTTTTCATCCTATATGCTTTTTATTTCATTTTCCTCTCGTTTATACTGGCTAGAACTTCCAGTACTATGATGAATAAATAGGAAAGTGGTAGGAGCGAACATCTTTACTTCATTCTCAGTCTTAGGAGAAAAGCATTCAGTCTTTAACCATTTGTATAATGATAACTGTATGTTGTTTAGATACTCTTTATCAGGTCAAGAAGATTCCCCTGTATTCTTAATTTTGGATGTTAAACCATGAATAGGTGTTGAATTTTTTCAAATGCTTTTTTTTTTTCATTGATATGATCACGTGATTTTCTTTAGCCACCATTGTTAATATGGCAGATTACATTGATTTTTAAATACGGAATCAGCCTTGCATCCCTGGAATAAGCACCACTTGGCCATGGTATATAGTTATTTTTATATACTGAAGAATTTTATTTGTTAATATTTTGTCAGAGACATTTATGTTTTTATTCATGAAGGATGTTGGTTTGTAGTTTTCTTTTTTTGTACTGTCCTTGTTTTTGGCAGCAGGGTAATACTGACTTTATAGAATTAGTCAGGAAGTATTCTCACCTCTTCTGCTTTCTGGAAAAGATTGTGTAGATTTGGTTTAATTCTTTTAATGTTTGGTAAAATTCCTCAGTGAGATCATCAGGGCCTGGAGATTTTCTGTTTTGCAAACTTTTAAATTAAGAATTCAGTTTTATAATAGTTAGAAGGACTATTCAAATGATATGTTTCATTGGGTAAGATGTAGTTTGTGTTTTTTGAGGAATTGATCCTCAAGTAATCAGTCCATTTGGTCTAAATTTTCATGTTAATATGTGTTCCTAGTGTTTCCGTATTTTATCATTTTGATGCTGCAGGGTCTGTAGTGATAATCCCTGATTTATTTCTCATATTGATAATTTGTGTCTTCTCTTTTTCCTTGTCAGTTTTGCTGGAGGTTTGTCAGTTTTACTAATCTTATCAAAGAACCAGCTCTTTGTTTGTTTAATGTTCTCTATTTTTCTGCTTTCAATTCCATTGATTTTTCTCTAATTTTTAATATTTCCTTAATTCTGCTTGCTTTGGGTTATTTTGTTCATTTTCTAGGTTCTTGAATTGGGAGCTTAGAATTTGCATTCAATAATAGTTAGACTTGCCTTTGTTTTCTCTTTTCTAATATATGCATTCATTAATTTCCCTCTCAGAGCTGCTTTCGTTGTGTCCCACAAATTTTGGTATATTTTCATTTTCATTCACTCCAATGTTTTTGTTTGTTTGTTTGTTTGTTTGTTTTTTACTGTCTCTTGAGACTTTTTTTTTGGCTCATGCATGGAGTGCATCACTATGTGGTGCCTTATGGAAACACAGGCTCAGGCACAACAGAGGCTCCTGGCAGATGACGACCTACTTTATTGCTTGTACAGTACAAAGGGTCCATAAGAGCAGGGAAAAGATCCCTCTTTGACTGCTTCCCCAGAAAGGGCAACTGTTTGGGTCAAGTTTGGTGGATGGCAGTTCTGCATGCCTCTCTTGGAGTCAGAGATGAGGGACCAATTGTGGCTAGTCTCCTACGGAGGCCAGCTACTCAGGAACACCACCACATGCCTCTCTTCTCATTGGAGATGAGAGACACCTGAATTGAGTGCTGTGCTTTTGTAAAGTTCGGGGAAGAGGACTCTGCCAGTGAGCAACCTTCCCATCTTGGCAAGCAGCTGAAGCTGGTTAAGATTTGACATTTCCCCTCCCTACCTACAAGTCTTTGCGAAATAGAAACATGCCAAACACCTATATGCAAACAATTAAGATTGGAAACATAACAGACACATGGACACAAACAGGCAAGAGGGGCAAAAGAAGGGGAATAGGTGAGGGCTGGGAGACGGCCAACTGAGTATGTCCTGACTTCAACAGCATGGATAATTTAGAAGTGTGCTGCTTAGTTTCTAACTGTTTGGAGATTTTATCAGTTACTGATTTCAAGTTTGATTCCACTGTGGTTGGAAAACATAGGTATGATTAAAAAAAATTTTTTTTATTGAGAAAATCTTCACACACATGCTTTGTATACATGGTGCATGATCAATGGCTTATAATATCATCACATAGTTGTGTATTCTTCCCCATGATCATTTTTTAGAACATTTTCATCACTCCAGTAAAAGAAATAAAAAGAAAAAAAGAAAAAACTCATACATACCATACACATTACCCCTCCCTCTCATTGACCACTAGTGTTTCCATCTACCCAATTTATTTTACCCTTTTTTCCCACATTATTTATTTCTTTATTTTTATCCCTACTTTTTTTTTTTAACTCATCTGTCCATATCGTGGAGCATCAGATGCAAGGTTTTTACAATCACACAGTCACACTGTAAATGTTACATCTTCATACTATCGTCTTCAAGAATCCAGGCTGCTGGAACACAGCTCAACAGTTTCAGGTACTTCCCTCTAACCACTCCAATACACCATAAACTAAAAAAGGATATCTATATAATGCATAAGAATAACCTCTAGGATAACCTCTCCACTCTGTTTGAAATCTCTCAGCCACCGAAACTATTTATTTTTCTCATTTCTTTCTTCCCTCTTTTGGTCAAGAAGGCTTTCTCAGTCTCTTGATGCCAGGTCCTGGCTTATCACAGGCTTTCTGTCCCACATTGCTGGGGAGATTTACACCCCTGGGAGTCATGTCCTACGTAGGAGGGAAGGCAATGCATTCATATGCTGAGTTGGTTTAGAGAGAGAGGCCACATCTGAGCAACAAAAGAGGTTCTCTGGGGATGACAGGCATAATTTTCATTAGGTTTAGCCTATCCTTTGCAGGAATAAGTTTCATTGGGGTGAACCCCAAGATTGAGGGCTCAGCCTATTGATTTGGTTGTCCTCACTGCTTGCGAGAATATCAGAAATTCTCCAAATGGGGAAGTTGAACAACTTCCCCCTTCTCCCCATTTCCCCAAGGGGACTCGGAAATACTTCTTTATTCACTGTCCAGATCATGCTGAGGTTTATTGGGGCATCACACTAACCTAGACAAACCAACAAAATCTTACTCCTTGTTCAAGATTCCATGTACTTATGGTGTTCAACTAAACTGACCATACAAGTTAAATTAGGAAATGCACTATCCAAAATATAAATTTTACACCAAATATACATCTCTCCCATGTGGGCCCTGGTGACTCAGCAGGCAGAGTTCTTGCCTGCCGTGCCGGAACCCGGGTTCGATTCCTAGTGCTTGTCCATGTAAAATAAATGAATAAATAAACATCTCTCCCTTTAGTCTCCCACAGAAGTTGAGGTTTTAAAATGTGGCTGATATCATCCTTTACCCAGTCTTCTAGTTTACCTTAGTCCTATCCATATCAGCTTCAATCGTATCTTTAGTTGAAGTCTGATCCCTTTTTTCAACTTTTTAAGCAGTTGCTGTATGGGGTACTGCTCACTTACATAGCTTCAGAGCTCTAATCTGAATCTCAGGTGTCGCATAAGTAGTCAAAGTTACCGGAAAGACCATGTTATGTACTAACAGCTCAATATCTCAGAATTTAGAATTAACAGTTACACCTCATAGAATATACGTGACTGCTATAAGAGCTTAGAATCTAGGACCCTTTGCAATAAGCCACAACCTGATAACTCATGCTCTCGACTTTAGTTCACTGAATTTTTGTATTATAGTTAGTCCATATGATTGAGGCATGATAGCATTTGTCTTTTTTTCCTGACATTTCATCCAGCATACAGCTCTTAAGTTTCATTCACCTAGTTGTATGCCTCACGACTTCATTCCTTCTTGTGGCCACTCAGTAGTCCAGTGTATGTATATACCTAGCTCCTCTTTCTAGTGGACCACCTCCCTTCATTGTGGATCAGGAACCACCTCCCTTCATTGTGGATCAGGAACACTGTTGCCATAAACACCAGTGTGCAAATGTCCATTCATGTCTCCACACTCAGTTCCTCCAGGTATATACTGAGCAATGGGGTTCTAGGATCATACGGCAAACCTACCCCTAGCCTTCTGTGGAACCACGATACTGTCCTCCAAGGAGTTAGACCTCTCATTTCCCTACCAACAGTGAACAGGTACATCTCTTTTTCTGCATTTTCTCTAGCACTTGTTTCTCTCTGTTCATTTTTAAGCAGTTTTGTTCACGCATCATACAATCCAACCTAATTGTGTAGGCATGCCTTCATCACCATACTCTACATTTTCTTTTCTTCCACCCAGAATCCATACCCCTTTCCCAATCCCCCCGCCTTTTGACGTTTAGTTTTGGCATAATGCCTTTGTTACATTTTGTGGAAGCATATTACAATGTTACTGTTGACTATAGACCCATATACCATCTATTGTTTTTTTTTTTGTATGCTGTATGGCGGGATCACATTTCACTTTTTTTCCATGTGAATATCCCATTATTGCAGCAGCATTTGTTGAATTTTTGTTTGTTTTTTTGTTTATTTTGCTTGCTTCTTTGTTTTCTGGGAAGTGCATGGACGGGGAATTGAACCTGGGTCTTCTGCATGGCAGGCAAGAATTCTACCACTGAACTACCCTTGCACCCCCCTATATACTGTCTGTTTTCAACACCCTGAAATACTGACATTCATTTGTTCTCCCTCATGCAAAAATATTTTAAATTTGTTTATTTAATCACATCATTGTACACTCTAGGCATTCCTAAATTATACCATCTCAATCTTTATCCTCTATCTTCCTTCTGGTTTCATAGGTGCCCCCAGCCCTTCTCCTTCTATCATACTCACATTCAGCTTCATTCAGTGTACTTATATTATTGTGCTACAATCAGGTAGTATTGTGCTATCCATTTCTGAATTTTTACAGTCAGTCTTGTTGCACAATCTATATTCCTTCAGCACCAGTTGCCCAATCTCTATCCTATTTCTATCTCCTAACAACCTGTGTTCTTATCTTCAATTCTCCAAGTTTACTCATTAATGTTAGTTCATATTAGTGAGACCATACAGTATTTGTCCTTCTGTTTCTGGCTAATTTCACTCACCATAATGTCTTCAAGGTCCATCCGTGTTGTTACATGCTTCAACTTTATTCTGTCTTATGGCTGTGTAATATTCCGTCGTATGTATATACCACAGCTTGTTTAGCCACTCATCTGTTGATGGACATTTGGGCTGTTTCCATCTCTTGGCAATTGTAAATAATGCTGCTATAAACTTTGGTGTGCAAATGTCCGTTTGTGTCCTTGCTCTTATGTTCTGAATAGATATCTAGCAATGGGATTACTGGATCATGTGGTAATTCTATACTTAGCTTTCCTGAGGAACCGCCAAGCTGCCTTCGACAGTGGTTGTGCTATTTTACATTCCCACCAACAGTGGGTAAGTGTGCCTCTTTCTCCACGTTCTCTCCAGCACTTGTTGTTTTCTGTTTTTTTGTTTTTTTTTTTTTTGATAATGGCCATCCTAGTGGGTGTCAGATGATATCTCATTGTGGTTTTGATTTGCATTTTCCTAGTGTGTATGATTTTAATTCTTTTAAATTTGTTGAGGTTTATTTTATGGCCCAGCATGTGGCCTGGCTAAATATATGTTCCCTGGACACTTGTAAAGTATGTATATTCTGTCCTTGTTGATTGGAGTGTTCTGTAGATGTCAGTTAGATCCAGTTGTTTGATAGTGGTATTGAGTTCCTCTATATTCTTGTTTATTTTTTGTCTAGTTCTCTAATTTTTAAGAGAGGAGATGTTGAAGTTTCCAAGTATAATTGTACTTTCTGTTCTTTCAGTTCTATCATTTATTACCTTACATATTTGCAGCTCTCTTGTTGTTGCACATACATTTTAGGATTGCTCTGTCTTCTTAGTGGATTGACCCATTTATCAATTATATAATATCCCTCTCTGTCTCTGGTAATTTTCTTTGCTCTGAACTCTACTTCAGCTGGCATTAATTTACCCCCTCCTGCTTTCTTATGTAATCCAGTCTGCTAGTATCTTTTAATCAGTGTATATAGACCATTTATATTAACTATCATTATTAATTGATGCTGTGTCATTTTATTTTTTGTTTTCTATTTGTTTTCTCTGACTTTTGTTTTTCAGGATTCTTTTTCCTGTCTTCCTTTGGGTTACTTGAACATTTTTTAGAATTCTATTTTGATTTATCTGCAGTGTTTCTCAGTGTATCTCTTTGTATAGCTTTGCTGTTGGTTACTGTAAGTATTACGTTATATTTACATAGCTTACCACTATCTATTGGTGCCATCATTTTACAGTTCAAGTAAAGGATACAAACCTTATGTCCTGTTTTGGTTTGTTAAAGCTGCCAGAATGCAATATACTAGAAATAGGTTGCCTTTTATAATGGAATTTATTAGGTTACAAATTTACAGTTCTAAGACCATTAAAATGACTAAATTATGGCATCAACAAAAGTATACCGTCACTTCAAAAAGGCTGATCACTTCCACCATGTGGAAAGACACATGGTGATGTTTGCTGGCCCTTTGCTCCTGTGTTTCATTGCTTTCAGCTTCTGGTTCAGTGGCCTCTTCTCTGAGCCTCTGTGTGTCCTCACTTAGCTTCTCCAAGGCATACTCTGGATTTCATCTCTTAGCTTGGCATCTCCAAACGTCTGTGTCTTGGTTTCATTTCTCTGCTCTCCATGTCAATTTGTCAGTTCTGAGCTGTCTTCCTCTGTGAGCTCTTTTAAGAACTCCGGTAAACTAATTAAGACCTACCTTGAATGGGTGGAGTCACATCTTCATCTAATCAAATGGTCATAGCCACATTGGGTGGGTCACATCTCCATGGAAACAGCCTAATCAAAAGATCCTACCCCACAATAGGTCTGCCCCTACAAGACTGGATTAGGTTTAAAAGAATATGGCTTTGCTGGGGTACACAAGAGTTTCAAGCTAGCACACCTCCTTTTATGTCTGTTTACCTTCTTGCATTTATAGTTGCCTTAAATTTTTATAATTTAGAACCATATCCCATAGTGTTCATTTTGCTTTAACAATCAAACAATTTAGAAAACTTAAGAAGGAAAGTCTATTGTATGTAGCCCGTATTTTTGTTTACTGAGTTCTTATTTCCTTCCTTGTGTTCCAAAGTTTCTTCTTTCATTGTTGTTGTTTTGTGTGTGTGTGTGTGTGTTTCCTGTTTAGAGAGCTTTCTTTTGTTCCTTTAGTGTAAATCTCTTGGCAACAAATTCTCTTAGTTGTCCTTTATCCTGAGTATGTCTATATTTCTCCTTCATTCCTAATGGATAATTTTACCAGATAGAGAATTGACAGTTGACAGATCTTTAAGCACTTTAAAAAAATGTGGCATTTACTTCTTGCTTCCATGGTTTCTGATGGGAAATCTGCGATCATTTGAATTGTTTTTTCCTCATATAGGTGAGGGTTGTTTTTCTCGGTGCTTTCAGGGCTTTCTCTTTGTTTTTGGTTTCTGAAGTTTATGATGAGTTTTGGCTTCTGGGGTTTACTATGCTTCTTGAATCTGTAGATAAATCTTATGCCAAATTTTGGAATTTTTAGGGACATTATTCCTTCAAGTACTTTATCAACCCTGTGTTTTTTTCCCTGTGCTTGTAGAACTTTGAAAAGTCAAATGTTAGATTTTGTTATGGTCCCACAAGTCTCTGAGACTCTGTTCATTTTTTTTTTCAGTCTATTTTCCCTTTCCTGTTCAGATCACATAATTTCTATTTTTCTATCTTCCATTTTATTGATTTTTTTCATTTGTTCCTTCAAGCTATTAATTTTGGTTGTTGTATTTTTCAATTTTAAAGTTTACTTTTAGTTCTTCTTTATGTATTCTGTTTCTTTGCTGAGACTTTTTATTTCTTTGATAAGACTTTCTGTTTTTCATTTATTTCAAGACTGTTCATAATTACTTGTTGAAGCATTTTATTATGACATCTTGGAAATTTTTGTTAGATAATTCTAACATCCTCTTCATCTTGGTTTTTAACATCCATTGATTGTCTTTTTTCATTCGGTTTGAGCTCTTCCTGGTTTTTGGTATGATGTGATTTTCAGTTGAAACCTTAACATTTGGGTATTGTGAGACTCTGGATCTTATTTGAACCTGTTTTAGCTGCCAGTTTTTGACACTCTTCTAGTGGAGGAAGAGGGACTATGGCCTTCTTACTGCCAGGAAGAAGTAGAAGTACGAGTTCTCTACTCAGGCCCTGAAACTGTGGGGGAGTGGGGCTCATTATTAGCCAGCCGAGATGAAGCTCCCACGCCCTACTTGGCCTTCTTTTACACTAGCCTGGTTAATGTGTTTGGGTATCTCAATACAGCCTCATGAAGGTGGAAGTATAGGATCCCCACTTGACCTTTGCTAGTATGAGTATGGGGGAAGTCACGGTTTTGTTTTCCTCTGTGTTGTTTGGTTTGTATAGAGAGATTTTTACCTAAAAGTTTTCTGATTTGTTAGCCTGCCTTTTCCTGGTCATTTGGCTACAGAGAGCCCAGGCTTTGAGGGAACTTTTTAAATGTGCTCATATGCATTTCTGGAATGCTGGGTTCTTCAACTTCATGGGGGCATATACGAGACAATGGAAAACCCAGGGAACCTATCACTACTGTGTTGTTCCTTTGGTCCTGAGGTCCCTAGCTACTCTACTGTCTTCCCTCCACCTTTCAGAGTCTTATGTTTGTTTTATATGTAATGCCTAGGGTTTTTAGTTGCATTCAGTGGGAAGAATAGGAAAAATATTATCTGCTACTTCTAGGAAGTAGAAGGATCCTTATGATAGACATTTTTAATCATCTGTTTTAGTTAAATTCTTAAAGATGGCAGGAGTAGTTTACTCTAAAAACATATTTTCACTATTTTCAATTTGTACAGTTTGCATAAAACATTATAATTAGTGTAATCAGATGAAAGCCCCTTAAAAGAATAACATCCTAATGTTACTATTCACTGATTTTTTTCTTTTTTGGTGCATTGGACAGCTTCAGGAATTATTCACTGATTATTACAATGATCCATTTATTAAAGTAATTAAAACAGTTGTTTCTACTTCCTAGTAATGTAGGGCATTAAGTAGAGAACTAGAACATAATTGTTTCATAAGAATAGGAATAGAATGGAAAGTAGGCTAGACAATTGTACACAAAGATCTAAAACTAATTATACTTTGTTTAAAAACTAAATGCACCAAATACACAGCTTCATAGGTGTTACCTACCTAATCCTCCCAGTTATGAAAGGTCCCACAGAGGGAGGGCTAAAGAGGGAGGTGAATGGGATGGTGGTCCTGAGTAAAGGAAAAAACTGACAAATGAGATAGATTGGTCGGGGGCAGCTGGGAAAGTGTGAGAGAGTGTCAGGAGTTATAGTCCAGTTAGGCCATGGTCTTAAAGCTGTTGGAATTAGATTTTGCTGAAGGGAAAAGTTCATACTTCATGGAGGATTTTCGTTCTGAACCATTTGATCAGTATTTGTTGAGCACCTCCTGTACTGGGAACTGTATACCAACACTGGGAACACAAGGATGAGGAAAATTGTCTTGTTTATTGACCTCTTGGAGGTTACAGTTCTAGCAAGAATGACAGTCACCACAGAACCTGAAACACTGGAGCACCACTGGTAGTCTCTTCCTGAACCAGATGGTAGGAGAACAGTTTCTTCGTTGGGGAATTAGGATATAACCGGATATTCAAATTCTGGGCTGGAGGAGCAAGTCTAAAGATGAATTAATTTCTCTAAACCAGGGTTATCAGTTAAAGATGAATCCTTTAAATTTATCCCTCCTTTTTTTACCTGCTGAATGTTTTATAGATTTATTGTTCCATCTTGCCATGTGTTGGCAATAGGAGGCCGTTTTGTGTGGTAGACTCTAGGGCAGGGCTCAGGAAGCAAGTATTCTGCTTAGAGTTGTTAAGCTGTTGAGTGAAGGTCCGGTACTGCCTTCTAAATATGAATATGTGAGGTCCCTAAGCAGGTATCCTACAATGTATATTTTAGTACCTGCCCTGTTGAAGCTGGATACATCAGAATCAGCATTTCAGATTAGGTTTAGGGATTTGAAGGTTTTGTTTTTCAAAAAAAAGTGTTAAGATTTTAATGTACTTTATAATAATGTTTAAAGTGAGTGTTAACTAAAAGTTACCTCTAATTTAGTAGTATTTACTATAATAGTAGAAAACCATAATCACTCATAAGTCCCTGATGACCAGGCTTCCTGCCTGCATCCTCAGTATTTAGAAGAAGCACCAGTCCTGACCTGGAGAGGCAGAGGACTTGACCATGATGGCATGTGCTCTCTCAGTGCACCCATGGTGACTGGGTGCACAGTGGACCATTCAATGAATGAAGTTGTTTCAGCCCTAAAAAATACCATGGTTTCATGGTGATAGATAAGATAAGTGCCAGTATTAAGGGCATTAGGAAATATGAAAGTATGGAGGAGGTAAAGAGGAAGGAAAGAGACCATATCTCACCTCTGTTTGGGAGTAAGAGCAGGAAAACTTTAAAGTGAAACTGGCATTTAAGCCTTTAGTCACCATGAAGAGTGATTAGAATTCTGATGGTGGAGTTTTTGTTTTAAGCAGAAAAATGTGAAAAGATCTGAAAGCATGAAGTAGTAAGTATAATTGAGGAATAACTCAGTTTTACTAGAATGGGGATATAATGGGAAACCATCTGGAAAGGTAGCCTGGGACCATCCATGGGGTTTGTCATGCTGAGAACTGTCACTGTCTGGTGAACTTAATCTAAATGCAGTCTGGTAGTGCCAATAAGGTATTGTCTAATAGTGACTGAGATACATCCACACATGTTCTAGTTTGCTAGCTGCTGGAATGCAACACACCAGAGACGGATTGGCTTTTAATAAAAGGGGATTTATTTTGTTAGTTCTTCAGAGGAAAGGCAGCTAACTTTCCACTGAGATTCTTTCTTATGTGGGAAGTACAGGATGGTCTCTGCTGGCCTTCTCTACAGGCCTCTGGGTTCCAACAACTTTTCCCGGGGTGATTTCTTTCTGCATCTCCAAAGGCCTGGGCTGAGCTGCTTGGGCTGTGCTACGTTGAGCTGTCTCATTTAAGCACCAGCCAATGAACTCAAACGTCATTCATTGCAGCAGGCATGCCTCCTAGCCGACTGCAGGTGTAATGAGCAACAGATGAGGTTCACGTACAATTGGCTCATGTCCACAGCAACAGAACTAGTAACGTTCACCTGGCCAGGTTGATAACTGAATCTCACTACCACACATGTGTACTTTCAACTTGACTGGGGCATAGAAATTATGTGGACCCAAAATCGTAGTGAGAAGATGTGTTTTGTTTACGCACAAATCACACACCATTACCCAGTGAATATATGGCAGTGACACAAAACTTTGCTCAAGAATATAAATATGCTGTATTGCAGTTGAGATAACTTGTGGTTATGATTTTTGTCTCTCTCTGATAAGAATTCTGATTGCCCTGCTGATAGGGCCTTCGTCCTATTAGAAAAGAATCTTGGGATTCCTTAAAGAGTGCTTGAGGTTAAGTTTGAAGAAAGCAAATCATGGAAGCTCGGATTATTCACCACCGCAGATTGGTGTTCTGATTTTAGCCTATACATAGTTTTATGTTTCATTTTAAAAATATTTTTTATTTATGATATGTTCTACCAACTGAAGTTATTCATTTATACCTATCAACCTGTTAAAACTAGGGATCCACCCAGTACATGTTTTTTTTTCATTAAAATATTGCATAGATTGTGGCATGTAATAAATTATCGTTCCTGTGATCAGCCATTAGAGGGTATCTAGCTGCTGTTGACCCCTTTCCCCACCCCCACCCCCACTTACCCCAGGGCACACATACCTTGTCTAGGTGTGAAATCGCACAGGCCCATTGGATAAAGGAAAGTAGGTTGTATATTTGAATCCCAAGGGATCTTAATCTTATTCTGGTTTTAAAGCCTATATATTGTTTAAACATTATTACCGAATAGTTGTGGGAAAAGTTGGGTATCATTGCCAAATGGGACTAATGCTGGTTTTGTAGGCTGACGGCTTTGACGGTTTAATAGTTTGGATATCTGTAAGTGCAATCAGTTACATTCTCATACTTCTGAGCAGAATTGGTATTTACCAACTTCATACTGATATTATAGATTCTCAGAAACGCAGTTTAGGTCTTTCTTGCATTGCTTTTGTAGTCATAAATAACTGTAATAATATTTTTTCATTTTTTCTAACTTTCCTTGTTTTATGTGTGCCCATGTTAGTTACTCAAATGCTTTGAGTTTACCATATGGTAGGCTGTCATATGAACACCATCTAATATTTTTGAATTAAGGTATTGTGTCCAGATCTGGCACCCTGACGTATGAAGCAGTTCATCAAACAACACAAGTTGGATTGGGGCAATCTTTATGTGTTGGTGAGAGATTTTTGTTAACATCATTTTCTTAGAGTTACAGTATCTTCATTGAATGAGTATAATAGTAACTTAATTTGATTATTTTTCAGAGGTTTTGATATTTTATTTAAAAAGTGTTATGATTTTGAATTTAATTTTCATAAGTGTGATGCTCCTCTGTATTTTTTCAAGATCATGGTCTATGATGTGCTTTCCATGTGAGGAATAAACATTCTGGGACAGGCGGCTCTTGAGAGCATTAGGGCCTGAAAACCATCACTAACTTTGCTGTGAAGAAATCGTTCTTCAAATTGGGGTTTTTGTTATTATAATTATGTTCAGTACTTCACAGTTTCTGAATTCTCTTTCATTCATTATCAAAATCTTAAGTTAACCTTCTGGGCTGCCTTCGAACTGGAAGATTCTTGTTATTACAACTATATTGGTGTTAAAATAAACTGAGAAAGGTTCCCCAGACCTCTCTGGTTGCCACATCATACTGCCTCCATTAAAAAGTAGAAAGTTTCCACCTTTTATAGTAATTTCAGCGTTACTGAAACCCAAGCAAATTTCTTATTTTTATAAATATTCCTTCAGATCTTTAGAATACCTTTTAAACATCTTTTTAAAATAGCTTTTTTAAAAAAATAGTAATAATTATAAAATATCTGGAGTATTTTTTGTAGGATTTAAGTCCATAAATTAAATTTTGTAAATATTGAGCCTATGTGCACAGCACAATGTCAGACACAAGGTAATTTTAATGTAATGGAGAATAAGATCGAATTTTGAAACACTGATGCTAATTCTGTCTTTTCCGGTATCAGTTTTTAATTTATAAACTGAGAATAGTAATGCCTATCACAGAGAGAAATTGGAAGAATTATGAAATAATAGTGTTAATGTGTGCCAAGGCGTAGATAGTACTTGTACATGGCTGGCACTTAATAAATGCTAGTTCCTGTCCTCAGCTTCATTTTTCAGAGATGTACTGAAAAGTAAGAAATTAATCCTGCACTCAATAAATTTATAATTAAAAAAATACCAGCCAGTCTGTTTGGAAAATGTTCCTTAATTCTATGCAGGTATTCATTCTTAAATGTCATGTGCTTGTAGAAGAGCCTGCAGGCTCTATCGTTCTGCACTAGGAACTAAGGGGAAGGAAAGCAGGGCACCCTCTGCCTTTTTTCTCCCTGGGACTTGGGTCTTATAACATATGAGAAGTTCCTCTGCGTTGTGCCTCAACAAGTAGTTACTTTGTGCAAAGGAATTTGTTATATATTTAATCAGAGAAGATATTCTCACTTTTCTCTGATACAACACCAGCTTGCTGCACAAATACGTCTTCCTAGTTGACTCATGTTTAAAGAGTATAGTGGGAATAATTTTGGAGGAGAGAAGAGATTTGATAAAAGAGCTCATACAAAAAGAGGATTTATTTTTTGAATATCAAGAACTAACCACAATTTAGCATTTATGTAATATTGAAAACAGAAATAAATGTAGCATTTTATGATTTTTTCATGTTAGATATAAGAATGAAGATATGTTTTTAAAAATTGGAGCAGGGGAATGCGCAAAATAAGAAAACAGTAGAAATAACATTTTTTTTTACCTAAATTTCACAGATCCTCCTCGAATTTTTGAGGTTGATATTCTTTAATTTTTTTTCAGGTATTGGAGGTGATCCTTTTAATGGAACAGATTTTATTGACTGCCTAGAAGTCTTTCTGAATGATCCAGCCACAGAAGGCATCATATTGATAGGTGAAATTGGTGGAAATGCAGAGGAAAATGCTGCAGAATTTTTGAAGCAACATAACTCAGTAAGTTTGGGTTAGGAAAGATACAGTTCTTTGCTCTTGAATAATATTATAAGCCTGCTTTAGAAGGTTTTTTCTTTCAAAGATTAAGTTTTTAAGAAAACATGAAAGGTAAAGTTAAATCGTTCTCAGCTGTACCTTTAGTACTGGCCACTCAGAAAATTTTGGATTCTTTCTGGGTTGCTTCTCCTTCCCTTTTCTCACTGTCTGTTCCCTAGTTCTCTATTCTGAACCCTCTTCTCCAGGGCCCACCCACACTCTTGGTAGGTACTTCACCTCCTGCTAAGCAGAGGATGTTGGAGACCATTGACTTGGAACTCCTCACCTGGTTGTGGACTTTCATTTCCCCTGTCCTTGCTGTGCTTTCTTCGGATCTCACAGGGAGATCCCAGAGGAAGAAATTGAGGCTCTATTTCTTAGACCCTTGTCCAGAATCTTGCCTCTCTCTTACATCAGTCTTTCCTTGTCAAGTGACATTCCCTTCGAAGGTCAAATAGAAAAGCTTTACTATCAATTCTCTATAAAGGCTTTCTTTGTTGTCTCTCTTAACCATGGACAAGTCCTGTGGGGTTGTATCATAGTTTAATTTAGCTTAAGGAAATTCAGCTCTATTCCTGGGGTGAAGGAAGTTGGGGGTGCGGAGGGGTTACAGTAATGACTGACATGGTGTGTGTCTCCCAGCCTCCGCTTGGTGGATGTGACTAGGACCTATGGGAAAATCGTGTGAATGATTTCCAGGATTTTCCTGACACTAGCAAATGATGTAAAACCATCTTTAGGAGGCCAGGTGTGAGGTTAGGGATGATTTTTCTGCTTGTGAAAGAAATTGAAGAGTGAGTGAATTAAATGCCACAGGAAAATAATGAATACCAAAGAGTTTAAGGAGTCAAGAACCTGTGGGGTTGTATGTGCATAACCATGCATATTTATTTGTGGTTAAGGGATTGTCAAGGGCTATTTTGACTACACTTGATTTTCTTCTATGCTGGTTTTAAATCCTAACTTCCATGTAAGATGTGATTCAACTTTCCCCTGACTTTCTGGTTCTCTTTCTTTTTCATTCACTCCCTGGCCCTCTGTATTTCCACTGTCTGCCGTTTAGTTTTCTTGGACATGCTACCTAACCTTACTGTGCCTCAATTTTCCTCCTCAGTGATATCTACATCATAATGAGATTGTAGGGAGGATTGCAAAATTTGAATGATTTGATATACATATAGCCAAGTAGCTCCTGGCACATAGGAGTAGTAAGCACTCTTATTAAGCTATTAGCTGTTATTATTTTAATAATGTTCACTAGTGGCCTCTATTCATTCTCCCTCCTCTCCACCTACTTGGTTATTCTCCTGAGTCTTTTCTTTCTCCTTTATAGATCTGTTTTCTGTGCATATTCCTTAAATCTAGAATGAACTCTTATTTAGACATCCCTATTCATGTAGTTTGTGAGCAGAAACCTCAAAACTATGTTGATTTCTCTCTCATCCCCTCCTCCCACTCAGGTGACGCGATCCACCTCTGAGACTTAAGCAGTATGTCTCAGATTCAGAAACTCATCTGTAATTAATCCCTTTGTTCCAATTTAGGCCTTCATCTTATCTCACCTGAACCACATCAGTAGTTTTCTCCCTGATGTCTCTACTCCTTTCCTCACCCAACTCCCCTTCCTTCTCTCTCCCAAACCATCCAGCTTATGGCCACCCAAAGTATCTGCCTTTCTTAAATACAGGCATCTCTGCTTTACACCCCTGTTTAAAACCAGACAGTGCTTCCTGCAACATGTAAGCCAAAGACCAGACTTAGCATGGTGTTCCAGTTCCTTGTGTGTCAACTTGACATTCCTTTTCAAATCCATTCCCCATCTGATATACCCATTGGTTTCCTTCTCAGTTGCCTTCACACATTCCTTCTGCAAGGAGTGCTTAATATCTGACTTCCACATCAGACTGCATTGTGGAGGACAGAACAGGGACCTGGTATCCTTGGTGCCCAGCTCAGTTCCCTGGCACAATAGGCACTAATAAATGAAAAAATAAAGTAGATTATTCAGAGATTATTCTAAAATATTATTAAACTCTCTTGAATTCAGAAAAGTTATGGAATCAAAATTTAAGTAAAAACTGATTTCTTTTTAGAAAAGAAACATTTAGGTTAATATGGCATTATACTGTGTTAAAATGAATTTTTAAATGTAATTAGGCAGTGCTTGCTTCAGCGGCACATATACAAAAATTGGAATGATACAGAGAAAATTAGCATGGCCCCTGTGCAAGGATGACATGCAAATTTGTGAAGCATTCCATATTAAAAAAAAATGTAGTTAGGTACAACTTTGAAGCTCCTTAAGTAGTTTAGAGTTGAGTGGGAAAAGCTAAACACAGATTTCCTTTCATTTGGCATGTTTTCAATTAGTTCTTATTTGACTAATTTTTATTGAGAATCTGCTGTGTGCAAGAATCTAACTTAAGCAATTCTGATGCCATATTATGTAAAACATTTAGTAAACACTCCATAATGGTTATTTGCTATCACTAACACTATTGATATCATCACAGTAACAAACAAATAACACAGTAGTTATTTGTAAAAATTGTGTTGTCTGATCTTTAACTTGACTCTGATGTTTTTGTTTTCCTTTTATGAGAGAAAAAGCATAAGGAGCTTAATAATTTACCAGTGGTGGGTATACAGCAAATGATTCAAGGGTGGGCTTTATATCCAGGTCTGTTCAACTTCTCCATTTTGCTCTGGAGGAGGTTCTGGGGTAAAGGACAAAACAGACTGCAGAGCTGGGCGTGTGCTTGAACTATACCAATACTGCTTTACTGATCTTTCTATTCCCAGGCTTTCTCACTTCTCACCATTTCAGATATCATATTTTCAGTCTCTAAGCCTTGTAGTCTTTTAGTCGTATTTTTCTCTACTTAAAAATTTCATGGACTCCCATTTGTCACTTGGACAGGGTGTAACTTTAGTTGATGTGCTAGGCTCAGCATTATCTTGTTCCCTTCTGGTGCAACAATATTCCAACCATTTGGGTGTGTGGGGTGCCACCAAAATATGAGATCTTCATATCCTGTGTTATAACCAATGAGCAAATGAATAAATGGCTTGTAGAGTCTTTTCTTTTTAATTCTATACCACAGGGGCTGGGCATAGAGGAAGGAGGGAGAACATATAGTCGCTGTGTTCAGGGAATTCATAGGTTAATAAGGGGGACCCATGGAAAGTAAGTTACAGCCAGTGCATGGACTGTACCAGTGGAAACACGTAAAAAACATGGCCTGATCACTGAAGAGAGAGAGAGGATGACTAATAGGAGCACATTTGTGAAGTGTGGAAAGAAGAGTTCGGAAAGGCTTATGGTGGAAGAGGAAACCTGAGCCAGGTCTTAAATGTCAAATGGAAATTTGTCAGGTGTCCAGGGGTTAGGGGACCTTGTCAGCAAAGAAGCAGAGGTGAAAAACAGCATGGTACGTTTAGGGAACTGTAAGCAGTGTAGGACCTCTGGGAGATAGAGTGGAGGGAAGATGGTTGGAGGCGAGGCTGGCAAAGGCGAGTCAGCCCTGCAGAACCTTGATGCTGTACCTTAACGTGAAGGAAACCGCGCTCGTAATCGTTCACTGTTGTACACGCACAGGAAAAAACACAAAAGCATGCCATTTCAATTAATAATGTCCTTGATGAAACGGTAAAAGTTATTAACTTTATTGAATCTCAACACTGAAGTTGGTATTTTGTGGTGAAATGTGAAGCAGGTATAAAACACTGTGCAATTGAGTTGTGAGATAAATTAGCCCCTTTTTTCATGGAACACCAATTTTACCTGAAAGAACGACTGGCAGGCAAACTGGTTATTCAGACTTGGGTATATGGCAGAGCTTTTTCAATAATGAACAAAGTGAACCTGCCATATCAAAGAAAACACCTGATGCTGTTTTTTGTCAATGATAAAATTGGAGTTTTCAAGTGAATATTGAAATTTCAAAAAACTTGTATCCACCTTGTGAGCTTGACAACTTCACACTACTTAAAGGTGTTTCTAATAAGATCAATGGTGATTTTGATCAATGTGACTTGTTGGTGCTGAATGATTAAATGTGTCAGCATTTGGAAGATCTACATAACTCAGTGAACCAGTATTTTCCAACTGACCAATGCATGTTACAAAAGCATTGCTGATAAAAGATCAGTGGGATGACGAAGGACAAAAAGTTCATTTCTGTGATTTCAGATTCCAACATTACATCTAACCTTTAAGAAATTACTTCTTGAAGAGTTTTGTATAGCATCCAAAAAAGTATATCCATAATTATCTGAAAGGCTATTAAAACACTTCTCCCTTTTTCAGCTATTTATCTGTATGAGGTTAAAGTTTTGTCATATATTTCAATCAAAATAACATTTGCAGCAGATTGAATGTAAAAACAGATATCATAGACATTAAAAGTGATTTTGGGGGGGGAATAGAATTGTAGCAAATAGGGTATCAGTGGCTGAGAGAGTTCAAATAGAGTCAAGAAGCTGCTCTGGAGGCTATTCTTATACAAACTTCAGCTAGATTCTGCAGTTTATCATGGATTGCCAACCCCCAAGTCAAACTGTTCCTATCAACCTTAAAGAACCTAGGGCTCTGTCTGAGGTTGTACAGAAGTTCCATGCACTATGATTACTTTCCAGAAACCTGCAACCTCCAGATGAGTTCTTAGGCCAAAATAGTCCTGAAACCCAGAGGGGCCAGCCTTTCCAGCACATCAACTAGTTCCATTCCCCTATCCCATATTATCGACAGCCCTTTCCAACATGAAAAAGTTAGAATTGGCATAGCCCAAATACCCCTAAAGATTGGGAGAAAGATCAAAGGAGAAGGTGGAGTAATAACAGAGAAGATAGGATTTAACAAATGAGTATGATATTGACATTTCTTTCAGTCTTCAGTGTCTTGGAGAATGTAGAAGGAAAAATGTACAATTGTAGAATGTTACCCATACCAAACTCTGAAATCTGTTCTATAACTGATTGTTGTAGTGTGCTTTTAAATTTATTGCTTTTTTGTATATATATAATTTTTCACAATAAAAGTAATTTTTATTAATAATTAATTAATCATATCATTAATAATATACTTTTTATCATTACAATGGCAAAAAATATAAAACAATGCCATTCTTTTTGTTAGATTTATTTTGGTTTTGAAAACAGTTTTTTCTTGAATGTTATTTAATAATTTAATAATTATATGTATTTTAAAAATTTGTTCAGTTTTAATTTCTAACGCAGTAGATATCAGAAGTTATAATCAACATAAACAGAGCTCTTTGGGATACTCAGTTTTTATAGGTAAAAGAGTTCCACGACTAAACAATATGCAAACTACTATCTCAGAGAAAGAGATAGTGTCTGAATAAAGGCATTCAGATTCTACTTGTGCTCAAGTTCTGCCTTCTACAGCCCTCTCTATTTAACTATGAAATGATGATGCCTTATTCTCTCTGGATTCCTGTTGTGAACATGGTGTTATCATTTATTGTGAAGTTTAATCCTATATTTGTATATTGCTTTAAATTATTACTTCACTGGTTCATATATAGTATTTCAACTACATTATGAGTGCAGAGCACAGAAAATCTTATACTTCCTGTATGTGTATGTGGATAGTATAGTGCTATTTAGGCATATCAAAATGAATTTTTGTTGAATTATGCCAACATTTTTTAGATGTCATAGAATTTCAGAGTTTAAACAGCCCTTGGCCATCATCATTTCACAGATGAAGAGGCAGCGGCCAAGAGAGGTGATGTGCCTTGTCTCCGATCATACAACTTTGATTAACAGGAAATTGAGTGTGATGACTCTTCCCATCCTAAGTCCTTTCCAGTATGCCTTCTATCTTTTTTGTTTAACAGATATATCAAGGGTGAACTAATAATTAAGACACAAGTAGTCATGTTGCTTTATTTTGACCTGATCTCATCTTATTCATTATTATCATGAATCTTATAGGTTGAATTGTTCCCCCAAAAAAGACATGTTGCAGTCCTAACCCCCAGTACTTCAGAGTTCCTTATTTGGTAAATGAAATTATATTTACATCGCAAATGTAATTAGTAAAGATAAATTATACTGAATTGAGGGCCCTTAATCCAACATGACTGTTTTCCTTATAAGAAGTGGAAAGACACAAGATGGGGAGAAGGCCATGGGAAGACAGAAGCCAAGACTACGCCCCTACAAGTCAAGGGATGCTGGAAGAGACCAGGCATGGTTCTTTCCCAGAGCCTTTAGAGAGAGCACAGCCTGCGAATGCCTTGATCTCAGACTTCTGCCTCCAGCACTGTGAAAGCCACTCAGCCTGTGGTAATTTGTGATGGCAGCCAAAGGACATGTGTCACATGTGTAAAATAACTTGTGCCAGTGAAGTTAGGAGATAATGTGCTCAGGGCTGCTTCCCTGAGCTTGGGTAGAAGAATCAAGACATCTCAAAGGTGAATGCTGGGGTGTCGGTCACGGCCTAATTTTCTCATTGATCTCCTTGGGATGCATGATGGCCTTGTTCCTGTCTGAGCCACATGCCATTCACCAGCAGAGGGTAATGAATTTGAGGTTGATTTTGATGGCTTCTTCATTCATGTTTAAAATATCATTTACTCTCCAGGGTCCAAATGCCAAGCCTGTAGTGTCCTTCATTGCTGGTTTAACTGCTCCTCCGGGCAGGAGAATGGGTCATGCGGGAGCAATTATTGCTGGAGGAAAAGGTGGTGCTAAAGAGAAGATTGCTGCCCTTCAGAGTGCAGGTGTTGTGGTTAGCATGTCCCCTGCACAGCTGGGAAGCACCATCCACAAGGTGAGCTATGCGGGACTGAGGGTCCTGGCACTACGGGGCTTGTCAGTGCAGCCAACTCCTGAGGGCCTGAAGGCCATGGCCCTTCCTCCTGGGTTCTAATCTGTTTCATTTCCTGTGGGTTCCCAGCCTAGCAGTCTTTATCAACTCCAAGAACATCTTCACTGGCATGACCTACAATAACTTTCTGACTAAGAAACTTTCTTTAAACATCAGGATTTGCTGTTTTATGCAAGATTTGGCATATAAGAAAGCTCCATGAGTTTCATTTTGGGAGTGCAGAAACTGCCTTGGAGTTTGTGTTGTTTTGTTATTTCCCTGGAGGGCCTTTGGGATACAACTACCCTGACCACATAGGTCTCTGTGTCCAGGGAGAGGGGTTGGAAACTGAGTAATGAGAAATGAATACTGGATGAACAGGGAGTTGTAGTGGAGGGAAAGCAAAAGAAGAAGGTGGGGAGAGTCAGCCTTTTCTCTCTGGCCCTGGCTGTGTTGTGATGCCATTGCTTACAGGTTGGAGGTTCAACTTCTTAACCATTTTCTTTGCTTTTTTCCGTTATCTCTTTGAAATGATTTTCAGCCTCTGAGGAATCATTTAAGGTTCTCTCTCCCTCCTGTATTTGCATGATGGTTATAGCCTCAACCCCCGCCCCCCACCCCCAAAACAAAACAATCCAGAAGTACTTCTTTAACATGTTAAAAACAGGCACACATTGTTTTCCCAGGTGCGAACAGTGAACAGAAAATTTCAAAATCCTGATTTGGTGCAATATCATTTGCCATGTTAGAGATAATAACATGGGTATTTCTTTTATTGACTCTGTATCATACTATCTTTTTCACTGTGACATGTGGTATAATATTTGAAAGAAAGCTGGATGGTTAGTGAGAATATTATTTAGAAGAAGGGGAAAAGGGAAAAGCAAATGCTCAAATTCATCTGTGTTACCATTTTACTCCAGTCAGTGGCAGCAGACACCTGCACATTTGTTGTGTTCTCATTGGTAAAATCTAGAGAAAGGTGATAGTATTGTTTCCTTTTCAAGGATTTTCTAGGGCTCTTGCCATTTCTTCAACTCTGTGATTAGTTTTCCTTTCTGAAAAACAGCAAACCTTCTGTTTCCATGGCCTTTTTAAAAGGATTGGTTGTGGTTCCTGGATAACATTACAGGTTTGGATAAGCACAGTCAGATTTGTTGATTCCTAATAATACTGGAGTGGAAAGTAAGTGTAATTCAAAGCCTCCCTCGCCACTTCTAGGTTTAGGAGAGGTAAAGTTGAAGCTCTGAATCTGGCTTAGTGAAATTCAAGCTGACACGGACTAATTTGAAAGTTGTTATTTTGTATCCAGCTCCCTCATCCTGGAACATTTTATGTGATTGTTGGTTGTTCAAAGGATCATAAATGTAAAAGGCAGCAGAATCATTTTGACCATACATGCAATTTTGAATCTTTTATCTTTTTTCTTCCTCTCTTCTCTCCTTTTCTTCTGTTTCTGAAGGAGTTTGAAAAGAGAAAGATGCTCTGAAAGAAAGAAAAATAACAAAACAAACCAACAAAGTCCTTGAAACTGTGGACGGAGTGAATCATTGTCGAAATGTGAACCAGTAGCAGTTGGCTTCTGTTGCCCACTTATTGTCAGCCTCTCTATTTGTCTGATGCTGCTCTTTCAGTACAACAGGAAGCCAAAACAAAGTTTAGAAGGTCCTGTGTTGAGATGTTTGCCTGACTGTATAGCAGAGAGAGCCAATAAATCTACCACTTGATTTGAATATGGGGTTTTGAGACTTTTTGTGTTCCATGTGAGGAATGGAAGAAACAGGTGTGTGTGTGTGTGTGTGTGTGTGTGTGTGTGAATATATGTGTGCTTGTGGGTGTGGTGATGCATGCCTGTGTCATGAGTGTTTGCACCTATGTGTGCATGCGTGTATGTACACTTGTGTGTTTGTGTGCATGTATGTGTTTTACTGGGCTCTGTAGAGAAGATTCTAACTGAAATCACTGAGAGATGAATAAGGCTGTAATTTCAGGATGACATTTGTATTTTATCCTAGACATAGAGTGACTTTGGTCTCCTTTGAAATATAGTTTTATTGTATATATATATATATATATATATATATATATACACACACACACACACACGATATATATATTATATATATATATAATTCCCATTTTCCAGGGTAGTTCCAAGGATTAGAGAAATAGAGAAAAATCTATCAAGTCCCTGGCTTGTAATAAGGCAGCTTAATTGTTATCAGTGTCACCGTCATCAGCATTCTCAGAATGATGGACAGAAGCTCATCTGTTCAGTTTCTGTGGAGGATCTTCAGTGATGCTGGGATTTTCTGTGGCTCTGCAGATGGCCTCCTGGTTGTCTTTCCAGAGCCTCCATTTTTGGCTTGAGGTTTAAGAAGTTTGTTGCAAGAGAACAAGAAAGCTACTATCTTCTTATGTGTTTGTTTTGAAAAGTAGAGCTTATTCACAAGAAGCCCTTTCAGTCCGTACTTATAACTAAACAAAACAGAGGGGAGCTGTCCTCAGGAGCTGATATTCTGTAGAGAGAGAAACACCCAGTGTTCTCAGATTTGTAAAGGAAACAAACAAGAACTTCAAGAAGTAACATCACAGTGAAGGTTCTGAAGAAAACCTGGCTGGGGAGGTGACATGAGCTGGGACCTGAGATCTGTGAAGAAACCAGCCATGCAGAAAGAAGGATAAGCTCCCAGGCAAGGGGAACAACCTGTCCAAAGGCAGACAAAGAGGGGAAGAGTTCATTCTGAAGAGATAAAAGAACACCAGATGCCCAGCAGCAATGAACGTTGGGAAGGGGCTAGAAGAGGTTTTGAAGGACATGGGAGACAGAGATATTTGGGAATCTCACAGATGACCATGCCCAGACTGAGGAAGGTACAAGAACAGGGGCCAGGAAGTGGAGCCACAGCTCCAAGGGATTCTGCCTGGGCCTGGCTTTGGGTCGAGTAGATTATAGTCTGCTTGTGGCTGTTTGCTCATCTTGAAAATGGAAATAATTATCCCTACCCTACTCAGTACCTGGGTAGAGTAAATGTTATGGGTGTATGAGGGTGCTCAGCTCAGTTCTTCTCAGGGCAAACATGCTGTTTGTCCAGCCCACAGATTTTGTGACAGACAGAGACACAGTTCAGATGATCCTGACAAAGCAAATCTTTTTTTTTTTTTTTTGCATTTTTAAAAATTTTTATTGAACCAAAACAACATACAAACGCGAACACTCTTAACATAAAACATTCCATATATGGTGTACAATCAGTGACTTGTAATATCATCACATAGTAGTATGTTTATCACCATGATCATTTTTTAGCAAAACAAACCGTTTTTAGGGTCCGCCCCCACCCTGAGCTTCTCCAGGCCAGGCTCAGCATCCCATTCTGTCCCCTGAACATCCACTCCAAGACACCTGTTCCTCATCTCTGCTCTTATCGCTTAACCAGGGAGTTCAGTATCCCCTGGACCCTTTTGTCTTTCCCACCTGCTACCTTCACATCTCCCAGAGTCTTGGGGATCAACCCCTGACCATCTCTTGCCTCTCTTTCCCCTCCTGTAACCACTGGTACCTCTGTCCAGAGTAGCTCAAACAGCAGCAGGTGAGATACTTGGTTCTGATTTTTCCGATTTCATTTTACAAACAAAACAGTGAAAGTCCAACTCATGATCCAGTGCTCTTTAAAAACTTATACTATGGAAATTTTCAAAGATTTACAAGGCCATTATGATGGTATAATGAACTCCCATGTACCTGTCTTCCAGCTTCAAAAGTTGTCAACATTCTTCTAGTGTATGCTCTGTATCTCCATTCTACCCCCACCCCACGTGGGGTGGGGGAATGGTGTTATTATAGTTGTCTGGTTGAGGTAAAATTGGTACACATTGAAATGCAAAAATCTTGCTATACAAATTTGATGAGTGAATCCATGTAACCCACACTCTTCTCATGATATACATCATTTCGATTATCCCAGGAAGTACCATCAAATCCCACCCAATAGCCTCTTCCCCTAGGTAACCTCTGTTCTTATCTGTTTGCCTTAGATTAGTCTTGTCTATTCTAGAATTTTATATAAATAATTTTTAATGATTGAATGATTGTTACCTGTGGGAAGTTTAGTCTGTACAATGCAACTCCTGCATTGTACCATTTAACAGAAACAATGACCCCTCTTCTCTGGCACTACCACTTCTGCCCTGGAATAAGTAGCTGCAGTCAGGGTGGAACACGTCATTCTCAGATGTAATCACCTTCGGCAAATTATTTCACTGAAGGCTTCTAGTTTTCTCCCTTTCCTGTGAGAGTCCCATGCATGGCTTTGAGGTACATCTACATCATGGATGAAGTTCAAGGCCAAGAGTTGAGCAGATTTCTGTGATCTTTTCTTGATTACTGACCTGGTGTTTTATTGCTGGTGTTTTCCTGCCCTAAGCATCTAATATATTTCCTATTTCCCTGAGTCTGTTACAATCTAAACACAGAGGACAGCCTCTCCTGGAATTCTCCATAACCCCTTTATGGGGCTCTCTTATGTGATAGACCCTTGCCAAAAGGAATAGCAGTAGCTCTTAACTCAGGGGATCAGTCATGCTTCTTCTTGAGACATACCAAGGCCTCACCTACCACAGAAAAATCCTCACCAGGGAACTTTTCTCCCTCAGTTCCTGCCCCATCCTTTGTCCAGAGACTTTAGACTGGGATGCTAGTTTCCCCGACTCCCACCCCCTGTAGCCCTTCACATCTCCCTTCTGCTTCAACCGTTACAAACTCTGAAAATCATTCTTTATTTCTTCTGCAGAGCCTTTAGCACTTACTTTGTCAGTCCCAGCACAGCCCTGCTCTTCAGGTCCATCTTCATAATCAAACATACTGACATCTGCTCTAAACAGTCACAGGTGTCCTTCTGGGAGAAGTTCTTGGGTCAGTTCAAAGTAGACTTTCTTTTTGACCTGCTTCACTAGACTTTCAGCCTCTAATCTGGCTGATTTCAGTCTAGTGTCTAACCTGAAATTGGAGTGAACTTTCCCACTGCAGATCTCCCCCTCCCACCTACCAGCATACAATCCTCCTGGGTACCCCATAGCCCTCCAGTGTCAGCTTCAGCCTGGGGCTCAGAAACACACCTTCAGCTCAGCCACATGAATCTCCATAGAGTTTGCCCCAGAGGTCTGATCTTCCTGGTTCCATGGCATCAGTATATTCTATTCCCTCCTGATGCATACCCTTCTATGCATCCAGGATTTAATTAGATTTTAATCACAGTAGCAATAACTGAATGCATTTGTTTTAGCTTGCAAGCTGCCAGAATGCAATATGCCCAAATTGGAATGGCTTTTATAAAGGGAATTTAATAAGTTACAAGTTTACAGTCTAAGTCTATAAAGATGTCCAAAATAAGGCATCCAGGGAAAGATACCTTAATTCCAGGAAGGCTGATGGGTCTAGAACCCCTCTGTCAGCTGGGAAGTTACCTGGCTGGCATCTGCTGATCCCTTGCTCCTGAGCTCCTTTGCTTTCAGCCTCTGTTCCTGTGAGGATTCCTCACTTTGTTTCTCCAGGGCTGGCATTCATCTCTTGGCTTCTCTTGGCACACTCCAGGTTCTGCTTTCTTAACATCTCATGGCGACTTCTGCTGGGCTCCCAGCATCTCCAAACATCTGTGTCTCTGTTCTTCACATGTTGCCATCTGTGTCAGCTTTGCCGTGAAGTTTCTTTTGGCTCTGTCATTTCTAACTTTCTCCAGAGTTTCCTCTTTTAAAAAATCCCAGTAAGCTAATTAAGACCTCACCTGGAATGGGTAGAGTCATATCTCCATCTTATCAAAAGGTCATACCCACAATTGGCCATGCCACATCTCTGGAGATAATCTAATTAAAAGTTTCTGCCTACAAGATTGAATCAGGATTAAGACATGGAGTTTCTGGGGTACGTAATAACTTTCAAACCAGCATAATATTTTTAGGAATCTTGAAAATATTTCAGAACAGACCAAAGTTTCTCTTGATATATGCCTATAATGCTTGTCCAAGTGTTCTGTGATGTTAGAGCTATGTCCCCTCAGCTCCTGTCCTCATTTTGTGAGCATCTACCCTGTCGCAGGCACTGCCAAGGGCTTTGTTTGAATACTTCTAATTCTTATTGCAATTAAAAGTTCCTGCTCCTGCTGCTATGCCAAGTGGTCTCTCCAGTACATACCAGGTCGTGGGCTTTCAGTCTTTATTTCAATAAAGAACAGGGTGAATCTGTACTCTACTTGGTAGATGCTTTATAATTAACTTCCTGAGGGCAGGAATTTTGTTTTATTCACTGTGTTTCCCTGACACCTAGAACAATGTCTGGCATATGGTAGGTGCTCAGCAAATATTATATTGATTGAGATAAACCCATTGTGTGGTAGGTTAGATTATGTACCCCAGTGAAAAACATCTTAATGTGCATTCCTCTGGGTGTGACTCCATTGCAACTAGAACACTTTGAAGCTGTTATTATTTAAGGTGTGGCCAGCTGAGTCAGGAGGAGTCCAATCCATCTTATTGGAGGCCTTATAGATAGAAGAAACTGGAAACAGAAGTCAGAAGCCACACAAAAAGAAGCCAGAAGTCCGCAGAGGAACTGGAAGAGCAGATTTAAGAAGCGAGAGATTGTCATGTGATGGGAGGCCAAGGAACTCTAAGGATTGCTGGGAGCCAGCCAGATTCAGGAGAAAGCATGGGGTTGACACCTCGATTTTAGATTTCTAGTTTTCTAACCCTTGAGCCAATACATTCCTGTTGTTAAGCCAATTTATTGTGTGGTGTTGATCATAGCAGCCTGGCAAACTAAAACACATCGTAAGGGCACAGGAATAAGTTGATGACCTGATATTTATATTTAAAAATCTTAAATGAGAGCAGAGGGCTTTGTAGGGGTATAAATTAAATACAATGCCTGATTTGGGGATATTTATCATCTGGCTAGAGAAATGCAACATGCCTGATTCATTTATTCATTTATTCCACACTTTTTAAAAATATCTGCTATGTTTCAAGCACTCTGATAGGCAACTGGATTCAGTGTGGAAATAAGACAAACACAAGGTGATTACTTTTTGGTGAGGATGATGGGTCTTCATTAAATGATCATGAATGTGATGGTGATGATGTTGAAGAAGGTGGTGGTGGAGATGGGGATGAGGTGATGGAAGTCATGTTGATCATGATAGCTGTCACTTAAATGGTACCTACTGGTACCAGACACTGTTCTAAATGCTTTATCCATGTTAATTTATTTAATCTCCACAAGAAATTTAGGAGAAAGATAAAATTGTTATCCTAAATGTTCAAATGAGAAACTAAGGGATAGGATAATAATTTTACCTTGTCCAAGGTAAGACAACTAGTGTTAGGAGGGTGAGGGTCTTGTGAAGGTGTCTAACAGGAGGCTCTAACCAATTTGTGAAGTCAGAATGTCATGAGGATGCGATGTTTAAGCTTAGAATGACATTTGTTAAGTGTGCGGTGCAGTATTTACTAAATGCAATGTCTGGTTAGTACTCCATACAACTTCAGGCCATGCAGGTCTGAAGGCCTAGAGACTCAGAGAAAGAAGTTGAGCATAGCTGGGCCAGGGTGAGAAGGAACTGAGGGTCACTAGATAAAGTGGGAACATTAAGATGAGAAGAGATTTTGCAGTCATGTGAAGAATTTTGCACTTTATTCTAAAAGCAGTGAAAGATTTTTAAATTACAGCATCTGCATTTTTGAGAGCACTTTCTGGCTCCTGTATAGGTGTAAGAGTTTAATAAGGAGCTTATTGCATTAATGCAAATGAGAGTGAATGGTTTCTTGGGCCCTAGGGGTGGCAGGAGAGACAGAAGGGAGAGGACATGTAGATTTAAGAGATCTGTAGAGAGTAAAATGAGCAAAAGTTAAGTTATTGGATTTGGGGGGTATGGATAGGAGAGATGAGACAGATAGTTGATTTCTAGCTAGTTCAGCCAGATGAATCGCTGAAGACCTGCTTTGATAGCAGAGGAGGAAACTCAGGATGATGTGCTGAATTTGAAGTTTCCTTCAGGTGACAACGTCGACGACATAGTGGCAAATGCAAATCTGGGGCCTTCTGGTTTGTTTGTGTTTAGGAAGTGATCAAACTAGGAGGAAGAAGAGATGAGGGCTTAGGCCCCAGCTCTGAGCATCACCAACATCCAGAGGTCAGGCAGAGAAGTAGGAGCCAGACGAGGAAACTGAGAAGAAGCTTTTAGCTTTTAGCTACTGAACTACACTGAGAGTGGTACAGAATGCCCTCTTGAGGACATTGCAAAAGTTTGGTGGTTCGTTTTCATTCTAAATCTTCACATGCAGAGTTCAGGTTCCCAAGATGGGTGGGGACAGGGGAAGTCAGAAGGAAATAGAAGCTGGTTGCTCTGGACTTGGACTTGAGGTCCTGGAGTGATGCTGTGGATGATGCGTGTGACTGCATCTAATTCAGTCTTCATGAGAAGTTGGTGGCCAAGTTTCCTGTCCAAACCATGTATGACATGTAGGGGCCACCAAGGAGGATTTCATCATCCTGTACTGCATTTGAGAGGAATTCTAACTTTTCCCATGTCACATAGCTGAACTAGGAGGATGTCTAGGGAACCACAGTGATAGTGGTTTTATGTTATGTGGTTGAATTGCAAGGCCTTGGTTGGAGGGTGGAGAGGCTGGGTGCAGGGCCTTGTGCAGAAAGTTGAAAGGGAAATCAGTGCTGAGATGACAGAAAGGAGCAGCTGTTTTGTTGTTGTGTTTTCCTAAAAGAGAAGGTTGGGAGGTAAATGGATTGTGAGGTTCCTTGATAATGATTATACAGAAAACCTTGTATTTTTTTGACCAGATTTCTTTGCAAATCCAGCGAATGCTATGGGCTCTGCTCAGAAACTGGGTGCCAGGATTAGGCCCTGAGTCATTTACCTAAACTCTTCCCTGAGGCATTTGTGTTTTTATATTGAGCCCTTGGAAAAGGGAAGACCCAAACCTTATGTGGAAACCATAGAGATAACTGAGTCCCTCATCCTTGAAATCAGTCTGCTCTATTCAAGTCATTTGTCCCTGGTGGCTAAAAGGTAAGTATGGATCTATTTGGAAGCCCCTTTGCTTGTTTCTGATGTCACTTGTTCATTTGATCCTGCCATCTCCTGGTTCTGACCTTCTGGCTCTTCATCTTCTAGCTTGATTCCTTGTCTGAATCCTGGGCTGGGCATTAGGACTTGTTCTCTCATGTACTTGAACTTGGGCTCTTCTCAGTGGACTTTGCCTTGGGTGCCCCTTTCACTTTTATCACCCCAGGTTTTGCCTGATAAGAGTCTAACAGGTGGCACCCTCAAAGGGGAAGAACCCTGGAATTAGCCGAAGTGAGAAGCCACTGCCACCTTCAGGCCTGAATTGGCACATGGAGGGAGCTGTCTCTGAAGCTGGTGGCACCAGTAGCTTTGTGAAAGAGCCCCAGGCAGGAGTTGTGACCCCGGGTGGAGGAACACCCATTGCCAAGCTAAGGCCTGACTTAGAGGAAGGAATAAGGCTTATAAATAAATGCCCAGACCTCATACCACCCTCATCTGCTGATTTCCTGCCAGTATCTCTGATTGACTGAACCCAATTAGGAGCCAGAGTGTTGGAGAGCTCAGATGATGCAGGGCAGAGAAGAATTTAGCAGGGAGTGTGGAGGCTGGGTCCAGAGGGACACACAGAGGATCACAATTTCACCAGTCCTGATTCTCTTACTTGGAGAATATCCTGGTGGGCTCACAACAAGTCCGTTTTTGGGGGTAAGTAGATATTAGGTACTGTGGAACATTAGTGCAAGACATATTCGGGGCAGTACCTTGGTAGAATTTTGTTTTATACCCTGTATTAAAGAGCATTCTCCAGACAATAGTTCATTTTTGTTGTTCTCTTTCAAGAGTAAGTATTCCAGGGTATTAAATTTCTTGAGCAGCCCATGAGACAAGATAGCTCTAGGACTGTTCAAGGGAGTAAGGCTTACACCTGCAGATGAGCACCCTGAGCCTGGAGGTGAAGGAAATGGGACTGAGAGGGGTGTGCTTGGGAGGCTGGGAGTCCAGGACTCAGGCTCTGCTGTTTCTCAGCACCCTGATGATGACTGTATTCAGTTGTGAGTTTCTTGGTACCCAGGCTGCTCCGTGGCTATCTTTTCAAAGTGGCTCTTCCCGGGGTTACCTGGCTGGGAGCATCTTGTCCAGAGCACACAGGCAGAGTGGGAATCATGCCCAAGGCCCTTAGGTAGTTGGCACTGGCCAAGGACACAATTCTCAATATGTCACTTTCAGACTGTCTTTGTCCCTTTTGTCCTGGCTGGCACAGAGGTACTGTAACAGAAGACCTGAAAAGATGACTACTCTCATTTTTCAGTGGAAGGAGATGATATTCATGGAGGTAAAGCCTAAAATCAACGAAATTGGTGGCAGTAATGAAATTTGAGCTCAGATCACCTCTCCTGGTGCCCAGACATGTGTCCCTGGGTGAGGGGTGTGAGGAGGGCATATGAGCCAGACACAATGAAGTAGCTCAGAGGTGATGTATGCTTAGAAAAGTTAGCATTTTCAGGGATATAGTAAGGCACAAAAATGACAGCAGTATGGATGGTGCTTGTGGCCCACCCCCATTGAATTTCATGTATTGTAAATGTGAGATAGGTTTGGTTGGTGGGGAGAGAGTAGGAGGGTGGGGAAGGGAAGCATAGTTATTTAGAATATATGACCTGTGGCCATGAAATGGAATGAAGCAGGAGGGCCAGGCAGCACGGGGGACCTTGCTCTTGGCTTTATTGGCATGGTGCTCAGCTCCTCTCCCAATGAGATGACCAGATGACAGATGTGAACCATTCAAGCCCTTCTTGGCAGCTGGAGAGAAGGCCACCAGCAAAGGATCTGCAGCTCCGTATGAATCTCACTCATCAAGAATACTATCAAAGGTCTATGAGACAGTGCATCTTTAGTGTCAGGTCTGTCAGATCTGAAATGGAGATTTGAAATTACTCACGATCAAAAGCCAGTTTAGGGATACTGTAATCCAAGGGAAAGTTGAACTGACAATGTGAACGTCAGTATTCATAGCTTTCATTCAAACGAAGGCATTCTATCTATCTTCTAGTAACTTTTTAGTTCAAATTAAATTTTGATTGGCTAGAGTTATTTGAAGGATAGGTATCTTCTCAGCTGCTGAATTTATGATATTTTAATATTTGAGAACTTTTCATTTTGACACTAGGCATCCTTTGCAATGCAATCTAGTTGTGATTGGTGATTGCTAACAGCTGGGGAGGGAGTAAGCCATGAACCAGAGGACAGCGTATTATCATCAATAAGGGGTGTGCAGGTGACAGGGGTGAGAGGTGAGGAGGTGCCAACAAGCCCAGAAGTGCCCCCTGGGATACTCATCCTTGAACACCATCCAAGCTGGACAGTGCAGAGCAGATTATAACGATATTGGTCAGTGTTCTAGTTTGCTAGCTGCTGGAATGCAATATACCAGGAACGGAATGACTTTTTAAAGGGGGGATATAATAAGTTGCTAGTTTACAGTTTTAAGGCCAAGAAAATGTCCCAATTAAAGCAAGTCTATAGAAATGTACAATCAAAGACATCCAGTGAAAGATAACCTTGGTTCAAAAAAGCCGATGAAGTTCCGGGTTTCTCTCTCAAGTGAGAAGGCACATGGTGAACACAGTCACGGTTTCTCTCTTGGCTGGAAGGGCACAATGGTGAGCAAGGCGTCATCTGCTATCTTTTTCTCCTGGCTTCCTGTTTCATGAAGCTCCCTGGGAGGCATTTTCCTTCTTCATCTCCAAAGCTCTGGCTAGTGCACTCTCTGCTTTGTGGTGCTGCAGCATTCTCTGCTCTCTCTGCATCTTTCTTTGTCTGGAGTGTTTCCTCTTTTATAGAACTTCAGAAACTAATCAAGACCCACCCAAATGGGCAGAGACACACCTCTACCTAATCCAATTTTACAACCACTCTTGATTAAATCACATCTTCAGGGAGGTGATCTAATTACAGTTTTGAACATACAATACTGAATAGGGATTAGAAGAAACGCTGCCTTTACAAAATGGGATTAGGATTAAAACATGGCTTTTCTAGGGTCCATGCATCCTTTCAAACCAGCACAGTCAGGACAGAGCTTTCCTTTTCCACTGGCAACCCCAGAGGGTGGGAGAGTCACTGACAAGTGAGGAAAGTGGTAAGGGAGAGGAAAGAAGCCACTTCTGCTTCTTCCTGGGCAATCAACTTCCTGCTGGTAGCAGGCCCTGGAGAAAGCAGAGCTGGGAGGGATGAGGAAAGAAGCCTTACCTCCAAAATGGATTATTGATTTTTACTTGGAATTGGAAATACTAGATTCTGAATCAAGTATTTTGAATCTTTTAAGTGGGAACAAAAAAGTCACTGAGGCAGGAAAACAATTGTCCCTTCTTTCCTTGCTGTAACAAATAACCACAAACTTGGTGGTTTAACAGCAAACATTTATTGTCTTAAAGTTCTGGGAGCCTAGAGACTGGAAGGTGCTGGAAGGGCCACATGGCCTCTAGAGGCTCTCAGGAAGAATCTCCCAGCTCTGGTAGCTGTAGAATTAATTCCTTGGTGTCCTTTGGTGTGCAGCCATAGCTCTGCAATCGCTACCCCACTGCACATTGCCTTCTCTTTGCTCTGTCGCATCTCTTCTGTGTTATTACAAGGTCCCTTGCTATTGGATTTAGCACCCACCCAGATAATCCAGAGTGATCTCTTCATCACAAGATCCTGAACTTCATCCCATCTGCAGAGGCTCTTCCAAATAATGTAACATTCATAGGTCCTGGAAATTAGGAAGTGAGCATCATCTTTTTGGCGGCATTGTTTTGGTTTGCTAAAGCTGCTGAAATGCAATATACTAGAAATGGGCTGCTTTTAATAGTGGGGATTTATTAGCTTACAAGCTTACTGTTCTAAGGCCATGAAAATGTCCAAATCAAGGCATCAAACCTTCTTCCTGAAGATACAAGATGATTCCTTCCTCCTGAAGACCGACTGCTGGCAATTCTGGACGACTGAATGTCATGGCAAGGCACGTGACGATGTCTGCCCTCCTGTTTTCTCTCCTGGGTTTTGTTGCTTCCAGTTTCTGGCTTCAGTGGCTTCCTCTCTTTTTCTGAGTGTTTCTCTTGGTATTTGATCCTTTTATAAAGGACTCCAGTAAAAGGATTAAGACTCACCCTGAATGAGATAGTTCACATCTTGAGTTAAGATCCTACTCACTAAAAGATGCTACCTACAATAGGTTCACACACCCACCCCAAAGGAATAGATTAACTTTCAGAGCACACATTTCTGGGGTCCATTAAGCCTCCAAACCATCTGGAGTCATCACTCAATGCACAATACCCAACCCCTGAGCAAATTTAAAAGGACAGTGAAAGAATAAAGTAAAGTTGCTTTCTGACTGTATCCTATGAGTCATGCCTGTTCAACTTAGTGGGACTTCGGAATGAATAGAGAGGGTGGGGCCTGATGCTAAGGTATGAGTTTATACTTTATTCTTAAGCCTCTGGGAGGCAGCAGGGGAATTGGCCCGAGATGGATCAGGCATCTTCTTTCAGTGTAGTGAGAGGGAGATAAGACTGAAGGTGTGAATTCCATTTGGGAGGATAAAGGAGTTGCTGTTCGTTTCTTTTAAATTTCTCAGTGAAAGCGGACAATCAGCTGCAAGTGCAAGGTGGGGAGAGTTGTTGGAGAGTTGAGGAGAAAGGAGAACATATCAGACAGTCCTTGTAAAAGAAGACTAGTAAAGGGAATTCATTCACCTCTTTATCACCTTGCACTTACAGTAAGTACAATAATTGTCTTCCCATCTCAAGTCTGTCTTTATTTCACACCTTTCCTCAATCTCTGCTTTTCCTCGGAAACCTTCGATGAATGCCTTTTGTTAAAAGGGTGGAAAGTTAGAACTCCAACGCCTAGAAAGATGCCCCCTGACCTGGACCCCACAGTCCCTTTGCTTCTCAGGCTATTCAAGGGATTGCTCCTTGGGTAAAGGGCCAAACAGTAAATAATTTCAGCTTTACCAGTCTCTTGTGACTATTCAAATCTGCCGTTACAGTACACAGGCAGCCACAGATAATACCAAATGAATGAGCCTATTGTCCAATCAATATTTGTGGTCAATAAAACTTGAATTTCAAATAATTTTCACCAGTCCCCAAATATTTTTTTTTATTATTATTTTTCAACCATTTAAAACTGTCAAAACCATTCTTAGCTTGCAGACTTTGTGAAAGCAGGTGGTAGGCCAAATTCAGCCCTTGAGCTGGGGTTGTTGACCATTGAAATAAACCAAGTCTGTTCTCCCTTTTATTCTTACCGTCTTTTTACAAGTCTAAATGTGTGCCATGTTTTAACCCAAATGTCCTCACTTTTTCCATCAATATTCTTCATCCCCCTCCCTGCCTCACAGCTCTCGTTGACTATGCCTGGTGTCTGACCTCCTGGAGTCTAAATTATCTGTGTTCCTTGCAGCATTCTGCTGGGCCTGTTTTTTATCTTTCCCATATCTGTGCTTCCCAAGAAGGTTGTACGCTTCTGAAGGGCCAAGCTTGCATTTTATGTCTCTGTATATCTCCTGGAGTCATGTCCTCCACCTACTTGGTGCTCAATAAATATTAATGAAAAAAATGGTACGTTTTAGACACTGCTCTGCAGAGCTCAAAGGAATTGTTTTATGCACAAAGTTCAGAAATAAAAAGCAAACCCCAGCAAAATTGCTTCCTTTTGCATTCTTCATTTTGATGATGTCTCTAAGGTGTGGTTTTCGAGATTCTTTATGCCCCTAATATACTCCAAATTACCCCATATTTCTGTTATTTCGAATAGATAGGAGGTGGCAGAGAAGGGAACAGGGTCCCCGGTCACCTAGAGTCATATAACAAACATGTCGGAGTGATCGCAAGGACAGACTACGCCAGAACATTTTATTAAAGGCTCTATGTTGTACAGGATAATTATCACTATCAACTTAATCCATGCTGCCAGAAAGCAACAGGAATTTGGGGTGTGCTGAGTGTAATTCAGCCATGTGGGACAATGGCAACTAGAACTGATTAGAGTGCCATTGCAGTTTATCATTCTGACCCAGGTGGTCCTTGGAGGAACATCCTGAGGTCATTCAACAGATGTTTCCTGAGATAATACTGTACTTTAGGAAGGGAGGAAAGGGGAACAACAGCAGAAGATTTTGAAGGATCCAAATTCTGTGCCTATGGTATTTAAACCCGTAAGCTCTCCAACCAATCTGTTCTGGTTTGCTAGCTGCTGGAATGCAACACACCCGAGACAGATTGGCTTTTAATAAAAGGGGATTTATTTCGTTAGTTCTTTGGAGGAAAGGGAGCTAGCTTTCAACTGAGGCTCTTTCTTACGTGAGAAGGCACAGGGTGATCTCTGCTGGCCTTCCCTCCAGGCCTCTGTGTCCAACAACTTTCTCCAGGGTGATTTCTTTCTGCATCTCCAAAGGCCTCGGCTGAGCTGCCAGTGCTGAGATGAAGTATGCTGAGCTGCTTGGGCTGTGCTATGTTGAGCGCTCTCATTTAAGCACCAGCCAATTAGATTCATTACAGCAGGCATGCCTCTTAGATGACTGCAGATGTAATGAGCAACAGATGAGGTTCATGTACCATTGGCTCATGGCCACAGCAACAGAACTAGGTACCTTCACCTGGCCAAGTTGACAACTGAATCTAACTACCACACCATCCCAGTGCAGGGATATTCAAAGTCAATCTCTTGGACCTTCATTCTGTACTCAAATTAGCCTACACTGTACTTTTGTAGTTGATAACAATAATTGTTGAGGATGTGTGTCTCTCTCTCTGAAAACATTTTAGAAAAATGAGGTCTGACCCGACATGTCCTTTCTTTTCTCTTGGAGTCATTAGTTACCAGATTTACTTCTGGGCACTTGGTCACTCAGAATCACCTCACAGAAATCCAGCCTTCCTGAGTCCTCTCTTCTGGAAAGCCAGAACCTTTGCTCTCAGAAACCCACACGATGAAATTCTGTCCCTTCTTTCCTCATCAGGCTCTAACTCTACCTGTAAAATCTAACTAGTCACTACTAAGCATATCAGAAATACCTTACACAGAACATAATATATATAATTTGTAAAGATGCAGCACACAGCAGAATGCTGGGATCACTCTCACACATTTCTCTCATGATCTTCCTGATTGCCCTGCTATTATTGGATGCCGCACCTTCTGGGAGGTCATTAACTATGGTGACCAGAAAATTAGCAGTAGACATTCCAAGGAGCCCAAAAATCTTCTCTTGCTCAAAAACTTGCCAAGACAAATATAAGACAGTCAATCTATGAGACCAGTGAGTGTATCTATAATTCACAGCTTATCCCCAGAGCCAAATATAGTAGCAGGTACATAGTCAGTGTGATACACATATGTCTTTTCAAGTCATGCTCATAGTTCGAAAGTACTCAATAATTTGCTCCTGGGCCATGATCCATTTCTGCTCAATACAGTAGTGCAAGCAATAACCCTGAGTAGTCCCTATGACCTGGACAACTTTGAAGAGCTATAAGGCCCAGGGTTTCTCATTTGATTCCTCATACTAGTGCTCTTGTCAGTGGGGCATGCAGAATTTATGAGGTCTGCAGAGAGCAGGGCCAAAGTGATTTGAAACTTGGTTATCTAGGGTGTCAGGGTATTCAGGAGAGGAATATCATCAGGAGAAACAGAGGCTTTCTTTATCTAGTCTCACCTTTTGGACCTAATTTGATTTGCAATCAAATGCTTGGCTACTGTTCTAGTTAGTAAGCTGCTAGAATGTGATATACCAGAAATGGAATGGTTTTTGAAAAGGGAATTTATCAAGTTGCAAGTTTACAGTTCTAAGGTCATAAAACTATCCAAATTAAGGCACCAACAAGAGATTACCTTCACTCAAGAAAGGCCGATGAAGTTTGGAGTTTCTCTGTCAGCTGGGAGGGCTCATGACAATGTCTGTTAGTTTCCTCTCCCGGCTTCTTTCATGAAGCTTCCCCAGGGGCATTTTCCTTCTTCATCACCAAAGGTCTCTGGCTGCATGGGCTCTGTAGCTTTTTTCAAAATGGTCCCTCTTAAAGGGCTCCAATAAGCAACCCCACCTTGAATTGGTGGAGACACATCTCTGTGGAAACCATCTAATCAAAAGTTACTACACACAATCAGGTGGATCACATCTCCAAGGGAAGAATAAAAAAGGTTCCACCCAGCAATACTGAATGAAGATTAAAGAACTTGGCTTTTCTTCAGTACACAACAGATTCAAACTGGCACAGTTACTTACCTTCTGTGTGACTCTGGACAAGTCACTTAATTCCCAAGCCTCTGAATTCTTTGTCCGGTGGGGTATATTAGAGTTCTCCAGGGGAATAGAATTGGAGATTCTTGTAATACATATGTATTATAAGATTTGTTATAGGAATTGCTCATGACCATGGAGATCGGTAAGTCCAAATTCCATAGGGTCAGATAGCAAGTTGAACACTCTGATGAAGGGTCTCCATATTTGGAGGAGATGTTGGCTGCCTGAAATAGAGATAGAAATTCTTCGTTCTGACTACTGAAATCATTGGTTCTCCCTTTAAGGCCTTTAAGATCTTTAAGATGATCTTTAAGACTTCTCTCATTGCTGAAGGTAATCTCCTTTGTTGATGGGACATGTAATCATCCAGAGATGCAACAACTGACTAATGATTTCAATTCATAAAATATCTTCACAATAACAATCAGGCCAGTACTTATTTGACTAACAATTGGACACCACCTGGCCAAGCTGACATATGAACTTGACAATCATGTGGGGAAAATGGTACATACCTTGCTGGGATAGTGTTTGTAAACTACTTAGCCTAGCACCAGATGCATGGCAGATACTCAACAAAGGTTACCTGTTAGTAATAATAAAAGGGCTGTAAGCTCTCTGAACACTACACAGCTCGGCTGTAGGCACTGTGACAGCAAGGATCCTCTTAGGTTTCTATCCCTGGTAGTGGGGGTCCTAATAATGTGTTAGAATTGAACAAGTAGTTTGCAACTCTCTGCTTACAGTGAGGAAGTGGGGAAGGACAGCTTTTTAGAAAGAGTTCTACTAAGCAGAGAACGTTGTTCTTACTCTTGATGAAAGGACCTTAAACTTTTGAGTGCATCTGAATCACCTATTGGACTCATTAAAGCACAGATGTTAGGTGGGCCATGGTGGCTCAGCAGGCAGAGTTCTTGCCTGCCATGCCAGAGACTGGGTTTGATTCCCAATGCCTGCCCATGCAAAAAAAAAAAAAAAAACGCAGCTGTCTGGGCCACAACCCCAGTAGGTCTGGAAGGCACCCTTGAAGATGGCTGCAATTTCTAGTGTTCATGCCCTTGTATAATCCCCTCCCCACAAGTGTAGGCTGGATCTACTGACTCACTTCTAATGAATAGAATATGGCAAAAGCGATTGGATGTCATTGCTAAAATTAAGTTACACAGACACTAGTTTCTATCTTGTGCTCTTGGAGGGACTCTGGCTGTCATGCTGTCAAATTTCCTAGGTAGTAATCATGACAAAGCTTGGGTTTGTGTTAGGAGGTCAAGGAACCCAGGGATTGTCAGCCAGCCAAAAAGCTACCAAACCTGGGAGACAAGAAGCCTTCAAGCCTTGCAACTGTGAGCCAATAAATCCCTACTGTTAAGCCAACCCATTGTGTGGTGTTTGTTTTAGTAGCTGGGAAACTAAGATGGAATCCTTCTTGAATACAATCCATAGACCTCCATCCCCACAGGTCAGCATCATCCCGAATTTGGTGTTTATTATTTCCGTGCATCTCCCTTTGCTTTTATTACATATTTAAGTTGCCTGGAATAATACCTATTGTTCTGCATATTTTTAAATTTTAATGAAAGATACTCAGGGGACTTCCGGGAAGATGGCCGACTAGAGCAGCTTGAGATTAGCCCTTCTCCATGGAAAAGTTAGAGAAGGGACAGGAAGGCGACTGAGGCATCAATTCGGGGGTGCAGCTGACCCAGGAGAGCCTTCTGCACCACATGTGGCAGCCCTGGTCGCAGAGGCCAAGGAACTGAGAAGTAGAAAGTTGGAGCCTGGCGTGGAGGGGTGGAGCGGTGGAGCCCGCGGGAGCACATGGACAGGTATACAGGACTAGGAAGCTAGCCAGGCTGTATTCTTTGGGCGCGCTACCCTGTTGGGTGCAGCGCCGTGACCGGCGACTCACCCCACACCCAGCGCACCTGAATCCCTTACCAGCTCCCAGTCCCTGTGCTCTAGACACCCCCACCCCACCAGCCCCCAGTGCACGAAACTGCCCCCCAACCCCACCCCAAGTGCAGCCCAATCCATCTCTTCTGCACCCCTCCCAAGCACTACCTCCCCCTCTTTGTTCCCTGTAGGCTGTTACCAGCACATAAAGGTTGCCGGCACTAACTTCCATACCTCGGCTACCCCCGCCCGTAGTGTCGCACAGCCTCACCCCACCCTCCCTGAGCTCAGTGTATCTGTTTATGGCTCTCCCAGGCCCACGCATGCACATGAGCCCCCAATCACGTCATCCAGTTCTGGGAACTGCACGTTACAGCAGTCCTAGAACCATGTATGCACACAGGCCTCAACCTTAATTCCCAGCTCTGAGAAAGTGCCGACCTGCATAGCCGGGTCACATCTGCCCCCAATCCATGAAGATGTAATGCCGACCTGCTGCCACAGCTCTACGCATGCACACAAAGGGCCCTGTGCCTTAGACCAGTGCACACCAGTGTTACATCCCCCAGACCAGTGCACCTGCACAGCTACATCCTCCCTGGCCACTGGGCACCCACGTTCATAAGCACCAGCATAACAACCCCAACCTGCACCCATACCTGCCCTGAAACAAATCACCGTACTGAGTGAGTCACCCTGTGCCCTGCTCCCTGCTGTACAACCATCCCACAAACACAAAGCCTTAGACTACTGAAAGAAATCAACTACCAAAGTAAATCAATGAAGATATTTACATGCAAAGAAGACAGCAGCAGATCACTAATCATTTCACAATGCAGACAGATATAGCCCAGCCTTATGACCAAATTAAAACACCTGAGGAGTCACAGATTTTGGAACAACTAACCAAAGATGTTTATACAACTCTACTTAGTAAAATAAGTGGGATAGCAAATGACATAAGGAAGTCAAGAAGACAGTAGAAGGGCACAAAGAGGATTTGAAAGAATGAATAGAAAATAGTGGAAATCACAGAGATTAAAGACTCTGCTGACCAAATAAAAAACATACTAGAGGCACACAACACCAGAGTTGAAGAGACAGAAGAAAGAATAAGTGATATAGAGGACAGGATAATTGACTTTGAAGACTCAAAACAGCAAATGGCAAAAAAGATGGAAAAAATTGAATGGGAACTCAGGGAAAGGATAGACAAAACAAAGCACACAGATATAAGAATCATTGGTGTCCCAGAAGGAGAAGAGAAGAGTAAAGGGCTAGGAAGAGTAGTTGAGGATATAATGGGGTAAACTTCCCAACCCCCATAAAGAACATAAATATACAAGTCAAAGAAACCCAAGGAACTCCAAACAGAATAAATCCAAATAGGCCTTCCCTAAGGCACATGCTAATCAGTCTGTCAAATATTGAAGAGAAGCAAAAAATCCCGAAAGCAGCAAAAGTAAAACAATCTACTACATTCAAGAGAAATCCAAATAAGACTGAGTTCAGACTACTCAACTAGCACCCTGGAGGTGAGAAGGCAGTGGAATGATATATTCAAGATCCTGAAAGAGAAAGACTTACAGCCAAGAATTCTGTACCCAGCCAAATTGTCCTTTAAGATGGAGGGAGAGATTAAAGCTTTCACAGACAAAGAAGTCCTGAAAGAATTTGTCAACAAGAGACCAATCCTACAAGAAATAGTAAAAGGAGTTCTGCCAGCTGGAAAAAAAAAAAGACAGGAGAGGGAGGTCTGGAGGAGGGCACAGAATTGAAGAGTATCACTAAGGGTAATTTAAAGAATTTAAAGAATACAAAGGGGGAAAAGAATAGATAGATCTGATGAATAAAATAAAAAAGATAAGATGATGGGATCAGCAAATGCCTTTTCAGTAATAACTTTGAATGTTAATGGACTAAATTTACCAGTTAAAAGATATGGATTGGCAGAATGGATTAAGAAACATAATCCAGCTATATGCTGCTTACAAGAGATTCACCTTAGACACAAGGATACAAATAAATTGAAAGTGAAAGGTTGGAAAAAGATCTTCCACACAAGTTGTAACCAAAAGACAGCAGGAGTACCTGTATAATATCGGACAAAATAGACTTTAAATGTGAAGACATCATAAGAGACAAAGAAGGACACTATATACAAATTAAAGGGTTAATTCACCAAGAAGATATAATAATCATAAATGTTTATGCTCCTAATCAAGGAGCTCCAAAGTACATGAGACAGACATTGGCAAAACTGAAGAGAGTGATAGATATTTCAACAATAATAGTAGGAGACTTCAATACACCACTCTCTTCTATAGATAGAACAACCAGACAGAAGATCAACAAGGAAATAGAGAAGTTAAATAGCGTAATAAATGAATTAGACCTAACAGACATATATAGGTCATTGTACACCAAGCACAAGGTTATACATTCTTCTCTAGTGCTCACAGAACATTCTCCAGGATAGGTCATATGCTGGGGCACAAAACAGGCCTTTATAAATTTAAAAATATTGAAATTATTCAAAGTACTTTCTCTGATCACAATGGAATGAAACTGGCTCTCAATAACCGCCAAAGAATAAGAACATTCACAAAAATATGGAGATTAAATAACACACTTTTAAACAACCAGTGGGTCAAAGAAGAAATTGCTAGAGAAATCAGCAGCTGTCTGGAGTTGAATGAAAATGAGAAGACAACATATCAGAACTTATGGGATACAGCAAAGGCTGTGCTGAGAGGGAGATTTATTGCCTTGAATGCCTATATTAAAAAACAAGAAAGAGCAAAAATCAAGGACTTAACAGCAAACCTGGAGGAACTTGAGAAAGAACAGCAAAGTAACCCCAAAGCAAATAGGAGAAGAGAAATAACAAAGATTAAAGTAGAGATAAATGAATGGGGGAACAAAAGAACAATAGAAAAAATTAATAAAACCAAAAGTTGATTCTTTGAGAAAATCAATAAAATTGATGGGCCACTAGCAAGACTGACAAAGAAAAAAAGAGAGACGATGCAAATAAGCAATATCAGAAATGAGAAGGGGTACATTACCACAGACCCTAAAGAAATAAAAGAAATCTTAAGAGGATACTATGAATAGCTATACACCAACAAAATAGACAAGTTAGATGAAATGGACAAATTCCTGGAGACACACAAACAAGCTACACTGACTCAGGAAGAAATAGAAGGTCTCAACAAACCAATCACGAGTAAAGAGATTCAATCAGTCATCAAAAATCTTCCTACAAAGAAAAGCCCAGGGCCAGATGGTGTCACAGGGGAATTTTATCAAATAGTCCGGAAAGAACTAACATCAATCCTGCTCAAACTTTTCCAAAAAAATGAGGATAAAGAAACTCTACCTAACTCATTTTATGAAGCTAATATCATTTTAATACCAAAACTGGGTAAAGATGCTATAAGAAAGGAAAACTACTGGCTAATCTCCCTAATGAACATAGATGCCAAAATTCTCAATAAAATATTAGCAAATCGAATCCGACAACACATTAAAAGAATTATAGACTGACCAAGTGGGGTTTATACCAGGAATGCAAGGATGGTTCAACACAAGAAAATCAATTTATGTGATAAAGCACATTAACAAATCAAAAGAGAAAAATCACATGATCATCTCGATTGATGCTGAAAAAGCATTCGACAAAATTCAGCATCCTTTCTGATAAAAACACTCCAAAAGATAGGAATCAAAGGTAACTGCCTCAATACGATAAAGGGAATATATGAAAACCCATAGCTAGCATTGTTCTCAATGGAGAGAGACAGAAAGCCTTCCCCCTAAGATCAGGTACAAGACAAGGATGCCCACCGTCACCACTATTATTCAACATTGTACTAGAAGTTCGAGCTAGAACAATCAGGTAGGACAAAGAAATAAAGGCATCCAAATTGGAAAGGAAGAAGTAAAACTCTCATTATTTGCAGATATGTGGAAGATCCTGAGAAATCTACAGCAAAGTTACTTGAGTTAATAAACATATTCAGCAAGGTGGCGGGATATAAAATTAATGTGCAGAATTCAGTAATATTTCTATACACAAGCAATGAGCTAGCTGAGGAGTCAGTTAAGGGAAAAATTCCATTCAAAATAGCAACTAAAAGAATCAAATACTTAGGAATGAACTTAACTAGGGATGTAAAGGACTTGTTTAAACAGAAAACTTCTAACATTGCTAAAAGAAAGCAAAGGAGATCTAAATAAGTGGAAAGACATTCCCTGCATGGAGAGGGAGGCTAAATATAGTTAAGATGTCAATTCTCCCCAAATTGATCTACAGATTCAACACAGTACCAATCAAAATTCCAACAACCTACTTTGAAGATTTGGAAAAGCTAACTACCAAATTCATCTGGAAGGGAAAGAGACCCTGAATAGCTAAAAGCTTCCTAAAAAAGAAGAACGAAGTGGTAGGATTAACACTCCTGGACTTTAAGACCTATTATAAAGCCACAGTGGTCAAAACAGCATGGTACTGGCACAAAAACAGAAGCATTGACCAATGGAATTGGATCAAGAGTACAGAAATAGACCACCAAATCAATGGTCAACTGATTTTTCACAAGGCCCCCAAACCCTCTGAACTGGGACAAGATAGTCTTTTCAATAATTGGGCATGGAAGAACTGGATATCAATAGCCAAGAGAATGAAAGAGGACCCCTATCTTACATGCTACACAAAAATTAATTCAAAGTGGATCAGACACCTAAAGAACTAGCACCAGAAACCGTCTAGAAGAAAATGTAGGGAAACATCTCCAAGACTTGGTAATAGGAGGTAGCTTCCTAAACTTTATACCCAAAGCACAAGCAACAAAAGAAAAATAGATAAATGGGAACTCCTCAAAATCAAATGCTTCTGCATCTCAGAAGACTTTGTCAAAAAGGTTAAGAGGCAGCCAACTCAATGGGAGAAAATATTTGGAAATCACATATCAGACAAAGGTTTGATTTCCTGTGTGTACAAAGAAATCACACAACTCAATAACAGAAGAACAAACAATCCAATTTATAAAATGGGCTAAAGATATGAATAGGCATTTTTCTGAAGAGCAAATACAGATGGCCCAAAATCACATGAAGAGATGCTCATTTTTACTGGCTACAAGGGAAATGTAGATCAAGACTACAATGAGATACCACCTCACACCTATAAGAATGGCTGCTATTAAACAATCAGGAAACTATAAATGTTGGGGAGGATGTGGAAAGAGATATGTACTGCTGGTGGGAATGTACAATGGTGCAGCCACTATGGAAGACTGTTTGGTGTTTCCTTAGGAAGCTAAATATCGAGCTGCCCTATGACCCAGCAATAGCACTACTTGGTAAATACCCAGAAGAGCTGAAAAGAAAGACACAGACATTTGCACACTGATGTTCATAGCAGCATCGTTCACAATCACCAAAAGATGGAAACAAACCAAATGCCCATCAACAGATGAGTGGATCAACAAAATGTGGTATATACATACTATGGAATAATATGCAGCAGTAAGACAAAATGACATCCTTAAGCACATGACAAGATGGATGTTCCTTTAGTACATAATGCTGAGTGAAATTAGCCAGACACAAAAGGACAGATACTGTATGATTCCACTTTTGTGGCCAGCATAAAGGTATAATCAGAGATTTATAATATAGAGTACAGGGGACTTAGAGATACATAGAAGCTAGAGATGGGTGAATGGTTAGCTAATGAGATTGAACTCCAATGTAAGGGAATAGATAGGAGTGAAGGTGATTCTCTAGTGGGTCTAGAAGTAATATTACCATATTGAAGATGAACAAGATTGAAAGGGGTTGTATGTCTATACCTGCATGTCCCACTGACTCATACTAGCAATATGAATGAGTTCTTGTAAGAATTACTTCAAAGATATGATTCTTGTATAAAGAGTGTTTAAGTCCAGAGTACGGGGGAAAACTGCTATTGCATGCTATGAACTATGTTCAAAAGGAAACCATCAGCACTACCACAGCAACAGCAGAGGTAAATAATGGGGTGAGGGACAAGAGTTAAGAGGAGGTTTAGATCTCCTAGTTGGTGAAGGTGTCTTTATTGGTTTTCGGTCTCTTGGGAAAAATTAAATGATCTAAAATTGTGAATGCTGATGGACTGTGGACTTTGGGCCCTCTACATGATGCCCGATGAATGCAGGTGGCTGAAGAATGCACTGGTGGAGAAGTAGAATGGCGAACGATGGTGTATACTTACAAACAAAGGCTGTGCTGCTACGAAAGGGAACATTGTCATGAGACATGCAACAATGTGAATGAACATGTGGGATATTTGGTGAGACAAAATATGCCAGAAACAAAAAAACAGCAATGGTATGGTCACCTTTAGAAAATGCTTATAAGAAAACAGGGGCCAGTTGTAAGCTTTTAAAGCAGACACATTAAGTTTGGAGTGGTGATTATTATTTCTGGATTTTGAGAGGCTATTTTATATGTATAACCTGATATTTAGAGATATGAACGAAGCCAAATAGGTTGGGATTAAAGTAATTCAGAACATACAGGGTAACGAAGACAATGTCTATATTTTAGAACCACACATATTCTTTGGGACCAATGGGAGAAAGGTTTATTTGATCTGTAACTGAAATTTTTGTAGTGCATAATGCGATTCAACCTATTTGTAGCTCATTTGAACAATACACAGAGAGCACAGAATGAGTAAGAGGTCCTTTAATCCTGTACAGATTGTGGAATATAATCAAAAAGTATTGGCAAAGTCCCCTGAGGGAAAGGAGAAAGACTATAGAACTATTAAACCTTACCATCAGGGGATCCCTTGATACTATCAAACCTTAGGGATACCCAAATCAATAGGGCATTCCCTCAATCATGAAACTTACTCTTGTGAGGCTTATGTAGGTATCAGAGAAGCTTAGACTACTTGAAGGCATGCCTAAGAGTTACTTCTGGAGGACCTCTGTTGTTGTTCAGATGTGGCCTCAGTCTCTAAGCCCAACTCAGCAAGTGAAATCATTGCCCTCCCCACTACATGGGACATGACATTCAGGGGTGAAAGTCTCCCTGGCGACATTGGGGAAGACTTCCAGGGATAAATCCAGGCCTGGCACCATGGAATCAACAATTCCATCCTGACCAAATGGGGGAAAATAATTGTAATTAATAAAGTATCAGTGGCAGGGAGAGTTCAAATAGAGTTGAGAGGCTACTCTGGAGGTTGCTCTTACACAAGCTTCAGGTAGACCTTGTTACCTATCATAACCTGCCAACCCCCAACCTGGATCATTCCAGCCAATCCTAAAGAACACCTTGGGCAATATATAAGATTCCACAAAGTTTCCATGCACTAGAGTGACTTTCCAGAAACCTACAGACTCCAAATGGGTCCCTGGACCAGGTAAGTCCTGGAACCTAGCCCAGCCTCTCCAAAACATCAGATAGTTCCATTTCCCTATCCCATATTAGTGACAGACTCTTCCAATATGAAAAATTTAGAATTGCCATGGCCCAAACAACCCCAGTGAGAGGTATGGAAAGATCAAAGGTGATGGTGGAAATATACATAGAAGTTTGGACTTAACAAATGAATATGAATGCTAAATCATTAAATTGGTATCTCTTTTAGTCTCTGGTATTTTAGAACAGCTAGAAATAAAAACCTAAAATTGAGAAATTGTAACCCATGTCACAGTCTGAAATATGTTCTACAACTAATTGTGGTGCTGTACTTGGAAATTTATAGCTATTTTGTATATATGTTATTGCTCACAAAAAAAGAAGGAGACTGCAGCCACTGGAGAGGAACTGGGGGAGGACGGTGGCCCGCAAGGCTCGTCGCAGAAAACGCGGCGGCGATGTCCGCGAGCCAGGCGAGTGCTGCGGCTGCAGCGGCGTGGCCTCACGCGCGGCAGGGCGGCCTGGGCTTCAGCCTTCCTCCGGTTCCCGGGAAGCGGGCCGGCAGCAAGCGGGGGAGCAGCAGCAACAGAGGCGGAGGTTCTGGCTCTGGTTCTGGCTCGTTTCTCTCTTCCCCTTCAGCCTGAGCCGGGGAAGGCCAGGAGGCCTGGGTGGTTGGAGGGGGGTCCGCTGCCCGAGAATGGGAATTCTCTTCACCAGGATATGGAGACTGTTCAATCACCAGGAGCACAAAGTTATCATTGTCGGGCTAGATAATGCAGGGAAAACTACCATCCTTTACCAGTTTTCTATGAATGAAGTTGTACATACATCCCCTACCATAGGAAGTAATGTAGAAGAGATAGTTGTTAATAATACACGTTTCCTAATGTGGGATATTGGTGGCCAAGAATCTCTTCGTTCTTCCTGGAACACTTACTATACTAACACTGAGTTTGTAATAGTTGTTGTGGACAGTACAGACAGAGAAAGGATTTCTGTAACTAGAGAAGAACTGTATAAAATGTTAGCACATGAGGACCTAAGAAAAGCTGGATTGCTGATTTTTGCTAATAAACAAGACGTTAAAGAATGTATGACTGTAGCAGAAATCTCCCAGTTTTTGAAACTAACTTCTATTAAAGATCACCAGTGGCATATCCAGGTGTGCTGTGCTCTAACAGGCGAGGGATTGTGCCAAGGACTTGAATGGATGATGTCACGATTTAAGATTAGATGATCTCTACTAACCTCTTCTCACAGACTCTATATGAACGAAGTGCTGGACTATTCCTGAAAGCTGCAAAAATTAATGGTTTAGATATATTTATACTAAACTGATTTAAACTTTTTCTATAAGAAGACAAATTAAGACCACTCATTTGAAAACAAAGATGAAGTCTCACCTTCCGATTTGCTTTCTTGTTAGTTCTTTCCAAAGTAAGGTCTTAAAGCTGTGACTGACATTTTTCTCATAAAGAACCCTCTCAGGACGTTGTGTAGCCTGTGGTAAGTAGAAAGGGAGAGAAAGACATTGTTAACTTTAAGAGCTTTATTATCAGTATAAACCTCCCTATTTTAATGTTGTTCTCTTGTTCTATTAAGTCAAAATACAAATCAACACAGTTATTCAGTTTCCAATATTTTAATGTGGAGTGTTACTTATGAAAAGTATTTTGTATAAGGTTGTGTATGTATTGTGTATATACCTCAAGTTCAAGTTAATGGCTTTGATTTATGTTCTAAAGAAAAGCAAGTTACACAAAAATTAATTTATCCTTAGTTGTAACCATATGTGATTAGTACTGGCATTGGTGTTTGTGCCATTTTGTACTTTTCCCTTAGGTTCTCTGTATTGTACTAACAAACCCCCAAATCATTGAGCTACTCTTAAAAAAAAAAAAAAGAAAGAAAGAAAAAGGGAAAAAGCTTGATGTTGTGTACATATTTTTTGTTGATTGAATCACCCAGAAACATGTACTGCAACTGAATAGAACTATATCAAATTCTTGACTTTTGCATTACTAATGGCAGAGTTACACAGCAGATAATTATCAGATTAGTCCCTGTGTATGTCCATATGCCATCTATATTACTGAATAAATTGTTGATCCATTAATCAGTCAGGCATTAATTGTGATTAAAATTATCAACTAATTTTTTTTTCAACATTAATTGAAAAGTGTTTTGTGAAACATGTCTATCCAGAGAAATAACAGAATTGGGTTTTTTTGGCATTAACTTATGTGTTGAACATTTATAAGCTCTATATGTCGTGAATTTGAGATGAAAAGTGAAGCATACTTTCCATGCAACAACAATAATTTCTTATCGCTGATTTTAGGGATTGGAATAGTGTGAGATTTTTTTAAATTTCTGTTAGTTGTCTTGTATCTTCTTCCACCACATGAATACACTGTTTGACAATTAGAAGACACAAATATTTTTTGAATGCTTTTAAGAAGTTGGTATAAGAATTGATTGAAATAATGTATCATTTTTACTAAGATGTAACTTGACCAATTGCACCTATTATGTTTACTTAGGAGTTTTTTTGTTTGTTTATTTGTTTGTTTACAGTATCTGAAAATTGAAGATATTTCTGTCATACTATAAATTTATCATAAATGTGTTAAAACAAAAAAAAAGGAGGAAAAAATATCGATTATGATGATAAAAAAACTATTTAAGCTCACTAGCCTCCTATATTCTGGAGCAGCTAGAAGGAAAAATATGCAAGGATCGTATGGTAGCCCATGACAAACTCTAGGATCTATCCTGTAACACTTTTTGGAGAGTGCTTTGAAAACTATTGCTTTTTTATTTCTTAACTTTGTATACATGTTATACTATACAATAAAAAAGTTTTTTAAAAAATAGGTATTCAGCATGAATTTTTCTGAAACTTGCTTTTGTGCACTCAATATATATATATTATTTTAATCTATGTTGATATATATAACTATAGGTCTTTTAAAACAGCTGTATGCTATTCCAAAATGCTTCAATTTGTTCACATTCTCCTAATGATGGGCACTTAGGTTATTTGCAATACTTTTTGCTTTTTACACATTATTACATCAATTGCAATGAAGGTGTTTACACATGTCTCCTTGTGCACATGTGGGAGAGTTTCTTAAAGGTGAATACCTAGTGAAACAGCTTGGTCAGGGGATGTTTGCAGCTTCAACATTACATGATAATACCATACTGCTTTCCAACATGGTTCCAGCAAATTAAATGTCCATACTGGATCTTTTCTGCCTCTACATCCTCACAACACCAGAGGTGGTGTTGACATGGTATCATGCTATGATTTTACTGTACCCTTACTGGGTTTTTAGTGAGGTTTAACATCTTTTCCTATGTCCTGCTTTTTATTTTTCTATATGTATATTTTTGCCTGTTTTTCTATTGTATTGACTCTTTCAGGTGCAATCTCCTATTGATACTATTAGTTTATATTTTTAATTATGCTGCTTCAAAAATTTTTGCATTGTTACTGAACTTTTGGTTACTTTATTTTTTGGTTACATGTTAAATAAAATTCCATACTTCGATAGTGGGCTTGTTGGTTTTTCCTTGTAGTATATATTGTTTTACAAATTTTGAGACTATGCTAGTAATGATATAACAATTTAGAATTATTGTATCTTTCTGGCAAATTGAACCTTAGTGAACTTTTTAAATCTCTTACAATGCTATTTGCCTTCATGTTTGTTTTGTCTGAAGTTAATCACACTGGATTAACTTTATTTCCCTAGTATAATTTTTCTGTTTCTTTACTTTCAACATTTCTGGTACTGATGCTTTTAGATATTTCTTATAAACAGCAATTTAACTGTATTTTTTTAATCCAATCTGGAAATTTTCATCTTTTAACTGAGAATTTAGTCCAGTTCCATTTATCATGATTGTTGATATATTTAGATTTATTTTTCAAATATTAGTTGTTACTTTTTGTCACACTTTTTTTCTTTTCTTTTCTTGCTTTATTTTGGATTGCTAAGACTTTTTCTCATTCTCCCTCTACTAGAATGGAAACATGTCTGTCAATGTAATCCTGTACTTCATAAGCTATATCTAAAGAGGCAAGTTGGCATGTGCCTGTATTCTTAATTCACTCTGCTAAACTGCCTCCTTTGCCTGAGTCCAGAACCTCAATATCTTATGCCAGAATTATTGCAGTATTCTCTTTCTCTTCATCCCCTGCCACCCCCCATGTCCCCATGCTGCTCTGGCCACGTGACCTTGTGGGGTATAGGTCCTGAAACCCACCCTCCTTGTGAGGCCTCCCTGTTTCTGCACTTAGTGCTGCCCCATGAAACCCTATATCCTCTTGTTTACCTGAAAATTTCCCTTTATCTTTCCTGACTCAATTCAGGGTCACCTTGTTTGTGAAATGTTAAGGAATCTCTGACCCCAGGAAGGTTAGCTGAATCATCCCCTCTGTTTTTATAGCATCTTGTGCGATGATAGCTCTGATCATGTTTGTTTGGTAAGTACATAATTAAGTGCGTTTTTTTCCAACTGTGAACCTCTTAAAGAGTAAGGAACATATCTTTATTTCCATTCTTAGGTCTCAGCACATACTTGGCCAATGAGTTTTTGCTTAATAAATGCATAAGTCAATAATGAAATGTTGCTATAAAGAAAAAGGACTTGTTTCATAAATCATAAATAACATCATTCTACTTTTGATTTGTGTTCTTTTCCTGTTTTAATGAGAGTGATTTGACTTCCCGGGTGTATTGTGAATTTTATGTGGTCAAAGATTGCTTTATATTTGGTTTTGGTGCCCCTTTGGTCCTTAGCACAGTGTCGAGTTATATAAAAAAAAAAAAATCACAGAAAATTATTTGATTGATGAAAGATTAAATATAGCCTACATCCTGATTATATTTTGCCTACAAGGCACGTCTTTTTATCAAAATAAGGTTGTGATTTACTTGGTCACAAAGTAGGTTCAAATCCTTCCCTCTTTAGTAGAGACACTGACCTCCCGGCATTTGGCCATCTTGCTAGTCTCAGGGGCTCCTGACAATGCCTTCTGGTTTGCTCACTCATTTTAACTCATCTTTTCCCTTCTAAGAAATGGAAAATTTAAGAAAACCATGTGTTTGCACTTTCATTCTTCACACAGTCTCATGAGTATTCCTTGATTTTTCTTCCCTCTTTAGGAAAGATTGTCCTTCCGTCTTCCTTGTGAGATAAAAATGACTTGGGATGACATCCTTCAATAGCCAAAAGCTCACCTGTTTATTAGCCTAATGATCCCCAGCAGCTAAAAGTTGTACACAGAGCCATGATTCTCAAAGTGTGGTCCCTGGAGCAACCCTGGCTTCACCAGGGAGCTGGGGAGAGATGCATGTGCTTAGGCCCCACCCCAAACCTACTGAATCAGCAAACTGTGTCTGCAGGCCCTCCAGGGGATTCTGCAGGCCACAGTTCTACAGCCACTGTTTTCAGACCTTTAGACGAAGGTCTAAAAGGTATGCTCCATTTGATTTTTCTCATTATTATTCTAAATACATTTAAACAGCACAGGCCTGCTTTTAAACAGTCATGTTAACTGAGAAATTAACAAATGATTATGATTACTGAATCATATAGATGCTTTTTCTTTCTATATTGTAGAATAGCCAGAACTTAATACCTGAAATGACTGAAACTCACCTAGCCTCAGTCTTGTGTATATTTTCGTAATTTTTTTTAGCCTAGTTCCACCCTTGTTTATACTGACTGTTCTGATGGTTATTCTAGCCTAGTCTCAGCCTGTGCATACTTACTATTGTAATGGTAACAACTCCATCTCCCCTTGTTTGAATTCATGAAAACCCTGAACTCCTTAGATTTGGGGAGACAGATTTTTGGGCCACTTTACTTACAGCATTAAACTCTTTCTCTCTTTGAAATCTTGGTGTCATGGATTGCCTGTTACGTGCATCAGGCATAGAAACCCACATTTGTTCAGTATCAGTCATCCAGCAGTGATAAAGCAACTCATGACCAGGCCATATAGGAGCCAGGAAGGCTGCATAGCACAGCCTTTATGAACAAGCTTCGAGGCCAGACGTTGGCTTGGGCTCAAGTCCTACCTCTGCCAGTTAGTAGTTGTGGGACCTGGCACACAATTACTTACCTTCTCTGTGGCTGTTGCTCCTCATCAGTAGCACCAAGAAAATAACAGGACCAACCTTGGAGGGTTGTTGTCAGAAATGACTAGGGTCTGGCACAGAGTGAGTGCAATGTATGTAAATAAATGAACTTGAAGCTGAAGGTTTAAAGGGAGGTGATCCAGACAGGCCCCAATGAGAGGAACACAGAACAGTTGACTTTGCTCAGTGGTCTCTGCTTCTGCCCGCTGGTGACCACTGGGGATCACTGCCTCTTCCCCCATGGCCTCAGTGCAGGGAGCCTGTATACATTCAAGCATGATTGACCCCTGGGCTGCTGTGATTGCCAGAGAAGGAAGCAGTACACAATACAGCTGCCCTTCCCAGGACATGCCAGATGTCCGAGATCCCTGGGCCACAATTTGGCTGAATGTTAGGTTTTATAGCTTTCCTGTGCTCAGCTTTCTATAAACAAATTCCACTGTAGCATGATCTGGGCAGTGACATTTGTTGCTGTGAGTTGCATATATTCTTCACCCTGTGGCAAATTTGATGTATTTTAACCCAGCCTGCAGCTGTCTCTACCCTTGCTTTATCAATCTTCTGCTCAGGCGTGTCTGCTGTCATTTGGCAGACATGGCAGGTTTTCATTTCCCCCATGTAAATGCCTTGTTTATTGCAGTAAGAATCTCTGGTCTTTGGAAACAACTTACAGACATCCCTAAACAGAGCTTGGAAAGGGCTTCAGGAATAATAATTCCTGAGTAAACCCAAGATGGACTTGGACATTGCCTCTTTGAAATTCATCTCAAGTGCTGTCATTTAAAGAGAAAACGCAGAAAATTTCTTGTGCAGGCTGAGTCTGAAATATGCTTTCTTTACAAGATGTGTCATTTCAGCACAAAACAAACATTAGAAGGCAAAAGGTGGAGTAGGTGATACCTGGTATGTGTTTTACTTGAGCATAAAATTTGTTCTTTTTCTGATCATACTGAGACTTTTCAGTTCCTGGTTTTGTAAATGAGAGTTAAGAATTAACAATTGATTATGATTGCTGATTATATTTTCTTTCAAGTATATTGTAGAATAACCAACAGTTAATACCTAAAATTACTGAAACTCACTGAACTAATCTCAGTCCTGTTTGTATTTACTAATGTGATGGCTCTTCCAGCCTAGTCCCAGCCCAACCTTTATACTTGCTGTTGTAATAGGAACAACTCTATCTTCCCTTGTTTGTATCCTTAAAATACCCTAAACTCCTTAGACAGAGTTTTAGGCCGAGAGGTCATCTGATCTGCTTCTTGTAACAATACACTTTCTCTTTCTGAAACCTAGCGTCATGAATTGGCTTTATGTACATTGGGCAGAGAACCCTGCATTTGTTATGTGTCAGTTTTAACTTTTAACTTGCATTTCCATTGAATATTCCTCCGATTCCTTATTTCTTTATACTATAAGGCAGAAAACCCAAAGATTAAAAGACTTCCAAGCAAAGTAAATTAGCACTCAATTCCATTTTTTTTTTTAGGAAACAAAAGAGAATTGTACAGATGTATTTATAGCATGGGCTTCAACTTGTATTCAGACCACAAGTTATCAAACCTGGCTGCATATTTAAACCACCTAGAAACTTAAAAATTTAATAAATTTTATTTTTTTACGGTAGTATAGGTTTATGGAAAATTGAGCATATTGTGGTACAGAGAGTTACCTTAGCCCCTAGAAACCACACCCCCCCATTTCCCCTATTATTTAACATCTTGCATTGATGTGGTACATTTGTTACAATTGATGAACCAATCTTGATACATTATTAACTAAAGTCCATAGTTTACATTAGGGTCCACTCTTTTGTGTTGTTCAGTTCTATGGATTTTGACAAATGCATGGTGTCGTGTATCCACCATTACCAAATCATACAGAATAGTTTCACTGCCTAAAAATTCCTCTGTGGTCCGCGATTGCATCCCTCCTCTTCTCTTTCTGAACTCCTGGAAGCCACTGATCTATGGTTTTGCCTTTTCCAGAATGCCATACAGTTGGAATCATACAGTATGTAGCTCTTTCAGACTGGCTTCTTTTACTTAGCAAAATACATGTAAGGTGTCCTGTTATGAAGCACTTTTTTTTTTTTTGCAAGCCTTTTTTTTTGCCAGTGTAATCTCACTTGGTTTTTTTAAAAAGTATTTTTATTGAGAAACCTTCACACACATACAGTCCATACATGGTGTACAATTAATAGCTCACAATATCATCACATAGTTGTGTGTTCATCACCATGATCATTTTAAGATCATTTGTATCACTCCAGAAAAAGAAATAAAAAGAAAAAACGCATACATCTCATATCCCTTTATCCCTTCCTCTCATTGACCACATTGAAATTGATTCAATCTACCCAATTTTTTACTCTTTACCCCCACCCCATTTTTTATTTGTGTCTATCTTTATTTTTTTACTCATCTGTCAATACCCTGGATAAAAGGAGCATCAGACGTAAAGTTTTCACAATCACATGGTCATGTTGTGAAAGCTATATAGTTATACGATCATCTTCAAGAATTAAGGCTACTGGAACACAGTTCAACAGTTTCAGATACTTCCCTCCAGCCACTCCAATATACCATAAACTAAAAAGGGATATCTATATAATGCATAAGAATAACCTCCAGGATAACCTCTAGACTCTATTTGAAATCTTTTAACCACTGAAACTTTATTTTGTCTCATTTCTGTCTTTTTCTTTTTGGTCAAGAAGACTTCCTCAATCCCATGATGCTGGGCCCTGGCTCATCCTGGGAATCCTGTCCCACATTACCAGGGAGATTTACACCCCTGGAAGTCATCTCCCATGTAGAGGGTAGGGCAGTGTGTTTACTTGCCTAGTTGGCCCAAAGAGAGAGGCCACATCTGAGCAAAAAAAGAAGCTCTCTGGGGGAGACTCTCAGACATAATTATCAGTAGGCTTAGCCTCTCCTTTGCAGAAATAAGCTTCATAAGGGTGCGCCTCAAGAGTAAGGGCTCAGCCTATTGAACTGGTTTCAACACTGCTTGCAAGAATATCAGAAATTTCCCAGATAGGGAAGTTTAATATTTCCTCCTTTCTCCCCAGCCCAGTAAGGGGACTTTGCAAATACTTTTTTCATTCTCCGCCCAAATTATTCTGGGATATATCGGACATCACACTAACCTGTACAAACCAACAAGATATCACACCCTATTCAAGATTCCATGTAATTATGGTGTTCAAGTAGACTAACTATCCAAGTTAAATTAGATAATGTGCTACTCAAAATATAAATTTTCTGCCAAATAAACATCTCTCCCTTTGGTCTCACACAGAAGTTGAAGTTTGAAAATATGGGCAACATCATCCTCTACCCAGTATTCTGATTTACCTTAGTCCTATCCAGATCAGCTTCATTCATATCTCTAGACGAAGTCTGATCACTTTTTCAGCCTTTTTAAGAGCTTCTGAATGGGAGTAATGCTGACTTTCATAAGTTCAATGCTCAAATTTTGATTCTCAAGTGCCACACACTACCCGAAATTTCAGGGAACGACCAGGTTATATACAAATAGCTCAGTATCTCAGAATTTAGAAATATCAGTTACAACTCCTAAATATATGTGACCGCTGTAAGAATTTACTAAGAACCTTTACAATAGGCCCCAACCTGATAACCCAGGCTGTCTACTTCAATCCTCTGAGTTTTTATACTATAGTTAGTCCATATGAGTGAGGCATGATAATATTTGTCTTTTTGTTTCTGACATTTTATTCAACATACTGTCCTTAAGGTTCGCTCACCTAGTTACATGCCTCACAACTTCATTCCTTCTTGCAGCCACTCAGTAGTCAGTTGTATGTAAACACCACAGTTCCCCCTTCAATTCCTCAGCTGTTGAATCCTTTAGGCCATCTCCAGATATGGAAATAACGAACACTGCCATAAACAATGCACAAATGTTCATTCATGTTACCAATCTCAGTTCATCCAGAAATATACTGAGCAACAGGTTTCAAAATCCTATGGCAACCACACCCCTAGCCTCCTGTGGAACCACTGCCCTCCAAGGGGCTGCACCTTTCAGCTTCCCTATCAACAGTGAATAGGCACATCTCTTTCTCTACATTTTTGCTAGCACTTGTTTCTCTCTTTTCATTTTTAAGCAATTCTATTCACACATCGTACAATCCAACCTAAGTAAATAACCATGCCTTCGCCACCATAATCTATATGAGGACATTTCCTTTTCTTCCACATAGAATCCAAACCCTTCCCCCATCCCCGCCCCCTCCACCTGTTGACATTTAGTTTTGGCATAATACCTTTGTTACATTCAGTGGAAGCATATTACAATGTTGCTGTTGACTACAGACCCTAGATTGCATTGATTGTACCTTGTCCTATAAACATCCATTTTCAACACCTTGCAAAGCTGACATTCGTTTGTTCTCCCTTGTGCAAAAATGTTTTTGTATTTGTACATTTAATCACCATCATTGTTCATTCTAAGCATTTCTAAGTTATACTGTCTCAGTTTTTATCCTCTGTCTTTCCTTCTGGTTTCATATGTGCCCTTCTCTCTTAATCATACTCAACATTCATCTTTATTCAGTGTACTTATATTATTGTGCTACAATCAGGTAGTATTGTGCTATCTATTTCTGAATTTTTACAATTAGTCCTGTTGCACGATTTGTGTTTCTTCAGTACCAAATGCCCAAACTTGACCTTCTTTCTATCTCCTGATAATCTGTATTCTTAACTTTAACTCTCAAAGTTCATTCATTAAAATTAGTTCATATTAGTGAGAGCATACAGTATTTGTCCTTTTATTTCTGGCCAATTTCACTTCAGCATAATGTCCTCAGGGTCCATCCACATTGTTACATACTTCATGACTTTATTCTGTCTTACAGCTTGTCATGGTTAGGGACAGGTGTCAACTTGGCCAAGTTGTGGTACCTGTTCATCTGATTGGGCAAGCACCGTCCTGTCTGTTGCAGTGAGAACATTTCATAGGATTAGGTCATGATCACGTCAGCTACATCCACAGCTGATTCCATTTGTAATCAGCCAAAGGGGAGTGTCTTCTGCAATTAGTGATGCTAAATGCAATCATGGGAAGCCTTTTAAGGAGGACTCAGAGGAGACAGGTTGCATTCCTGCTTTGGCTGGTGAGCCTCTCCTGTGGAGTTCATCCAGGCCATCCATTGGAGTCATCGGCTTCGCAGCCTGCCCTGTGGATTTTGGACTCTGCGTTCCTACGGTCACGTGAGACACTTTCATAACTTTTATATTTGCAAGTGTTCCCTGTTGATTCTGTTTCTCTAGAGAACCCTAACTAATACACAGGTGCATAGAATTCCATCATATGTATATACCACAGCTTGTTTAGCCACTTGTCTGTTGATGGAAAGTTGAACTGTTTCCTCCTCTGGCAGTTGTAAATAATGCTGCTAAAAACTTTGGTGTGCAAATGTCCATTTGTATCCTTACCTTCAGTTCCTCTGAATGCATACCCAGTACTGGGATTGCTTTATCATATGGCAATTCTATACTTAGCTTTCTGAGGAAGTGCCAAACTGCCTTCCAGAGTGGTCACACCAGTTTACATTCCCACCAACAGTGAATAAGTGTGCCTCTTTCTCCACATCCTCTCCAACATTTGTCATTTTCTGCTTTTTTTTGATAATAGCCATTCTAGTGGGTGTCAGGTGGTAGTTCATTGTGGTTTTGATTTGCATTTCCCTAATAGAGCCAGTGAAGTTGAGTATTATTTCATGTGCCTTTTAACCATTTGTATTTCCTCTTCTGAAAAGTATCTGTCATGTCTTTTGCCCATTTTTAATTAGGTTGTTTGTCTTTTTGCTATTGAGTTGAAGAATCTCTTTATATATTCTGATATATAAAGATATGTGGTTTCCAAATATTGTCTCCCATTTCATAGGCTGCCTTTTTACTTTCCTGACAAAGTTCTTTGATACACATTTTGAGGAGATCCCATTTATTTCTTCCTTCAATGCTCATGCTTTGGGTGTAAGGTCTAGGAAACCATCTCCTATAACAAAATTTATAAGATATTTCTCTACATTTTCTTCTTAAAGTTTTATGGTCTTAGCTGTAATCTTTGCTTTAAGTCTTTGATCCATTTTAAGTTAATTTTTGTATAGGGTGTGAGATATGGATCTTCTTTCATTCTTTTGCATATAGATATCCAGTTCTCCAAGCACCGTTTATTGAAGAGGCTGCTGTGTCCCAGATGGGTTGGCTTGACCACTTTATCAGAGATCAATTGTCCATGATGAGAGGGTCTATATTTGAACTCTCTATTTGATTCCATTGGTCAGTATAGATATCTTTATGCCAATTGCATGCTGTATTGACCACTGTAGCTTTGTAATATGCTTTGAAGTCAGGTAATATGAGACCTCCCACTCCGTTTTTCTTTCTGAAGATATTTCTAGTTATTCGGAGCACATTTCCCTTTGAAATAAATTTGGTTATTGGGATCTGCAAAGTAAGTTTTTGGGATTTTTATTGGTATTACATTGAATCTATAAATCAATTTGGGTAGAATTGACATCTTAACTATATTTAGTCTTCCAATCCATGAACATGGTATGCTCTTCCATTTATTTAGGTCTTCCATGCTTTCTTTTAGCAATTTCTTATAGTTTTCTGTGTACAGGGCTTTTGTATCTTTAGCTAAATTTATTCCTAAATATTTGATTCTTTTGGTTGCTATTGTTAATGGATTTTTTTTCCTGATTTCCTCCTCAGATTGCTCATCACTACTTGTTTTAGTTTGCCAAAGCTGCCAGAATGCTACACACCAGAGATGGATTGGGGTTTTAACAAAATGGGATTATTTAGCTAAAAATTTATGGGTTTTAGAGGAAAGGCAGTTAACTTTCATATGAGGTTCTCTGTTACATGGGAAGGCACATGGCGACATCTGCTGGTCTTCTCTACTGGCTTCTGGGTTCCAACAGCTTTCCCTGGGGTGATTCCTTTCTGTATCGCCAAACATCTGGGCTGAGCTGCAAGTATTGAGATGAGGTATGCTGAGCTGCTTGGGTTGTGATGCACTGAGCTCTCTTCTGACCTCTCTCTTTTAAGCCTCCAGCTAATTAAATTAAGCATCATTTATTGCAGAAGACATCCCCCTTAGCTGACTGCAGATGTAATCAGCCATACATGAGTTTTACATACTAATGATTCAAATCCACAGCAACAGAACTAGGCACCATCACCTGGCCAAGTTGACACATAAACCTAACTATCACATTATTGTATAGAAATACTACTGATTTTTTGGTGTTGATCATGTACCCTACTTTGCTATACTCATTTATTAGCTCTAATAGCTTTGCTGTAGATTTTTTGGGATTTTCGACATATAGTATCATGTCATCTGCAAATGTTAAGACTTTTACTTCTTTTTTTCCAATTTGGATGGCTTTATTTCTTTTTCTTGTCTAATTGTTCTGGCTAGAACTTTCAGCACAATGTTGAATAACAAGGATGACAGTGGGCATCTTTGTCTTGTTCCTGATCTTAGAGGGAAAGCTTTCAGTCTTTCCCTTTTGAGGATGATGTTAGCTGTGTTTTTTTCATATATTCCTTTCATCATGTTGAGGAAGTTTCCTTTTATGCCTATCCTTTGAGTTGTTCATAAGGAAAAGATGTTGTATTTTTGTCAAATGCCTTTTCTTGATCAATCAAGATGATAATGTGGTTTTTCTGCTTTGACTTACTGATGTGGTATATTACATTAATTGATTTTCTTGTGCTGAACCAGTCTTGCATACCTGGAGTAAATCCCACTTGGTCATGGTGTATAATTCTTTAAATGTGCTGCTGGATTCAATTTGCAAGTGTTTTGTTGAGGATTTTCACATCCATATTAATTAAAGAGGTTGGTCTCTAATTTTCTTTTCTTGGATTATCTTTGTCTGGCTTTGGTATTAGCATGATGTTGGCTTCACAGAACAAGAAAGGCAGCTTTCCCTCTTCTTCAATTTTTTTGAAGAGTTTGAGCAGGATTGGTACTAATTCTTTCTTGAGTGCTTGGTAGAATTCACACAGGAAGCCATCTGGTCCTAGAGTTTTCTATTTTGTGAGAGCTTCTTGACTGATTTAATCTCTTTATTTGTGATTGGTTTGTTGAGGTTGTCTATTTCTTCTTTAGTCAATGTTGGTTGTTTACGCCTTTCTAGGAAGTTGTACTTTCATCTATGTTGTCTAGTTTATTAGCATGTAGTTGCTCATTGTATCCTCTTATTACCTTGTTTGCTTCTGTGAAGTCAGTGGGAATAGCCCCTCTTCCATTTCTGATCTTGTTTATTTGCACCCTCTCTTTTTCTTGTCAGCCTAGCTAAGGGTCCATCAATCTAATTGATTTTCCCAAAAAGACAACTGGTTTTGCTAATTTTCATATTTTCAATTTGAATTATTTCTGCTCTGATCTTCATACTCTCTTTCCTTTTGTTTGCTTTGGGGTTAGCTTGCTGATCTTTCTCTAGTTCTTCCAAGTGAACTGTTAATTCCTCAATTTTTGCTCTTTTACCTTTTTAATATAGGCATTTAAGGCAATAAATTTTCCTTTCCAGCACTGCCTTTGCTGCATCCCATGATTTTTGATATGTTGTGTTTTCATATTCATTTGCCTCAAGTTATTTGCTGATGTAACTTGTAATTTCTTCTTTCTCAAGGGACTTTGCCAATGCATTTAATTATCTGCCCAAGATTCTCTGGGATGTATATGGGTATTACATTAAGCTATACTGAATTACAAGCCTTTGTTCTCATTCTGGGCTCCATTTGTTTGGTTTGTTTAAATTAACTATCCAGACAGGTTGAGTAAGATTGGGTGTTAAGGAATATTTAAGTTTGGACAAAATAAAGCTCTCTTCCTTTGGTTTCATACAGTAGGTGAAGTTCTAGTACAGACGCTGTCAGCCTTTATATGAGTATTTAAGCAAACATGGAATGAGTCAGCCATTACAGGACAAGTAAGAATTTGTGAATTGAGAATTTGAGATGTGGAAAGTCCTTTTGACTGATGGGCATGATCCCAGTGTACTGCATAATAAACCAACAAGAGTGTTGTGGGATTTATATAAAGGGAACTACCGCCAGCCTGGACTAAAAGGAGCAGAGAGAGCAAGGCCATTGCATAGACCCTTGGAAAGGGATGGTCTGCCGCTTTCTAAAGCCCTGAGAATAAATGACTCTGAGACTTGGAAATCTAATGACCTTTGCCTTGCAGGTTTCTGTAATGTTTGGGTCCGGTGACCCCTGTTTCTTCCAATTTCTCCCTGTGGAAATGGAAACATGCATCCTATGACTGTCCCTCCTTTGTATATTGGCAGCAGATAACTAGTTCTGAGTTTTACACGTCCAGAGCCAGAAGAAAATCATTGTCTTAGAACAGACATGGCTGTAACAGACTTGGATGAGATTTTGTACTGTTTTAACTTTGTATTGTATTTTTATTTTTACTGAAATGTTTTAAGGTTATGTGATATTGTAACAGAATGAATGTATTTTGTATATGGAAAAAATATGTCTTTTGGGGGGTTCAGAGAGTGGAATGTACTGATTTAAAAGTATTAAGTACCCCAGAAAAAGCCACGTTTAAATTATGATCCAATATTGTAGAAGCAACAGTTTCTTTTAATCCTGATCCACCACTGTAGGTCGGAACCTGATTGGATTATCTCTGCAGAGATGTGATGCCCCGAATTGTGGGTGTGACTTTTGATTAGATGGAGATGTGACTCTACCCATTCAAGGTGGGTCTTGATTAGTTTACTGGAATCCTTTAAAAGAGGAAGCATTTTGGAGAGAGTCAGAAATGACAGAAGTGACAGAAGCCTCAGAGCCAACAGAAACTTCAGAGCAGAGCTGACACAGACAGTGGCGCATGGAGAACAGGCACATGGATGTTTGGAGATGCTTGGAGCCCAGCAGATTTTGCTATGAGATGTTAAGCAAGACAGAACCTGGGGAGAGCCAGGGGAAGCCAATAGATGAAAGCCAGCCCTGGAGAAGCAAAGTGAGGAGCCCCCACAAGAACAGAGACTAAATGCAATGGAGCCCAGGAGCAAGGACCAGCAGATGCCAGCCACATGACTATCCAGCTGACAGGTGTTCCTGACCCATCGGCCTCTCTTGAGTGAACGTAACCTCCTGTTGGTGACTTAATTTGGACATTTTCACTTTTTTAGAACTGTAACTTGCAACTTATTAAATTCCCCTTTTTAAAAGCTGTTACAGTTCTGGTATATTGCATTCTGGCAACTTACAAACTAACACATCCATCAATTAAGTACCGTCACATCTATCCATTCCCATATATTTAAGTTCAACCTCATAAGGTAACTGCTCACTTATCACTAGCTTTTGTAAATCTCTAGGTTGCCTATATGACTCTGAGTTTACCTAATAAAAGGGTCATATTAGCAAAATCATACAGTATCTATCCTTTTGTATCTGGCTTATTTCACTCAGTATTATGTCCTCAATATTTATCCATTCTCATATGCTTCAGGACATCATTTTATCTTACTGCTGCATAAAATTCCATCATATGTATATACCATGTTTTGTTTATTTGCTTATCTTTTGGCAATTTTGAATTATGCCACTATGAACATTGGTGTGCAATTGTCTGTTTGTGTCACTGTTTTCAGCTTTTCTGGTTATATACTGAGTAGTGGTATTGCTGGGACATAACACAACTCAATATTTAGTTTTCTGAGGAATTGTCAAACTGTCTTCTGTGGTGGCTGTACAATTATACATCCCCACTAGCAGTGTCTAAGTGTTCCAATTTCTCCATATCCTCTCCAACATTTGTAGTTTCCTTTTTGTTTAATAGACTTTCTTCTAGGTGTGAGATGTTATCTCGTAGTTTTGATAAGCATTTTCTTTATGCATTTTTTTAACCATTTGCATTTGCTCTTCAGAAAAATGTCTATTCATATCTTTTGCCTATTTTATATTGGTTGTTTGTTCTTTTGTTGATGAGTTGTATGATTTTTAAATAGATATGGGATATCAAACCCTTATCTGATATGTGGTTTCTAAATATTTTCTCCCATTGTGTTGGCAGCCTCTTCACCTTTTTGACAAAGTCCTTTGAGGCACAGAAGCATTTGACTTTGATTTATCTATTTTTTCTTTCATTGCTTGTGCTTTGGGTGTAATGTTAAGAAGATACCTCCTATTGCTAGGTCTTGGAGATTGTATTAGTTAGGGTTCTCTAGAGAAACAGAATCAACAGGGAACACTTGCAAATATAAAATTTATGAAAGTGTCTCACGTGACTGTAGGAACGCAGAGTCCAAAATCCACAGGGCAGGCTGTGAAGCCGATGACTCCAATGGATGGCCTGGATGAACTCCACAGGAGAGGCTCACCAGCCAAAGCAGGAATGCAACCTGTCTCCTCTGAGTCCTCCTTAAAAGGCTTCCCATGATTGCTTTTAGCATCACTAATTGCAGAAGACACTCCCCTTTGGCTGATTACAAATGGAATCAGCTGTGGATGTAGCTAACGTGATCATGACCTAATCCTGTGAAATGTCCTCATTGCAACAGACAGGCCAGCGCTTGCCCAATCAGATGAACAGGTACCACAACTTGGCCAAGTTGACTCCTGTCCCTAACCATGACAGTCCACCCCTTGTCAACTTGGCACCTATATATATATATCACTGTGGTAGTTAGATTCAGTTGTCAACTTGGCCAGGTGAAAGCACCTAGTTCTGTTGCTGTGGACATGAGCCAATGGTAGGTGAATCTCATCTGTTGCTAATTACATCCGCAGTCGGCTAGGAGGCATGTCTGCTGCAATGAGTGACATTTAACTTAATTGGCTTGTGCTTAAATGAGAGAACGCAATGTAGCACAGTCTAGCAGCTCAGCATTCCTCATCACAGCACTTGCAGCTCAGCCCAGGCCTTTGGAGAAGTCACCCCGGGGAAAGTTGTTGGAACCCAGGGGCCTGGAGAGAAGACCAGCAGAGACCATCCTGTGCCTTCCACGTAAGAAAAGAGCCTCAGTGGAAAGTTAGCTGCCTTTCCTCTGAAGAACCAACAAAATAAATCCCCTTTTATTAAAAGCCAATCTGTCTCTGGTGTGTTGCATTCCAGCAGCTAGCAAACTAGAACAATCACCTTAGACCATACTTAATTTTCAAATGAAAACAAATAAGCACACATTTTTTCTTTTACCTGACAATACTCAACTGTCCTGCATATAACTGGAAACACATTAAATCTCTCCAGAATAGGGTGCAAATCCTTGGGCAACATTCATTCTTAAACTTGATATCTTACGACTTAAATAGTATAACACAAACAAAACAGCATTACAGTCCTCGTTTCTGTAATTGATCACGTGGCCGAAGTTCATATTTATCACTACCTTCTTCCACTACCCACTCCATGTTCCCTTTCCCCTCAGCAAGCACTTCAGCTGGCCGTGGTTCTTTGCCTGGTGGGGTGAACCAAACCTTCATTCCTGAAGTCTCAGAGCCATTAGTGGTCCTGCCTGGATTGTGTTGTTGCAGTTTTCCATTGATTTTGATCACAGGGCATGGTAGTACTAATAGACGCCCCAGGGGTCTCCTATATTCCAAGAAAACTCTTCTTTACCTCCATTATGTAGTTGCAGTCCTACTTCCTTCTGATAGTCAGGGTCACTTACCCCAGACAATAATGTAATCCCCTTCTTGGTGTGTTGATCCAGAGGCATAAGTAGCCCAAAGTGGCCAGGTGGCAATCTTAACTTCCAGTTCAGTGGTATCACTGTTGTTTCTCCTGGAGAAAGCACACCCCGTTTTGGAACTAAAACCTGTAGACCAGCAGAACTCAGGGTAGCAGGGACAGGAAGCAAAAATTTTCCTAGTGGATCACTAGGAGTAATAGTGAGTGGCACCACACCCATTTCCACCCCTTGGTTCCTGGACCCATGGATCCTGGCTATGGGAGAAACAGCACCATACAGCGGACGCTGATTCAGAGCATACACAGCTTCCTGGAGAACATTACCCCAGCCTTTCAAGTTTTTGCCACCTAGTTGGCACCGTAATTGAGTTTTCAAAAGGCCGTTCCACCGTTCTATCAATCCAGCTGCTTCTGGATGATGGGGAACATGGTAAGACCAGAGAATTCCATGAGCATGTGCCCATTCCCACACTTCATTTGCTGTGACGTGTGTTCCTTGATCCGAAGCAATGCTATGTGGAATACCATGACGATGGATAAGGCATTCTGTAAGCCCACGGATAGTAGTTTTGGCAGAAGCATTGCGTGCAGGGAAAGCAAACCCATATCCAGAGTATGTGTCTATTCCAGTTAGAACAAATCGCTGCCTCTTCCATGAAGGGAGTGGTCCAATGTAATCAACCTGCCACCATGTAGCTGGCTGGTCACCTCGGGGAATGTTGCCATATCGGGGGCTGAGTGTGGGTCTCTGCTGCTGGCAGATTGGGCACTCGGCAGTGGCTGTAGCCAGGTCAGCCTTGGTGAGTGGAAGTCCATGTTGCTGAGCCCATGTATAACCTCCATCCCTACCACCATGACCACTTTGTTCATGAGCCCATTGGGCAATAACAGGAGTTGCTGGGGAAACAGGCTGACTGGTATCCATAGAACGGGTCATCTTATCCACTTGATTATTAAAATCTTCCTCTGCTGAAGTCACCCTCTGGTGTGCATTCACAAGGGACACAAATATCTTCATGTTTTTAGCCCACTCCGAAAGGTCTATCCACATACTTCTTCCCCAGACCTCTTTGTCACCAATTTTCCAATTATGGTCTTTCCAAGTCCCTGACCATCCAGCCAAACCATTAGCAACAGCCCATGAGTCAGTATACAAACGCACCTCTGGCCAGTTTTCCTTCCAAGCAAAATGAACAACCAGGTGCACTGCTCGAAGTTCTGCCCACTGGGAGGATTTCCCCTCACCACTGTCCTTCAAGGACACCCCAGAAAGGGGTTGTAATGCTACAGCTGTCCACTTTCGGGTGGTACCTGCATATCGTGCTGAACCATCTGTAAACCAGGCCCGAGTTTTCTCTTCCTCAGTCAATTCACTGTAAGGAACTCGCCAAGAGGCCATAGCTCTGGTCTGGGAAAGAGAAGGTAATGTGGCAGCAGGAGTGGAAACCATGGGCATTTGTGCCACTTCTTCATGTAACTTACTTGTGCCTTCAGGACCTGCTCTGGCTCTATCTCGTATATACCATTTCCACTTTACAATAGAGTGCTGCTATTCACGCCCAACTTTATGGCTTGGTGGGTCAGACAACACCCAACTCATGATAGGCAACTCAGGTCTCATGGTAACTTGGTGGCCCATGGTTAAGCGTTCAGTCTTTACTAAGGCCCAATAGCAGGCCAAAAGCTGTTTCTCAAAAGGAGAGTAGTTATCTGCAGCAGATGGTAAGGCTTTGCTCCAAAATCCTAAGGGTCTGCGTTGTGATTCTCCTATAGGGGCCTGCCAAAGGCTCCAGACAGCATCTCTATTTGCCACTGACACTTCCAGCACCATTGGATCTGCTGGATCATATGGCCCAAGTGGCAGAGCAGCTTGCACAGCAGCCTGGACCTGTCGCAGAGCCTCCTCTTGTTCAGGTCCCCACTCAAAACTAGCAGCTTTTCTGGTCACTCAATAAATGGGCTGGAGTAGCACACCCAAATGAGGAATATGTTGTCGCCAAAATCCAAAAAGACCAACTAGGCGTTGTGCCTCTTTTTTGGTTGTGGGAGGGGCCAGATGCAGCAATTTATCCTTCACCTTAGAAGGGATATCTCGACATGCCCCACACCACTGGACACCTAGAAATTTTACTGAGGTGGAAGGCCCCTGTATTTTTGTTGGATTTATCTCCCATCCTCTGACACGCAAATGCCTTACCAGTAAATCTAGAGTAGTTGCTACTTCTTGCTCACTAGGTCCAATCAACATGATATCATCAATATAATGGACCAGTGTGATGTCTTGTGGGAGGGAGAAATGATCAAGGTCTCTGCGAACAAGATTATGACATAGGGCTGGAGAGTTGATATACCCCTGAGGTAGGAAAGTGAAAGTATATTGCTGACCTTGCCAGCTGAAAGCAAACTGTTTCTGGTGGTCCTTACTAACAGCTATTGAGAAAAAAGCATTTGCCAGATCAATAGCTGCATACCAGGTACCAGGGGATGTATTGATTTGCTCAAGCAATGATACTACATCTGGAACAGCAGCTGCAATTGGAGTTACCACCTGGTTGAGTTTACGATAATCCACTGTCATTCTCCAAGACCCATCTGTTTTCTGCACAGGCCAAATAGGAGAGTTGAATGGGGATGTGGTGGGAATCACCACCCCTGCATCTTTCAAGTCCTTAAGAGTGGCAGTAATCTCTGCAATCCCTCCAGGAATACGGTATTGCTTTTGATTTACTATTTTGCTTGGTAGGGGCAGTTTTAGTGGCTTCCACTTGGCCTTTCCCACCATAATAGCCCTCACTGCACGAGTTAGAGAACCAACGTGGGGATTCTGCCAGTTGCTCAGTATGTCTATGCCGATTATACATTCCAGAACTGGGGAAATAACTACAGGATGGGTCTGGGGGCCCACTGGACCCACTGTGAGATGGACCTGAGCTAAAACTCCATTGATCACCTGGCCTCCATAAGCCCCCACTCTGACTGGTGGTCCAGAGTGACATTTTGGGTCCCCTGGAATTAATGTCACTTCTGAACCAGTGTCTAATAATCCCCGAAATATCTGATCATTTCCTTTTCCCCAATGCACAGTTACCCTGGTAAAAGGCCGTCGGTCTCCTTGGGGAAGACTTAGAGGAAGGTTAACAGTATAAATTTGTGGCAGTGTAACAGGTTTCTCCCCCATAGGGACCTGGCCTCCCCTTCATTCAAGGGGCTCAGGGTCTGTAAACTGTTTCAAGTCTGGAAATTGATTAAGGGGCCGTGACTCTGTGTTTTTGTAATTCAGGTTGGACTTCTGATCACTTGACCTAGAACTCTTTTGTTTATACAGCTCCAACAAGAATTTAGTAGACTGCCCTTCTATTGTATTTCTAGGCACCCCATGATTTACTAACCAATGCCACAAATCTCTGCGTATCATATAATTTTGATGCCTCCTTTGAGTTTGTTGTCTATTGTAATACCCGCGTCTACCCTGTCTTTGGTGATTAAGTGCTGCCACCTGGCTTCTGCCAACTCAGAATCCCATCATCCCCATTGTGTTTAAGGATTCCAGCTCAGTGACAGCAGTTCCTACAGTAATATCTGACCTACAGAGAAGTGCAACCACAGAGCTCTTGAGGGATGATGGTGCTAGTCTCACAAATTTATTTCTCACTGTTCTGGTAAAAGGTGCATCCTCTGGACATTCCTGGGGTGTAAGAGCAGGCTTTGCATGATAAATTCACTCTAACATCCCAATCTCTCTAAGCCTCTGGATCCCCTCATCTACATTATACCAGGGCAGTTCTGGCATTTCAACCTCAGGTAATGTTGGCCAACTTTTGATCCATTTTTCAACCAACCACCCAAACAAGCTGTTAACACCTTTTCTAACTGCTCGAGCTATAACATAGAACGCAGAATCTCTGCTTAGTGGGCCCATATCAATAAATTCAGCCTGATCCAGCCTTATATTCCTCCCACCATTATCCCACACTCTTAAAATCCATTGCCACACATATTCCCCTGATTTCTGTCTATATAAGTTGGAACTCTCACACAGTTCTTTTGGAGTATAACGTACCTCCTCATGTGTGATACTTTGTACCTCACCTTTAGGGGCCTGTTGGGACTTTAGTCTAGTTATAGGTCTAGAAGAAATGAGGGGTGGTGGGGGTGGGTCATGAAAAGAATTAGAAATATCTTCCAAGCCATTTGCTTCAGGGCTTTCATTTGCAGTTTCATCTGGTGAAACAGGATTAATAACTCTAGGGCTAATCCCTTCAGGAGGAGGTTGGGTGGCCAATTCCTCAAGGCAGGCTGGAGGTGGGGCGGCTATGTCCTCAGGGCAGACTATTACAGGGTTATCTAAAGAAGGCTCAGCATGGTCTAGGGTTTCAACCTCACCCCCAACATCATTATCAATCCATATGTCACCATCCCATTTTTCAGGGTCCCACTCCTTTCCAATCAATGCCCTCACTTTAACGGCAGACACCATGCAAGACTGAGATTTCAGTTTACGTTGTAAAGTTGCTACTCTAACAATAAGATTCTGAGTCTGATTTTCAGAGATCTCAAGTCTACGGCTACAGGAAATAAAATTTTCCTTCAGGATACTCATAGAAACCTCTACATCTTACAGACGGCACTTAAGCTTCTTGTTTGAAGCCTTAAGCCCATCCCTTTCACCCTTTAATGTAGACAGTGTATCTAACAACAACCAACCAACATCTCTATAACTCTTATTTCTACAAAACTCTGTAAAGGTGTCAAAAACATTATCCCCCAGAGTCTGGCTTCGTACAAGCGAAGCATTAGGAGAATCAAATGATGCTATTTTGACTATCTCCTTTGCCAACTCAGTCCATGGATTGGGAGTGTCGTTCTGATTACGGGAATCAGAGTCCTAAGTGACTCTGAGCCCAGTCAGAGTAGAAAACCATTCATAAAAACCTATTCTTAAGATTCTGTTCCTTAAGAACCACTCCTGCTACCAAGATGTATTAGTTAGGGTTCTCTAGAGAAACAGAATCAACAGGGAACACTTGCAAATATAAAATTTATGAAAGCGTCTCACGTGACCGTAGGAACACAGAGTCCAAAATCCACAGGGCAGGCTGTGAAGCCGATGACTCCAATGGATGGTCTGGATGAACTCCACAGGAGAGGCTCACCAGCCAAAGCAGGAATGCAACCTGTCTCCTCTGAGTCCTCCTTAAAAGGCTTCCCATGATTGCATTTAGCATCACTAATTGCAGAAGACACTCCCCTTTGGCTGATTACAAATGGAATCAGCTGTGGATGTAGCTAACGTGATCATGACCTAATCCTATGAAATGTCCTTATTGCAACAGACAGGCCAGCGCTTGCCCAATCAGATGAACAGGTACCACAACTTGGCCAAGTTGACACCTGACCCTAACCATGACAGAGATGTTTCCCTACATTTTCTTCTAAGAGGTTTAAGGTACTTGCTCTTATATTTAGGTCTTTAACCCACTTTGAGTTAATTTTTTGTATAGGGTATAAGGTAGGGGTTCTCTTTCATTCATGAAACACAATTGTCAGTCTTACCTGGGCAGGTCAATGTTTTCTGCTCTCTGAAGCCTTCATCTTTTGGGAAATGCCACTTTAATGAATATAATAGAAGATTATCCCTGTAGTCATCGTGCACCTTTGTCCTGTAGTTGCATCCCTGCATCTAAGCTTCATGTCGTTTCTTTAGGCTCAGTTGTCTCCCTTCCCTCTTTGTAGTCTAAAATCATCACCCAACCTCTAAGGTCTGATGCAGAACATGTTTGCTGATGCTCCCCACCCATCAGGAATGCTCTTCCCACCGTGTATGTCACATAACCTGGACAATTCCCAGTGACTCCTTTCTATAATCACCTCCAGGAAGCCTGCTTGGATTTTTACACTGTCTGGAGAGGAGGTTTATGTGCATCCTCTGAAGAGCTCCTATCAACTCTAAGTCATTATTCTTCATGTGGACATGCCACCTCTTCACCCTCCCAGCTGTAAGTTTCAAGAAGTCATGGACGATGCCCCAGTCTTTGCCATTTGCTGGACACAGAGATGGTGCTTTCAGGATTTTAGTTGAATAACTGCATGAATGTGAGACAGGTGAAAGAGCCTTAGGTGTTTCCAAACTGATCTCTGAGATTTTGGACATTGAGCAGTTCAGTCAATCCATTTTAACGCAGTGGTGAGGATTAAGTGACATTAGATTAATCAGACATATCAGGTATGACATTTCCTGAAGAACTACTTTAACAGATAGTCAACTCTGTGCCTTTGAGCCCACATTCTCACACATGAAGAAGGTGGATGACCACCAATACACCTGCAATGTGCAAATAAAGATGTTTAGGCAAACCTCCTTTTCCGTGGGTGAAGCACAAGGGTCTGGGCTTTGTTGGGGTGGACATGTGTTCACTAGGCTTCCTCCTGCTCTGGGTTGTTGCCACTGTGATGAGACAGACTTGCCTGTGTCCCAGTGATCACCTTTTTCACTCCCAGTGTGCTTAGTGCTGAATCAGCTGCAGGATATTCTTATAGTTCTTATCATAAGACACTCCCCTGCATGCTCCCTCAGCCCTGTAATAGGACCTCCCTTTACTCTGAGTACAGGCTAAGGCTTTCTCCATGTACAAGCCATTCCCTCCATGGCTGTCATTTCTATTTCATTAGCCCACCAGTCCTTATTGACTTGTGTTTGAGACTGTGCCCATAGAACACCCTTTTGGAGACTTTTAGGAAGTTAATTTGGGTTCAGCTTGACCTAGACTATCCACAGCATTGGCCTGTTTGAGACACTTGGTTCTGATTCTAATTAGAATGGGAAGCCATTGGAAGATTTCATGCCAAAGAGCAATCATATCTGCAATGCATTTAAGTTTAAACTCATCATGTTGTCCGTCCAGAGATGAGTCCAGGGGTGAATCTGACTTTCCCAGGATCTGATAGGCAGAACTCGGCATTCTTTTGAGTGGTATTCCATGTGATGGAGTACCACTTCTTACAAGACTTTCATCTCTGTTAGTGTATGAGCTCCCCTGCAATCAGCCGTGGCTTGCGTACTTATTATCTCATAACCGCTTGATGACCCAGGTAGTAGATGGTGGAAATAGCCCATTGTGTAGTTGTGGAGAAATTAGGAGACACCGCAATAAGGGTAACAGTGCACACGTCAGGGTGACAAAATTCAGAAGAGGGATTAGTTGTGTGTGAATTGAGTTCTCTTTGCTCATGCCTGGGGCCCTCTCTGTACCTGGCCTTCCCAAGAAGCAGTGGGGAGGGATGTGTGATGGGAGTTGGGACCAGTTAATGGGATGAATTGGTTGAGGGGGATGAGATGTCAGGCATCTGGAGGGACCTTCCTGGAGGTCCTGTCAGTTAAGAAATTTCAGTTAAGATGACCTCACTTCCTTGGACATAGAGCCCACAGAACTTGGAACCCTGGTAACCAGGCACCTAGATTTGAAAGCAGCCTCCGAACTGGCTCACTTTGCCAGAGACGCTTGAAGGATGAGTATGTTCTCGTGGTGTTTTCCTCGATTTCGAGCATCTGGCTCTCAGCGAGAGAGGAAAGAGACATTTTCGTCTAGACGTAGACATTGGCTGAACCCTGCCACACGACGTAGCTTGGGCAGGGGTTACCGAAATGTGAGTCAAGGTGGCCCAAGTTCAGACACTTCAGGAAAGGACAGCTTAGTCACCCAGCCTGTGCGGCCCCATATCCCTCCTT